>NC_083459.1:1941875-2269062 GCF_023558535.2 Drosophila nasuta | reverse complement strand
GATCCGGATCCGGATCCGGATCTAAGGAATTAAGCTGAGCTGATCAACTGGTGATGGGGGATGCCTCACGTATTGTTGAACAGCAGCGACTCGATGCTGAACGGATTGCTGCGTCGCATGCTGATCGGCGAGGTCTGATGCACAAGGTTCGCAGCAGCTGCCACAGCGGCAGCCGTTGCCGTCGCTGCCACCGCGCTGTGATGCTGTGTGTTCTGCAGGTTGAGTTGATGGAACGCCTTGGCCGGAAAGAGCAGCGCCTTGGGTGATCCCGACTCGCCGCGCATTCCAACCGCCGCCGCCGCCGCCTCTCGCACATCATCCGCTTCACCGCCATCGCTTGGCTCGCCACCGTGCATATAACCCCCGGAACCGCCGTTGCCCCCACCCACTCCGCCAGCCCCATTGCTGGCGCTGGTGTGGAGCGTCGAGGGTGGCGCCGCCGAGCTGGGGCTGCCCAGACTGCCGCCGCCGCCAATGTAGCTGCCGGCTCTAGAGCTGTCGCCATCGCCATCGAGTCCGCCGCAGTGCTGGAGGCCATGATGACCACCTCCGCCGCCGCCACCGGCGCCGAGGCGAGCGGGACTCACGGCATCGCTGTCGAGCTCGTCGTCGCTGTCGGTGCCGCCGACAACATCGATCTGTATGCCATCGTCCTCCAGGTCGGAGTCGGAGAACGTGCCGTTCGCCTTGTGCTGTGATATGTACTCGGCCTTGAGGGCCTCCAGGTCAACGGTGATGCCCTTGGCCTGCAGCTTGCGCGCCTGCCGATCGATCGCCTTGGCCAGCTTCTTGCGTCGTCGCGCCCTGCAAAGGAGCCAAGAGCAAATGAAATATGCCAAGCACATGTTTAATAATGTGCCAATTAAAGGGGAAGTCTCTCTTTCCTATACCTTGTTTTGAACTAGTTTTACTATTTCAATGCTGCCAACTTATTCAAAATGGAAGTGGAATTTATTGCTTTTTATTTTGTTTATATATTTACCAAATTATTCCTTAATCATTTATTATCATTATTTCAAATACATAAAAAGGTGATTTTTTTTACTTTTTTTTAAATAATTAATTTTCACTCCCTTTCCCATTATCAAATTTCGGAACTGATTCAATGCTGCCAATTTGTTGAAAAATTCAAATGGAATTTATTGAATTTTATTTCGCTTGAATTTTTTTAATTTTCCGAATTTATTTCTCAATCACTTAATATTGTATTGTCAATACATAAATATTTGTTTTTATTTTTTAAGTAATTCCGGAAAATTACACAATCATTTAATATTGTATTGTTAAATATGTTTTACAGCGGTGTATATGTAACTGTAAGACTATACAAATATTTCCAACTGACAATTAAAAAAATAGCACCACTTTATTGCATTAAATTTAATACAATACTAATATATATTGTATAAAATATTAAGATAAATTAAAAGTAAAATTAGACAAATATATAGGAGCCTATTTTATTTTATGACATAGTTTTTTAGAGGAAGAATTTGAAACGGAGCTTGCTGATTATTAATTATTTACTCCCATTTTGATACACTCTCAATAAATAAAAAAGAGCTGCCAACTTGCTAATTTTCTTTATTTCCATTTATATACTAACATGAATTAAGTTTGTATAAAACCGGGCTGTCAATTTGTTAGATACAAATTCTTCTCTCCAATTTGAATACCAACATAAATTAACTTTGTCGAAATTCAACACTGTTAAACATAAATAGTTTTCACTCTCATTTTAATATGATGCTCACTAAAAATATCTTTTTAGAAATTCTATTGGCTGATTACTTATTATTTATCTATTTGGCCCACATAACAAAATATATCGCAAGTGCTGCCAACTTATTTGTATCAATTGACAAATGTGAAGCTGTCAACTTACCGTTCCTTGGCTTTGAGCTCGTTGGGAGGAATCGGTTCGCCGCTGCACGTCTGCGGCTGGGCATTGTGAGCTGGCCGACCGGGACCCTTTTTGGTGTGCTCACGCTTCCGCACCTTGGCACGTCGATTCTGGAACCATACCTATCTGGAACAAAGCGTATAATCTCAGCAAAGGTGCCAAAAGAGGGGCGACAAGGAAAGTGCCAAATGATTGCAACTAAACTCACCGCAACTCGCGATTCCTTGAGATCGAGACGCATGGCAAGCGCCTCGCGCATGAAGATATCCGGATAATGGCTGGCGGAGAAGGCGCGCTCCAGCTCCTCCAGCTGCCATGAGTTGAAGTTGGTGCGCGAGCGACGTCGCTTCGCCGCGCTGCTGTCGTCGTCACCATCGCCGGGAAACCCTGCGAATGGAATCAAAAAATAGTTTTTATTAATTAAAACAAATGAGGGTTAAGCAAAGGGAGCTAACTAACTACCAACTAACAATCTCCCAAGGGACTCCATATACGAACTGGGATTATACATATTATTATGCCTAATGACAAACGCTTTGTTAGCACACCAAAAGAGCCTTCATAATTAAGTGTTGGAGTGTAATTAAAATTAGGCAAAACAATGCACACACTCAGAACTCAGCTAGTGTTTGAAAACACTCGTGTAAAATACATTCGTGAAATGCATAAATATTCATAATCATATATTTCAATTACAACGCCCCCCAACAGACGTGGCTAATGTTCGATGCCAACCCCCTGACCAGTTACCCCTCTGCCCCTTCCCTATCACCCAACTTCTCTACACACACTGCTCGCTTGGTTTAAGCCAAATCCAATGGCCATATCCTGGCCTGCAGTTTTGCCGACGGCCAACAATAAAAACCAAAACAATTTAATTACGTTTCGACTATTTTGTGTGTTGTGTTGTTGGTTGTTGGTTGTTGGTTGTTGGGCAGGCAGGCTGGCTGGCTGGCAGGCTGGCTGGGAGGGGGCGTGGCAGTTGCTCCGAAACGCATGCAAAAGCTTTGCAATTTATCAAATTAACTGCGATCGGGCCAAAGAGGAGAATCGCCGAGAAATGCCGACAAAAGGCCAAAAAGGTGTTTTTGCGCTCGACTCCAACTCAAACTCCAGCTCCGACACAGTGCTGGCCATGCAAATAGAGTATCTTTGAGATAAATCATCTCAAGACAGAGAGTGAGAGGCGGAGGTAAGGTAAGGTAATAAATATTGATTAGCAGCTGTTAAATGCACGCACTATTCATACGAATGAGTGCATTCACTTGATGAATACCTTGGCCACGCATTTGCATATATGCGAACTCTAACTGTATTATAAATACCCGTAAATACATTCATTATGATATTCACTTTTGAGTCTGCCGTCGTTGCGCAAATGTGAATACGCTCTCTCATACATATTATTCATGCAACGATGAATACACCTCATGTGCATGCCGCATATTACCACTTTGTAAACACGAGTATCCTTTTCTATGCGGCACCTGAAGTTAAACCTGGCCCAAAAGTCCCGCCTCCTCTCATCCCTCCTCAGCTGAACTGGAGCACGCCCCTAATGAATGGTTAGTGCTGTTTGCTGTTAAGTGTATCTAATTATGCGGCAGGCGCTGTGTATGTTACGTTTCTTCCCGCTGCCGCTGCTGCGAAAAGCGACAAAAAACTCGTTTGTTTTAAACGACGCGACGTCGCCTCAACGGTCAGTGAATGAGTGTGAGAGTGTGTGAGTGTTTTAATAACTCAATAACAACGTCAAATACACAAGAATAATAGAGACATTAAGAGCAAAGCGACAAACAAAACGCTTTGGCCAGAGACCGAAGCCAAAAGGGCAGCGCATTGTTGCCACATTTCAGTGCGTATGCTTGAATGTGTGTGTGTGTGTGTGTGTGTGTGTGTGTGTGTGAGTGCGTTTCATAGGGCGTTCTTGCATGCACACAAAGTGCATTCAAATGACTTAATAATAACAGTCCACATTGAATGTGCGAGTATGAGTGCCAAAGCCACATAATTCATGCTATTCACTTGCCTTCCTTTTCACTCCCACTCTTGCTCTCTCTCTCTTTCTCTGTCGCACTCGCACAGTCGCTGCAAGGCGGTCTTTGGGATTTGTGATTTGTGCTGTGGCACAAAATGCAAACGATAATTGAAATTTATTATGATTATTGCGCCCACCGTGTGCCAAGTGCCATGTGCCATGTGCAGCAAGCAATGTGCAGCAAACGCTAGGTGGCAGCCCCCATCTGCAATTTGGCAACAGTGCAAAACGTTGCCCTAACCTCAAATGCAAGCCAAAGGCAAAGGCAAATCAAAGAAAAACGAGTTGTGTGCATGCCACAATCACATTCCGTGGCATGTTATGTTTCGTTTAGAGCGCGCGTCAGCTAAGCAATATAACAGTTATGGTTATTCTCCCTTTACCAAACGCCCCCAACCGCACCCTCTCTCTCTCTCTCTCTCCCTCTCTCTCTCCCTCTCTCTCTCCCTCTCTCTCTCTTACTTTCTTTCTCTCGCCACACTTAAGTCATAAAAATCGAGTCAAAGAAATGGCGAAAACAAGCGAGAACTCTCTTTGACCCGTCCAGGTTCAACTGAAATGCATGTTCTTGCCTCCTTTTATTACTATATTTTTTTTTCTTCTTGTGCTTGTTGTGTTTTTTCGTAGGTGTGTTTTGCCAGTTGTGGGGGTGGCTCAGGAATTGGTCCGGGGGTTCACAAATTGCCTTTTTTATGGGGCCAAAAACTTAATTGCAGGCAATTGTGAAATGTGTAGAACGAAACTTGAATCATGTTAATCAAAGCACGCCAATTGATTCGGGTATTCACATGCATTCACTTAAATCAGTTGAATAACGCACGTCCAGATTAAATCATTTCATGTTGGAGTTGCTAGTTCATAGCCCATGCATGGTGTTTATTCACTTTACTGTGTCCATATATTCACTTTACACTCGATTTTGGCTGTTATATTCAATTGGCATTCACTTGATTGATTTAAATAGCTAGATTCTAGGCTTTAACAACTCTATTTTATTACGCCTTAAATTTTTTTTAAAGTTTTTTGCAGCTTAAAAAAATTAATAAGAAGAATTTTTGTTCAGTTTTAATGTTTAATTATTTTTGAATATCAAGTTTACTTTTTGTAAACTTGAATTAATTATATTATGTTTTTTCTCACTTTTAATATGAACTCTATTCTTTAAATTCCTATAATCAAAATTCTTATAAATTCCTCAATAATCATATATTATATGTAGTTTGTAATTTAATAAACAACATTTTAAATAAGAATAATTTTTGTTAAAATTAAGTATTCAAACATGTTCGAGTTTAAAGCTATTTTCGTAAACTTGAATTACATATTAATTTCAAACTATTAGTTTTGGCATTGAAATATTTTCTTAGTTTTTGTCCAATTACAAATTTATATGTTGTTTATTTTTAAATCAATATATATCATTTGTCTTGTTAATTTTTGCATTATGTAAATTCACGTTTTATTAGCGTTATTCAATATATATGTATATATTTACATTTGGTTATCACTTTGTGTTAATCACTTTGTTAATTCAATTAGTGAAATCAATTTGAATCAGAGGTACAATATAGTATGTATACTATATTTTTGCTATTTTCTAGAAATAGTTTTGCGTTCTTGTCAATTATGTAATTTTAAGATTAGAATCATACATTTTAAAGTGAATTTTCTATGACTATTGCGCCATAATTAGAAATCTGCTCTTTTCCTGCTTGTTCCCTTTCATGCTTTATTCCTTTTCATGTCCATCAACCTAAGCTGAAAATTAAAGCGATTCTATGATGATGTGTGTGTTGTGATTGCAATTTTTAGGGGTCGTGGCAACCCTTTTGCTTGACACAAAAAGCTCATTATGAGACGGAAATGCTTAAAGAATTGAAATCAAATCTATTTGGCCAAAAAACGATTCATCATCATCTCATATCGGATCCGGGTTCTGGTTCTGATTCTGGTTGGTGTTCGTGTTCGTGTGTCGGGACGTGTCACGACCTGCACGAACACGTATCGTATGTCAGTTGTCAGATGGACCTGCTCTTTACAAGGCGGAAGTGCTGTTCTGTGTTGTGTTCCTTTACCTCATTTCAAATTCATTACGAGAAACAAATAGAACAACACTCACACACACTCTCGCACACACACACACGAGCGAAGAGAAACAAAATGGCGGGCGGCAAGTAAAAATCGCATGATAAATGATTTCGATCGTTTTATGACAGTTTCTTCATTTCCGGCGTGAAATGAGCAAAAAAGCTAAAAGAAAACGGAGCATGGCCATGTGACTGATGGCGATGCCCCCGTTAGCCCTTCCCACTTCCCCTCCTCCCATCCTCGCCTTTGCGAGTTCTACACCCCCGCACACCCCGCTTCGACGCTGCTTACAAGACTCTTTTTCGTTTTTTCGTTTCTTTTTTTTTTCAGTCTCTGTGACGCGCCGCAAAATGATTAATGAGCATTGGCAACGACACAAGCGAGCACTGGCAACTTATGCTTTCTCCCCTCCTCCCTCACTTCTCTATGTACAGCTATGACGAGCCCAAAACACCCACCAGCGGCAGCCACGCCCACACCAGAAGTGGGCGCCTACATTTGGGGACTTGCAGCAACTGCAACTTGCAACTTGCAACAGAGCGGCGACTATCTGCCATCGCGCGTTGGCTAATCAAATTGAATCAAATCAAATTAATAATTACTTTTTAAAATGGCGACGCAGGAAGTGGGCGCCCCCCCCCCCTCCCTCTCCACACTCACCGTCTCCCTCTCTCACAACTCTCTCCCTATGGAGCTGGCAATTAATTAAACGTTTCCCTCGTTGCAACTTCAACTTTCAGCGTTGTCTTTGGCTGCGACTGCGACTGCGGTTGCGGTTGCTTCTGCCGCGCGCCTTTTTAGCCACGCCCCGCACCAACGCCCCCAGTGCTGTGTGTGTGTGTGTGTGAGAGTGTTGCACACTCGACTCGGGTATCAGCGCATTGGATATATGCATTATGGCCATAATTACACCAACTAGCCATCATTTGTTAATGCTAATTGGCCAATGAGTCGTCGTCGCCGTCGCTGTTGCAGGAACGTGAGCGTGAGCGGGAATGGGAACGAGTCTTGGCCAAGCATTATTGGCCCGCTTTAGCCGCAATCAAAAAGCGCAGCTAACACAATTGTCCCGAATGAGCTCATCAATTTACGGGGGCCCAATGATTGCAGGCCAACAAATGCCATGGGCCAAGAAAGTGCCAGCCAGAGAGCCAGCAATGGCTGAAACTGATCCAATTGGAGCTGGGCAAACAGAGCGGCAATTATCGATAATAATAGTTATCGATTAATATGACGTCTACTTTATCAAATTTCCATAGAAAACGCCAACTAATGTCCCTGCATTTATCGACAAAAGGCAATAATACTATTTCTAGTAAACAATCGAGAGATGGAGAGAGAAAGTAGCAATTATCGATAGTATTAGATATTTGATTTGGCGAATTTGTAAACATGCCTCAAAGGCAATAAAGTATTTGAATTGAGAAATTTGTATACAGAACTCAAAGGCATAATAAATGTATTTATAAATGTATTATGTGCAGTTAAGCTTCTCATCTGTACTTAGTTTTCAATATTTTCGTGTGTTACTATCGATATCAACAGTAAAACGTTAGGTCTTTCTATGTGCAATTTAGTAGAAGTTATTTACTACAAGAAAATCAAACATCTGAAGTATGGATACTAAAATAAATCACATGAATACTAAAGTAAATCTCATTAAAGAGAAATATGTTAATCGCAACATGCGGATAATTTGTCAGTTAGTAAATTAACAAATTGAATTGTGATCGATAAGTGAAATTAATAGAACTTATCGAAAATACATGTGCCAAGGCGTAGCTGTAATTTTTGAAAAGTTTGTGACACCAACAAATCAAATATACACTTTTATGATATCATATATGTATGTATGTTGTATCGATATAATGAGGAACGTTTTATGGCTATAAAATGTGTGGAAATCGCACACGCCATATAAGTAAGTGTTAAACAATAATTGCAACAATAACACCAACATATTTATTATATGGTGTACAATATAATGCAAAGCTGTTTCAAAGCGTTGGCTTAATCCACACAAATTCGAGTTAAGATTAAACACGAACGAGCAACGAATGTATAACAATAGAAATATTCGAGATTCTTTTCAATGGAAATGAGACGTGGCCTAATGATGATCATGAATTTATTAGTTATGACGACTACTGTCAGCTAGAGGCTTGAGGCTTGAGCCTGAGATTCATATTCACATATTTACGCATTCACATGCTTATCAAGTGAATAGCGAGCGAAGTTCGATTATGATGCGACCTTCGTTGAGCTCACAGCCACATCTCACAGCAGGCAACGGTTTAGGTTCCCGGAATGATGCCCCGAAAAAGGGAGCGAGAGGGGAAGCAGCTACTTTGTATGCAAAAATCAATCGAACTTTACATAATAAACGATCGCTGATTAGCTAAATCAATAAATATGCTTTGTAGGTAGCAAAAGTCAAATGCGACTGGCAAAACTGACTGACAATCCGAAAGCATTTAGCACACGGCTAATTGAATGAATTAACATATTCACTCTATATACTCTCTCTCTCTCTGTCTCTCTTTTGTCTCTGATTATAAGCTTCTAGTTCTCTAGCTGGCTGGCGCTTTTAAGACTGACCTCTATGCAGTCGAATGCATTGAATGATAGCTCATTAGGCATGTGAACGATGATGATCATTCAATTCCAATTTGCACAGCCCAAAAATTAATACTGCCGATGGCCAAACAAATTGATTTCTGGGTCTTTCCAATCTTTAAAATGGCTCAAATTTCAAAGCGATGCGAATAGCAGATTCACAAGTTTGACATTAATGAATATATGAATATATATCGAGATATTCATTTCAATGGTAGCTAAGTGAATGAAGGTGTTAACTAAGAGTTTAGCATTCATTTCAAATCTACATGGTTGGGAACCTTTTTTTTTCTTTCTTAACATTTTAATCTGTGAACGATACAATTTCATGGAGCTCTCGAAATTGTTTAATATAGCTGAATAGATAAATTATTAAGCAATTTGTATTTGATGAAGCCTTTAATAAATTTATTTCCTTGATGTGTGACAATAGGCTAGCGCATAAATAGCTGAAAGCATTTTCGATTTGAACGCAAAACTTAACGGGTTCTCATTCATTTACTTTGTTGCAATTGTTTTTAATTCAGAGGTCGATTTTTATAAGTCATATAAACAGAAACTTAAAGGCAATTGATTATATCTTAAACTGCTTCTTCCTGTATTTTCTTGCCATCCTTTCATTTCAAAATATTCCTTAAGTTATTAAGAAGATTATTAATTATAACTTTTTTTATGAACTTAGTATCACAAATTTAAATTATTGCAGTTAGCATTGCATTAAGAAAGCCTAATAAAAGCTACTCTTTAGCTTGGATAATACATAGTTTATATAGTTTTAGCTTTATAACTATTGTTACTCAGTGTCTGAATAACAATGTGACGAAATATTTAAGAAAGTATAAATATACTTGATTTTTATCTCTATAATCAATGTACTGCGATATTTTTCCCTACCAGTTAAAGCAAAAATAAGCTTTCTTAGTAAGAATATTACATTATTTTGAATTCATTTTTTAAAGCCAACTCCAACAATACTTTTTATATAGCAAATATCTAATATACAATTACAAGTATGCTTAAAAAAGATTTCTTATCTTTTCCTATTTTTTTTCTCCAACTATTTTTTTAGTGAATTAAGACAAGTAAAAAATTTTATGCTCTAAAATCGAACTATATTTTTTTCTGGGATGTTCTTTATAATAAAGATATCTTATATTATATTTACTATACTAGATTTTTGGAGATATTATTCTTCCAAAAATAAAATATATTTAATGTTACAAATTTAGATCTTCTACTATACTGTCTAAAAAAATGCCTTCCTTCAAATATAAGTTATACTAATGAGTATAGAATTTACACTGAAATGTAAAACCAACTTCTGAATCCCTTAACAATTGTGTTCTGAATTCTTAAAATAAGAAGAACTAATTCTTAAAACTAAGAACATTATCAAAAAATGACATATTCTCAAAATAGGACCAAAAATAGTAGATTTAAGTTACAAATTTCTGTAATCCATAGAAATTTCTATCAAGGTTTTACCTAGCTTTCGTTCATAGCAATCTATGTTAAGAGATGAGGTCCTAGTCTCAAATTTTTCATGTTCTTGACGCAATTTTTAGACAAAAATTCTTAGTATTAGGACCAAAATCCCGATTTTGGAAAAAAATTGTATTTCGATTATATTTATCCAAATAGAAATATGCTTAATGGAAATTTCCTATAATTTTTACGAACATATTTATCGATATATACAATATACTTATATATATATATATCTTACTATATTTTGATGTGAAAATATTCTTGCAATAACTCTTTTTAAGTATGTCTCACAGATCTGCATCTAAATTTTTTTTTTTGTGACATTAAAATAGGAGTTGCTTGTTATAGATCTCTGGGATGAAAATATTCTTGTATTAAAAGTACACCACTTTTATAGGGTATTATAAAATGTGAAGTATATGATACATATCCAACTATTACTTGAAGCCATTCAACTATAGAAGAACACCCTTTCATCGTTTCTTTTTTGTCGTATGCCTCACACTTCGTTAGTTATATTTTCTAATCTTCAAATCTGTTCCTAATGTTAAGTATATGATACATATCCAACTATTACTTGAAGCCATTCAACTATAGAAGAACACCCTTTCATCGTTTCTTTTTTGTCGTATGCCTCACACTTCGTTAGTTATATTTTCTAATCTTCAAATCTGTTCCTAATGTGAAGTATATGATACATATCCAACTATTTCTTAAAGCCATTCAACTAGGAGTACGCTTAATATAGAAGAACACCCTTTCATCGTTTCTTTTTTGTCGTATGCCTCACACTTCGTTAGTTATATTTTCTAATCTTGTTCCTAATGTGAAGTATATGATACATATCCAAATATTACTTAAAGCCATTCAACTAGGAGTACGCTTAATATAGAATATCTCAAACACCTTTTCATCGTTTCTTTTTTGTCGTAGGCCTCACACTTCGTTAGTTATATCTTCTAATCTTCGAATCTGTTTCTAATTTAGAGCAATTGCTGACACTTACCGCCATCCTCGTTGGATCCCTCGCTCGGTGGTCCCGCCGGCGGCAAACTCTGTCGGTTGCCAATCATGAGGCGATGCTGTATGGTTGCCACGGTGCTGGCAACGGCAGCGACGGCCGTCGTCTGGGCGGCACTCACATTGCGCAGCGCCGCAGCGCTGAGGCCGGTGAGATTGGCGAAGGCATTGCTGGCATTGACCGCCGCCATTTGAGTGGCGGCCGCAGCCGCTGCCGCTGTGGTGGGATGTCCGCCGGCCGTCGCCTCGAAGCGCGGTCTGCCGAGGAAGGGGCCATTGGGGCCAAAGACGCCGGGCACGCCGAACTGCAAAAAGGGTCCCCAAGGCGGGACACGAACGCCGCCGGGCGCCAATTGGGCGGCTGCCGCATACAGCTGAAGTGCAGCCGTCGGATGCAATCCCTCCGACGGCATGTTGTTGCCGCTGCTGCAGTTGCTGTTGCTATTGCTGTTGCTGTTGCTATTGCTAGCGGTCGCTGTGGCTGTGGCTGCCGCGGCTGCTGCTGCTGCTGCGGCGGCGGCGGCTGCACTCAAACGTTGTTGTTGCTGCTGCAGTTGAGGCGGCGTGGCTGCCAAATGGCTATGCAGATGAGCGTGATTGTGATTGAGAGCGTGACTGTGAGCGTGATTATGATTGTGAGCGTGACTGTGACTCTGACTGTGACTCTGACTGTGACTCTGACTGTGACTCGAACTGGAGCTGTGAGTTGTCCTTTGACGCTTAATGTCCGTCGCCGTCTCTTGAATCTCTTGAGTCTCCTGCTTGAAGCTGAAGTTGTTGATGTTGTTGATGCTGTTGTTGTTGTTGTTGTTGTGGTTGAGATTGATGAGCTTCTTGCTCTCGCCAAGTGTGAGTGTTGCTGCGGTTGTTGATGTTGTGCTTGTTGTTGTCAGTGTTGTGGTAGTTTGTTGTTGTTGTTGTTGCTGTTGTTGCTCCAGTACCATTATGGCCCACTGTGCTGCTGTTGTTGCTGCTCAGGCCATGGAACGCCTTAGAGTTCTCAATCATATACGATTTATATAAGTTATATATGTATGTAGATGTTTGTTTATCGAGGATCACTTTATACACTCGCGCACTTTTGAACAACACTCGACTGGTGGGAGGTTGGTTGGTTGGGTGGTGTTGATAGTGTTGGTGGTGGGGGCGTTGTTTGTTTCGGGGGCGGGGTGACACACACGAATTTGCACACAGTGCCGCTTTTAGTTTTAACGTGCTCAAAAAAAATATTTGGATAGATATAAAGTTGTTGCTTTGCCGTCGGCCGGCAAAATGCACAATGCACAATGCACAGTGCAAAAAGAAAGCACACACTGCACACACCACAAAATTGTACACTGCACAAAAAGCACAGAGCGCGAACTTCACTTTTCACGCTTTCTATGTAACTGTGTGTGTGTGTGTGTGTGTCTGTCTGTATATATGTATTTATGTACGTGTGTGTGTGTGTGTGCGACAGGCAGCAACAGCAGACAGACGCAGACAACGCAAGCGCTCGCAATGAAAATTCAATTTGAACTGAGCGCCGATGACGACGCGCCAAGCGAGGAAACCAAAAGTCCCAACAAAACAAACCCAAACAGAACGGCAGCAAAAAAGCAACAACAACGTAGACGAAAACGTAGCAACAGCGCAGCGACGTCAACGTCAACGTCAACGTCGTCCAACCTGACTGCGCCCAACCAGAGAGCGAGAGCGCGCTCTCACCCCGCATAGCACAAGAAGAGAGCGAACGAACGAAGGAGCGAACAAGCGAGCGAGTGAGCGAGAGCGAGAGACTGGCAAGCAAGCCAGACAGTTTGTTCGGCTTCGGTTCGGCTCATGGCTTGAACCACCGCACCAATACCAATGCGCAGCAACGACAGCGACGTCGCACAGATTGTTGCCATGTTGTTGCGGTCGCCCTGTGTGTGTGTGTGTGTGTGTGTACGTGTGCGTGCGAGCGAGCTGGAAATTCATCAAAAAGCAACAACCACTTAATTTTTATATGCGCAGCGTCGCCTGTTTCAATTTTGATCAACTTGCTGCCGCCGCTGTCGACGTCGACGTCGTCCCAGGGTAATTCATTTAAAAGAAATGTGCTCGTCTCTCTGTCCACGTGTGTGTGTGTGTGTGCGAGTGTGGCCATTTTCAATATGGAGTCGCCTGGCCTGACTTGCCGCAGAAGTGCGAGCGAGACAAACAGCTAGCGTCTGGGCACTTTCATTGGCTGTCTGCAGCTTTATGAATACTGGGAATTTTGTGCAGCGACTTTTCGCTGAGGCGCCATTGCCAAAAACGACTTGAAGAGTTTTCAATTTTCTTTGCTGTGTATGTGTGTTTGTGTGAGTGTGTGTACAACTTTTCCAAGGGCGGAGTTATGCAGCATTTTTCAATTTGCGCCACATCAAATTATTATGCTCCACTCCTGCTGCTGCTGCTGCCAGCGTCGACGCAGCGTCAACGCGACGCAACGCAACGCAACGCAACGCAGTTGCCTCAGCTCTCAACGCATTTATCCATTCTGCCTCGCCCAATAACCATAAATGGCAATTTCGCCAGCGCCAAATAGAAAATGAAAATTCGTTAACAATTAATTAGCAAACGATTGAGCACTCTCCACTCTTCACTCTCCCCCTCAAATCCCAATTCCCCCAACTCTCCACTCCACAGCTAGCGGGCGAGAAATGCTAGAGAAACGCGTTCGTTTTGTGAGCGTTTTTCTTCTATGCTTGCGCCTTTCTTTGCGCTCTCTCAGTGTGTGCGTGTGTCTCAGTGTTTTTTATTTTCTGTTTTCAATTAAAATATCGACGCTGCAACCTGTGAGTGTGAGCGAGATGGCACTAGCTCAACAGCAGACACAACGGCGACCAATTTGCTTTTAATTTGTTAACATAAACGCCTCGTCCTGCTGCTGTTGCTGTTGCTGTTGCTGTTGCTGCTTCGACTCCAACTTCGGCAGCAGCTTCAAGTCATGTGTGTGTGTGTGTGTGTGTGTGTTGGTGTGTGTGGAATGCGCATGAATCATTCATTTTATTAGTGCTGTTTGCTGCGACGCCAACTGCGGCAGCATCCAAAGCGCCACTCCACTTAACCCAATTGGCCCCCACTTCAGCTTCCCTCTCTCTCCCGCGTCCACCTCTAAGGCTCTCTCTTTCTCGTTCTCGCTCTCGCTGCGGTCAGTCAACCAGGCAGGCAAGCAAAGCTCACTAAAAGCTGAGCAATCAATGTCATTGTTGCGGAGGCGTCTATAAAGCATGTTTTTTTCGTCATCCCCCTCCCCATAGGAATTGCCACACCCCCTCCGACCACCACCTCTCACTCCACTTTCAGTGCAGTTCCCTACCTCACCCCTCGTTGTGCAGTGTCAACTGTTTTGTTGGCAGCTTACTTAATTGCTCTGCTCTCTGCCATTTCCCCTCTTCTCCCACTCCCTCTCCCTCTCCCTTAACCTCCCCCCTCCTCACCATTCCTCCCTTGGGGTCACATGTGCGCCGTTGTTGCTCGGTGTTAATTTTATTAATGACATACAGCGCCAGTGGCCGACAATCTACACAAACCTGCCACGGCCCCTCCCCCCTATCACCCCTCTGGCAGCGACCAAATGACGAGCGTTGTTAATAAAATTTTCATGCGTACGAAAACTTAATTAATTCTGCTTCAGTTTGTTGCAAAAAAGTTTTCCTTTTTTTCCTCTTGTTTTTGTATTACGTTTTCCCTTTTGCTTTGCTTTGGCTCCAACAACAAAAATGGCAGCCGTCAGTTGCGGAGCGGGAGTAGGAGAAGGAGGGGGGAGTAGGTGGGGAAAAGCTTGGCTTAGCAAAGCGGAAGTTTTACCTTGTCAACCCGGCACTCCACTCTCTCCTCCCCTGTTGAGCTTTCCAGCGCCTTCAGCAAATCAAATGAATGAATTTTAATTATTTTTGTGGTAACCCTCCCCCTCAGACCCGTACCTCGCCCGTTGCTCGCCCCCACAAAGCTCATCCAACTGCATACCAAAAAGAGATAGAGAGACAGAGAAAGAGAGAAAGAGAGAAGAAAGAGAAGAGGAGAAACACACACACGGAAACAGCAGCTAGAGAGATGAAGAAAAGTTTTTGGTAAAGCGAAAAGTTTTTGGAGCAGGTAGCTTGAAAAGTTTTGCAGACAAGCCCGGAAACAGGAACACATGCCCCCGAGAGAGAGAGAGACTTTCCTGCATGCCACAAAAGCGGAAATAATATGAAAAATAATCGCAAACAACAACAACCAAAATAGGCAAGAGCAACAACACAAAATAGGAATACAGCAAAAAGGAAAGCACAATTGGGAATCATATCATTCTTGGACTATTGGATAATAATAATAATAATAAGGATAGTAATAGTAATAGTAATAATAATAATAATAATAATAATAATAATAATAATAATAATAATAATAATAATAATAATAATAATAATAATAATAATAATAATAATAATAATAATAATAATAATAATAATAATAATAATAATAATAATAATAATAATAATAATAATAATAATAATAATAATAATAATAATAATAATAATATAATAATAATAATAATAATAATAATAATAATAATAATAATAATAATATAATAATAATAATAATAATAATAATAATAATAATATATATATATATATATATATATATATATAATAATATATATATATATATATATATATATATATATATATATATATATATATATATATATATATATATATATATATATATATATATATATATATATATATATATATATATATATATATATATATATATATATATATATATATATATATATATATATAATAATATATATATATATATATATATAACTTTAATTTTCAAAACCAATTTACTACAGCTATTGCAGTCATTCAAATTTAATTTGGATTCAAGTTTGTTAAATTAAGAAATGCTTCATAAATAATATAGAAATATTTTCAATGAAAAAAATTTAGAAGCAACTATTGAAACTGGAAAGTTAATTTTAATAATTTTTATGATTAAGTGAATTATCACAACATTTGTAGTTTCCTTCGAATTATGTATTTTGTATAAATCAAATAAATATAGTTTGACAAAATGTTTATTGAATAATCAATTCTACGCTCAATGCACAAATCAAAATAAGTTATTCATTTTATTGATAATACAATATAGAAAACCAATAAAATCGTTTAGTAAACATTCAAGCATTAACGATGTATTTTAGACATAAAGCGCCACATTGCACTCGAAGTATTTCAGCAATACAGGGAAATTTTCGTGAGACGAAATACTGGGTAATTCGACGGCTCAGCCTGAAATTATTATTTGATTGTCACTTCACGTGTGCCAAAGGGACGACAATTAAATATTTATGTTTTATTGAACATCATTGAAGGATTGATATATAAAATGAAATGTGAAGTAAATTCCAGTTTTAATAACGAAGAGGATATATGAAATATATTTCAAATTTTTGATGTACGATTTTCCTCAAGTTTTGTTATTTTTAATTTAAAGGATTGATATTAGAATTTAAGATTTAGAAACTAGGATGAAATGAAAAATCATTTTGGGATTTTAAGATTGAATATATATTTTGGAACTCTCCCAATAAACGTGATTTTTCTTAAAATTTAACAACTAAAATGCAATATATAATAAATTTCAGAATCATAGTATAATATATAATTTGAATGATTGAACAACTAAAATTCTACATTTACGTTTCAATATATAATTTGGAACATATTAATAATCTGTATAATTTTGAATTTAAAAATTGATATTTGAATTAAAGATTTGGGAACTAAGATGGAATGTGGAATAAATTTGGGTTATTTTAGATTTAAGATTGAATATATATTTTTCTCAATTAACTCATATTTTATTTAAGATTTCAGACTTACAATTTAATATATAATTACTAAATAAATATATAATAAATTTCAGATTAAATATATATATCTTTAAAAGGATTGATATTTAAATTAAAGATCGAACAACTAAATACATTTCAGTTCTTAGATTTAAGAGTCAGTGATTTAATTTGGAATATATTTTGCTCTCCACAATTAGCTCATCTCTGCTTTCTTCTTGCCTTTCTCCCCCTCACCACTTTCTCTCTGTCTCTTTGTGGGCGACAATTGTAACAGTTGGACTTTCAATTAAAGATTAGACCTAATCGCCGTGTTAATTGCATAACCATAACTATAATGTAACCGCACGCAGGCCATCAAAAGTCAACTGCCACGCCCACTTGACACACTTGGCATGCCACACATCAACATCAACAGATGCAGCGCAACATTTTCGCTGCTGCTGCTTCTTCGCATTGTTATGATTATTATTGTTACAGTCATTTATTCATTTTTATTTATCATATACATATATGTATGAATATATTCCTTTTTTTTTGGCCACACAGTGCAAAACAAAACACATGTGTTGCTAATTTGAAGCGGATTCTGTGGCACGCCCACTTTGCTTGCCTTTTACACAGCATCAAGGGGCAGCAAGTTGCAGCAATCAGTCGTAAAAAATCGTTTGTCGTTTGACTGCAAGCCAGGACAACCCTCGGCTCAACTCTGCCCCCTGCAACGTGCCCCGCACCTCGTGCCACGTATTGTTGCTGTTGTTGCTGGTGTTGTTTGCGGTCTCATTGCTGCAGCCACAAACACAGCAAAGCCAAAGTCAAGTCACACGAAATTATGGCAATTACGTTAAGCAGCCATTTATTTTTATGAGCCCACGAATTATGAATAATTGCGCCTCATGCGGCAACAACAACAACAGCAACAACACACACAGTTAGTTGCCGCAACTAGAAAGTGTGATTTTTGGCCAACAAGGCGAAGCCAAAGGGCAGCGGGTAGCGGGTAGCGAGCAGGTGCGGGGGATGTGTGTGTGATGTTGAATGGGGAAGGGGGGCAAAGCCAATGCCAATGCATGTCAACAATATCGTTAGCACACAAGTTCGAAAATCCATTTGACACTTGATTGTCACATAATGAACATGTCCGCTGTGCATTAATCAAGTGCACAACGTCACAGATACCCTGTAAAGGCATTCAAGTCAAATAGTAGTCCACATTATTCCGGCTTATGCTGTGCAGGAGTATTCCAAAATCATTTTAAGCAGATGATCTAGCAAATGTTTCAACTACACTGACAACAAAATCAAATAGTGAGAAATGCTTCATTTAAGAAAGTTCTTAAAGTCTTGCCTAATTTGAATTAGTTATTTTCAATTACATACTTCTTAATTTCAAAATGTATTTTTTTTTTTAGAAAACAAATTGTATTTCTTTTTTCTGAGCATATCTTTAAAATGGTAAATGCTAGGAAGTTGCAATTTTTATGGAATATTCTCTGCATCATTTGATAGTGCAATGAGGCTTAAGAACTTAAAACTCAAGTTAAGATGAAAATTTATTTTCAATTATATTTTAAATTGTTTCATGGCACTTTGTTCAAAGTGTGTAGAGAAATGTGTAATTTAAGCATACAATATGCCTTTAAAAATAATATTGAAATTCAATAAATGAAATGTAGTTCATAATTCAGCTTTAAATTATACAAAATCAGACATTTTAAAGCTGAATTGTGTTTCTAACTAAATTGCTGATTTTGATTTTCAGTATTATTTTTAAAAGGTAAATTAGGTAAAGTAATTAAAGAAATATGGGATGCTCTGAAGTTTACTCAGTTTTTATATTTATTTCATGTATTTATTTTTATTTGTTTATTTATTTGTTTTTTTTTTTCATCTTTCATTATTTTTGTGGGTGTTTTAATTTATTCATTTTATGCATTCATTGTTTATACCCTAACACTATAATATAAAGCTTTAAAATCATTTATGTTTTAATGTATTTACTATAATATAAAGCTTTATTATTATCTATATTTTAATGTATTTATTTTTAATTCACTTTTATTTTATTTATGTTTTTTTCAATATTTTCTGGTTCTTAAATACAAAGCTTTGAATTAACTAATTCTTAATTTACTTCCTCTTTCTCTTTATTTTCTTTCATTGTGCAATGTATATCCTTTATGTAATTGCTTAATTTACCTTTATTTGTTTCTAGAATTACAATGCAAACCTTTTCAATTATGATGTCAACTACTAACTTTTTATTTTACTAATTATAAAATGCAATATTTTTTCAAAATGTTCTATATTTTATGTTAATCCTGTAATATAATTTATATTATATTTATAATTTATGGATCTGCTTTAGTAGTTCTTTAAGAATATTCATGCTCACACTTGCCTCACTAATATACCTCTTAGAATTTCTCCCGCAAGTTGCGTCTCACATTACTTTTGTTAAGGAAAGGGAAGGGGAAAGGGAATGGAACATAGAGGGATAGAAAATGGTCATGAACGAGATGTCAAACTGTTCAGACGCTCTGCGCTCATCATCAAAGCGACATCCTGTCCGATCCGAGGGTGTGAATGGATATTCGTCATTAGGCTCATAAAATTGCAATGATTCCGGCACAGAGAATCAAAAAGTAAAGTATCTAAACCAAAATAAAAGAACAGGAATCTAAATACAGCTAGAGAATACACTACACCAAATGCTGTGAACGAAATGAATGAGTTTCGTGGTCAGGCTCGATTTGTTTGTTAGGGCAGAAAGCAAAGCATCGTAAGATGGTTTTCTGCTTGGGCGCAGACGACGATGACAACAATTGACATTCATTGGCCAGTTTGATGGTCCAGGCCAAACGACTTTGCCTCTCCCCTTCTGTCTCTCTCTTGGCTAAAACTTTCGCGCCATTGTCTTAGTTCTCAGTTTCGCAGTCTCATTTTCATCGTTGTCTTCTCTCTGTCGCTGTCGCAGTCGCTGTCGCGATTGATTTTCTCTAACGCCGAATAACTTTGGGGGTATCCTTTGTGCTCGTCCTCGTCCTCAGCTTCATCCTTGACTGCGTCTCTATATAGCATCTATAGCTCGAAATTTCTCGTACTCGCGACGCTGGCGGCAAATAAATTACATTGTAATTTGTGTGTCCCCATCGCTGTCGTAGTCGTTGTCGTTATTATTGCTGTTGTTGTCCTGGCTAGACCGCGTCCAACCCTCAAAATGGGGGCGTCGACTACAACGACGACAACGACGACGATGAGGAGTCCTTGTAGCTGTTGCTGTTTGCTCTTCTGGCTTTAGTGTGGGCTCGTAATTTGATTTCGAGTGCCTTTTGCCCATCCGCCCATCCGCCCACCGTTTTGGCATTGCTCATTTTTAGCTTGGCGACGTGCCCAGCAGCCCTCTGGCTGCGAGTCCTGGCGAGTCCTTCCGACTCACCCATCACCACCCTGCGCTCTGCTCTGCTGTGAGCTCATTTAAAGTTGATGGTGTGTGAAAAAATGTGAACAGATTGTTATGTAATTGAGTTTTTAGGCAGCCGTTTTGAGGTCGCCTTTTGTGGCTGACTCGTTGGCTGCCTGCCCGATGTCCTTGCTGCTCCTTCCTTCCTTCCTTCCTTCCTTGTCTTGGGTTGTGTTCTGTTCTGTTGTGTTGTTGTCGTATTTGTTACATTTATTTGTCGCTTGATTTGATTTCGTTTCCTGCACTCCCCGCCCCCCTCGGCACATCCTTCTTTCCTTCTCAGCCCCTTTGCGGTTTATTTGGCATCAGCACACTTGGCTCACAGCATTAGCTGCCCAATTTGTGGGTCGTATTTTAAGTTGTACAATGTACATGGTTAAGTGATTGTGTATTAAGCATGCCTACAATCCTAACTGACTGATAAAACCCAATTAAGCTGCTGATAATTATAAACAGCACAGCGAAAAACAAATCTATACTGAAAAGGCGAATGCAAATCTTCATTTTAAGAGCTTTTCCATCTTAATAATAAATTCTTGAAACGAGAATTCTTACATGAAAAATTCCTAAGACAAGATTTCATTCTATCTCGTTTTAAGATAAGAAGATAAGAATAGCTCCCAACTAGTAGAGACTCATTGTGTGGACGTTGGTCCTTGGTTCAAACTTTAGTGGCTTCAAGTATCTATAGTAATCAATAAAAATTTAACAAACGACAAAGCTATAGTTGAGTGTGCTCATCGGTGAAATACCCGCTACGCATTTTCCATGAAAGCAAAACATTGTGGCACTCTTGTTAAAATATACCAAATCTAAATACCATACTAAAATATACCAAGGGTTATAATTGGTATATTGATATAGAGATATTGTATTCATATACCATAGAGTACAAAATATACCAGTTGATTAGCCAAAGCAACTAAAACCCGTAGTAGTATTGCCACAAAATTTTCAGAAATCATAAATACAATAGTTATACTCGTATTGTAAGTACCAAACCTCGCAAAATTATGCTTATTATTCGATTTTTATTGATTTGCGCGGACCGAAGTGGGAGTAGCAAAAATTTGAAACTAACTTCATCGGCGTGAAAACATAAAAAGGGCTGTCGAAAAATTTAAATTTCGATCTCTTATAGTCTCTGAGATCAAGCTGTTCATACTGACGGACGGACAGACAGACAGACAGACAATACTTCATATTTACCAATCGAGAAATAATAACATTTGACCTTGATTTCCGACTTTGCATTCTTGTTTGAATATTGAAAATTTTGAATTCTTTAATTCGAAATTGATTCTTGAGTTTCAAGAACGGTTAATCATATACGCGCTACTTCTAGCATAAAAGGGTGTTATAACTTTGTCGAATTTAAGTATATTTTCTGGTATATTTTGCACTCTAATCTAATGGTATACGAGGGATATCGAATATTGCTTTCAGTATATTTTAGCACTTTGTCAATATATTAATATGGTACATTTTAAGAAAGAAAACCCAAAATAATGCAGTATTATTCTTCTTAGGTGTTATTCTTGATTATAGCATTATTTTTGTTCAGTGTATATGCTGATATTGAATTAATATGTTAAACACTGCAAATTCGATTAATTCCAAGCTTAGCTTTAATGAAGTGAATGCATAATCACAAGGCATATGCTTTATTTATACGATTAGCTGATTGAACATAAGTTTTTCAGCTGCTACAAATGTGTTTCCACACCCTGAGCTCATTAAGCGTCTGAAGAAGACATCTCTGAAGAAGCTCTCAAAGTTGCAGCACAACATGTGTCCACGTCCATCCATCCATCCAACCATCTGAGATTGTGAAAGATAGCATTTGGTATTATGTTTAATAGACGCAGTTTAAGACTGCTTTACATTCTCAATGTCGCGCCCACTTCCACTTCCCATGCAATGCATTAAGAAACTAAATTAAAAATCCAAATAATTAATCGCTGTTCGGCGTGTGCACATTTTATTAAGATCTCTCTCTCTCTCTCTCGCTCTCGCCATTATGATGGCTTAATTAACAAGGAAGCTAAGCAAGATGCAACGGCAATTAGTATAAAATAGTCAGAATGTGAAACGATAATCTTAATGTCGATATCAGTTGAGCTGAAAGTTAAATTGAAAGTCAAATAAAACTGTTTTGCAGTTCGATTATATCAATAAAAGATGCAACACTTAAATTTATTATTGTTATTGCTGTTGTTGTTGTTGTTGTTGTTGTTATTTCTGTTGTTGTTGCATTCAGCATTTAACAATGCCAATATGAATATTCACATTGTGCTCAGCGTTTTCTTTTGTGTCGAATTTCGGAACCAGCCATAAAAAAAATACACATAAATGAAAGAAAAGGAAAAAGAATGCAACGCTGCACGCAGAATTCGACATGGTTGTCTCGTCGATTGTCGGTTGTCGGTTGCATGCAACGATCACGCATAACACCCCGAGATGTGGGACTCTCGTTTATGTGCGCAGGTTGCATGCCCCATCCACCAGAGAGCATTCCCTGCTGCCTTTGCCGTTCCCGTTCTTATTAGCTTGCATTTAAAACCCAGCAGGGTTTTCACACCTTTTGCGCCCCACTGCGTCTGTCTAGCTATCTCACTCTCGCACTCCAGCTCTCCGTCTCCGTCTCTCACTTGCAAAGTGCCGACAATGCGGCAAGAGGATCGGACTGTGGCTGTGGCTGTGGCTGTGGCTGTGGCTGTGGCTGCAACACAGCGCACGCGCGGCACAATCAAATTCAAATCACTTTGCATCTTTGAGATCTCAATAAAAATCTCGTTCTTGTTGCTGTTGCTGTTGCTGTTGGAGTTGCTGTGGTTTTGTTGTTGCCGTTGACTTTAATTGTTGCCGCAGGAGCATTGCTCAAATATTAATTGGTTTTGTCGGAGGATTTCTGGCTAAAGATGCTGACGCCTCTGCTGACGTCGCAGTCGCAGTCGCAGTCTCTGCTTCGGTTTCGGTTTCTGCCTCATGTCGGTTCGCCTTTTGAGTTTTCAGTTTTGAGTTTGTGTTGCGGCTGCAAAAATTAATTACGATATCATGATTTACAAAATTAGCCGCAAATGGCGCGGCCTTTTTTTTTCCTCTGTCTGTCTTTCAGACCCTTGCTCTCCTTCTCCCTCTCTCTCTTTCTCTTTTTTCTTCGAGACAGAGGCGTCACATTGAGGGCATGGTCTTGCTTATGTTTTGCTACCCTTTAAATGTTAACCCACCGAATAGTTGATATCTTTCAGTTCGACTCATATTTGCCAGTCATACTTAAGAGGCGTCAATTTCACACTACGAGTAGTCAACATGCATATTTAAAAGAATTGATGTTACTCTTAATCCTATTCGTGAACTTTTAAAAAAGAAATAACATAATGTAAAAACAGACAGCGAGAAACTCAGTTTGAATTGCACGATTTCTGCACATAAATAAATACGTAAATAAATTAAATCTACACAAAAAGAATAAAGTGCTAAAATTAAGAACAAAATCTTGAATCAAAATTATTTGATGTCCAAGTTGAAACAAGAAAGTTTAATCTTAAATCATAATGAAAATTCTTAAAAAAAAATCTAGATTGCTCATTCTTGAAATTGAAGATTTTAATATTGCTTTAAGAATAGAAATTTTCAAAATTGATTCTTAAATTTAAATCAAACTTTCTAAAATTTTGATTGTTTAAATTTTATAGAAAGAGAAATTCATACATTTGAAAGCTTATCGATCTCAAAATAAGATTTTTTAATTTTAATGATTGAAGACCAAAGGTAATGAAATTAAAATATAATTTCCATAATAATTTATTTTTTTTACAATTTTCATACATATCGTAGTAAGACTTAAAAACTTAACAATTTTGCGGGTAAACGGCGAAGACCTCTTTCAGTTAAATTGATAAGAATAATATCAATCAATGAGAAAACAAAGAGAAGTTCAAGGCCATTATAAATATGGTGGCAATTAGGTGATATTGATTAAAAATACTGTCTCTCGAAATGAGCATTTAATAGGTTCTGTAAAATGGGAATCACAAAACAATATGGCATATGTACATATGTATGTCGAAAGTTATTGTGTTTCGGTACCTGACACAATTTTTTATCAAGATAGAAACCTACAGTTGTGTTTGCTGTAAAGATATAATAAAACTCTAAAATAAAAAAAATACATTTTGTATGATCCATGTAAACAATGTGGTTATTTATATGAAATAGAAATTAACATTCTAAGAGTAATTCATTTATTCAATAATAATATAAATTCAAACTGGTAAGATAGCAACTATCGAGTGTGCTCGACTATGAGATACCCCGGTACCCATTTTGTATAAAAATAAAACAGTATGGTGTTATTCTTATAAATGTACCAAATAATATACCGCATAAATACTAAATTATGCCAAACTCCATATTTGTACCCGGTACTCATTTTGTATAAAAATAAAACAGTACGGTGTTATTCTTATAAATGTACCAAATAATATACCGCATATACATATACTAAATTATGCCAAACTCTATATTTGATATATCGATGAAGCACAAGCATATTAGAAATATGTATATCATAGAGATGAAAATATACGAGATTGTCAGCCAAAGCAATTAAGACCCGTTGTAAGTAGGCGTAATTTAGTATTCGTTAAATAACTTAAAAATAATTTAGGTATTATTGTCTGTATCAAAATTCAAGACTCCAGCCTCAAAATTATGTATGTTTGTTAAGGAGATTGCGTAGGAGATTACTCATTTTGCCTGTTACATACACTTTCTGAAAGCACAATGTTATAGTAGTATGGCGGGTATAACAAATATCTAATCGTAGATAAGTATTAGTAAACAGTATTGTCAGATATATCTGAAAGTACAAATACGATCTGATTGTCGAAGATATTCCTACTGAATTGCAAAATTAGTGATCATGATTACTGATCAGTATGTGCAAAAAGTCTACAGCTTTAATAGTTGCTTAGATCTAAGTGGCGATACTGGACACACGGACATCGATTCGGCTATTGATGTTTTAGTATATTTTAGTATTTTATCAGAATATTTATTTAATATATTCGCGAAGTTATACCGCTGTGTTTTGCTTTTATTGAAGGTGAGCAGCGATTGTAAATTTCTTACTTGTTTTAAAAGGCAGACGCCAACAAATTATTAGAACATACGATTCAATGTTCTAAATAAATGTATAAAGGTATAAATTTATAAATCGTATATATGTATGTTATACATCTAGCCTATGAACTGTTAACGCGGCTGCGAAGAACTAACTCAAAAGTTTATTGTTACATAATAGGAGCAAAGATTTTATATCTCGCCAAGTTAATAAGTTAAACAATAAAATGGTTTCCCTCGCTATCTGCAAGCTTGTGAAGCCAAGACTCGTGATTGAAAGCGTGTCTTGTGCATAATTCGGAAAGCACACAAATCGAGGACAATCTAAGCAACAGCATCGCTGGCAAACGCTCAAGTTGTGAGCTTGTGCCAACTAACGCCCACAATTCAAAGCGTTTGCCAAATGATTGCCCTATTTTTATACCCGCTTCCCATGGGGAAGAAGAGTATATTATAAGTTTGTGGCTACACGAGATGTACTTATGTAACATTCATCTCCATCTCTATAGAATATATATTCTTCAACATTCTAGATTTTGCATGGCAGTCGGATCTTAGGTATACCAAATATAGGTTTTGTTATAATATTGTTTTTTTCATGCATTTACTCGTACACTTCTTGTTTGCCTTAGACAATAACGTAATAGTAAGAGAATGTACCAAATTCAGCGCTTGTTATAATTTAGTATTTATTTTGGTATTTTTAGCATGTATTTTGTAGCAGGTATCTTACCTAGGAATAGAACATAATAGTATATCTATGTACCAAATATATTCCTTGGTATAATTTGGTTTTTTTTTATGGTATATTTCAATAATTTTTTGGCTTTGATAAAAAATGTGTAGCAGGTATCCCACAGTCGAGCACACTCTATGAATACAACGTAATAGTATATCTACATATGAACCAAGTATAATAATTGGTATATTTTTTTGACTTCGATAAAAAAAAAATGGGTAGCAGGTATCCCAAAGTCGAGCACACTCGACTGTAGCTTTCTCGCTTGTTTTGTTTTCAAAGGAGGCGACACAAATCATTTGGCAGTCGGCCTACGCAAAGGACACGCTATTGCCATAGCAAAGCAGTCGTCAGGCATTCCTGCTCTCAGTCAGTCAGTCAGTCAGTCTGGCAGTTTGTCAGTCTGGCAGCCACATTGATGGACGACACGTAGAAGTCATCAGTGGCGTTCATTAGGTTAGCAAGAGGGGGAAAGGAAAATCTCTGTGGCATGCCACAAATTGTGGCCTCATTCATTTTCATAAGCACTAAGCTGCATCGGGGAAGAGAAGAATTTGCTTCTCAGCCTCTCAGCCATTCGCTCAGCTCAGTTCAGCTCAGCTTCCCAGCCGGCAGAAGGGCAATTAATGAGACCAGAGTGTCCCAGTGAGTAGTTAGTTCACCTGATCGGCCTTGGGCCGTTTCCGCGTGATGCCTCACATACGGCGGCAGTGGCAACTTCTTCTTCTTCTTCTTCTTGTGGCTGCAACTTCAAGTGCCGCCATGCAGCTGCCCCGAAAGATTTGTGCACACGCCCCCCGTGCTGAAAATGGGGGGCCGCAGGCGTTGCCACTGTTACAATTTTGTCGCTTTTGCGCTTTGGTAATTAACATTGTTGCACGTTGCACAGTTGCACGTTGCATTTGCTCCGCTTTTTGTTTTTTTTTTTTTTTGTTGTCTTGCGTGCGCGCGCGCGTTTTTATTTCATTTTTGCATATGCCCTTTTTGCGTTTATTAATGTCATCAACGCCTCGAGACACGCCCCGCCCCTGTCCGTTCGTCCGTCCGTCCGTCCGTCCGTCTGCCTTTCCGTCCGTCTGACCGCCAGTTGACAACTCAATTGTTTGGGGCCGTCGTCATTAAAATGATTTCTGCAATCGCCTCGACAAAAACACAAAAACAAGTCACCTAACAGCAGCAGCCAAGGGCCAAAAGCAGCAGTAAAAAAATTGGAGCTAATTTGATTAATATGCAACGCACAGAGAGCTTAACCCATCGCCCCCCTCTTTCTCTCCCTCTCTCTATTGGTGGCTCCCTAATGATGGGAAGTGCGAATGCGTTTTGGCTCCCAAGCTACTTCTGTTGCCTTTGCTTTTGCTGTTGCTGTTGCTGTTGCTGTTGCGGACGCGGAACCCGCAATTCGCACGACGCGTAATTGCAATTGTAATTAGTGCAAGTGTTCAATGCGGCAGCTCGAGCAATCACAAACGTTGCCCCCTCCTCCTCTCTCATCCCTCTTCCTCCTCCTTCTTCTGCTGCTGTTGCACGCTGTGGTCTATATCCTGGGCTAGCTTATAGCTGCCACATCCTGTATCCTCAGCCACTTTTCACTCGCTCTCTGCCTCACTCTATAATCTGCAACAGCCTTTGCTCTACGCCCATATCCCATTCACTGCTCCACATCCTCGCAGCACCCAATACCCAATACCCATCGCCCTATACCCTACACTGTACTCTCCAGACAGCACAGGCTTCACTACTCTACATTGCAATCGCACTCTTCCTGAGCTTGTCTTAACTCATTGACCTTGTCTACACGATTTATATATTAAAAATAATTCATTTGACATTTTGCAGCCTAGTGTTCATACTTTTAGGAATTCGTTTTTAATGTGGTCTTATTTTAAGACGAATGTTCTTGATCTTAGAAACTTTATTCTTAAACTAATTCCTAAAACTATGAACATTAGTCTGAAAAATGTAAAATTCTCAAAATAAGACCAAAACCAGTTAGCAAGCTAAAGTCCAGTCTGTTCGATTGTGAGATACCCGCTACCTATTTTGAATAAAAGCAAAACAGCGCGACATTATTCTTAAAATATACCGAAAATATATTATAATTATTATTAAAATAGTGAAAATATACATAATGATCTATTAGAATATGCCTAAAATATATCACAAAATACTGAAAATATAGCGGATGGTATATATAGTCAATATATATCAATACATAGAGTACTAAAATATACCAGATTGCCAGCCAGGGCAAATAAGATCCCCAGTAAGTAGACGTTTTTATCCATACAAAATAAATAACTTCTAAAATTTGTATCTCATCGCAACCAAGTTTTCAGGAATCATAAAGATAATAGTTATTTATTGTATTCAGCAAAAATTTCGATTCGAAATTCACGATTGTTATTCGTTTTTAATAATTTTGCGGGGAAAGTGAGTGTGGCAAAAATTTGAAACAAACTTGATCAGCATGCAAACATAGCAAGTGTCGTCGAAAAATTATTATATGTCTATCTCCTATAGTCTCTGAGATCTAGGTGTTCATACTGACGGACGGACAGACAGACAGAAGAACATGGCTATATCGTCTTGACTGTTGACGCTAATCAAGAATATATATACTTTATACGTTCAGAGATGTCTCATTCTGCCTGCTGTAATACCCTTCTACCTTAAGTTTAACGGGTCTCAAAATCGATGCTGAAATGCTAACTAAAGCTTCAGCGTTTATCGCCGGGAATGAGAATCAGGAATAATAGATATGTAAGTGCCATATACTAATAGAATTATTACACAAATGAGCCTCGACTCTGTCCACGCTATACTCTACAAACTACACTTAGAAGTCTTAACTACATTTCATATACACATATTATTAAAAATTCCTTGGCATACACTCACCTTAAGCCTACATAGGGATTATTAAAATAAACACTTAGACTCTCAGATTTTGAATTACTAAATTAATCGCAATTAATCGATATGTTCTCTAAATGTTTGTCTGTTTTGTCTCAACGTTCAGACTAGGTTCAGGACTATCTTAGGCAAGCATTTTGCTCTCTTCACCCAGAGAGAATCTAACGCAATACCTTAACTCTGTATTGAGCCTAGCAGCTAATTCGAAAGCTCTAAAATATGTGAGTAGACTGACCCATTCTCCAATCGCAGCAATCGCAGCCATCAGCCAGCATCCTTTCACCCTAGACCACATGCGATGCGTGTAAGCCTCAAACAAATCGAGTCTGCTCAAAATTTGCCTAATCCTGGCCACATGCACGGCATCGATTTCACGGCAAAACAACCGCAGGCAAAGCAGAGCAGAACAGAGCAGAGTCTAGTGCTCCACAGGGACTTGGGAGCTGGTTGCCGGGTTGCTCGGTTACTCGGTTGCATGCAACCAGCTAAGCAGTCCACAAGCTGCTGCAGGTCACAAAGCGGCGCGCGCGTCGAGGCTTTGCCACTTCGACACGGCCAAATTTCACGCCTCCTTTTTGGCAAAATATGTTTGGGAAAGCTGAGAACTGAATGGGAATTACGAAATGCGAAATGGTGGAAGCAACCACCGAACCGAACGAACTGGGCCCAGATTAGGATATGACAAATTTCACGCACCTTCGCAAAGGACTAAGGTGGACGTCGCCAGCGGCTTAGCTTTTGCTCTTGCTCTCTATCTCTATCTCTCTGAGAGACCGTTGGCCAAAAAAATGTCGAAAAGCCGATAATGAAGTCAAGATTGCAATCGAGCAAAGCGGTTGGTGGTTGAACCAACAACCAACAACCAACAACCAACAACAGCGGCAGGACGCACTTTAATCAATCGCAACCGATTTGTCGGCTTAACATGTACAACATGACGTAAATAGTGGCAATGTAGCAAAAGGGAATCTTTTTGAGAATGCGAATGGGAATGGCATTGGTTATGGCCTGTGGATGTGGATGAGGATGTGGGCTCGACAAGGACAAGGACACGGCACAAAGCCTTGCAGGGTGTCGGGCATTAAAGTGAGCAATCGACAAGGATTTGCCCCGTCTCTGGAGGCGGCCACAAAGCGCCCTCGTCGTCAGATGAGTAGCGCATTTGTTTTTGTGTTTTTGTTATGCTCGGCGGCTTCTTCGGGATTAGCGCCCAGTTTTGTCTGTCTAAAGTGGCCAACTAATAGTTGTTGCTCTTGCTGTTGTCGCGGACAGAGCGTGAGAAGCTGAGGCGGACTTAACAGAGCGTAAAATATAGAAAATAGATGGGGAAAAGCAGCCAGAGAGTTGGGAAATTTGAATAGCAGATAGCGAAAGAAAGATTGAGAAATACTAAATGAGATGCCTAATAGATAAAAATTGAGTTGAGCAGCTTTTAGTATGAAAACGCGTAGAAATAATATTGAGATAAAACTATATCAAAATGTATTTTAAAGGTAAACAAATTACTTGAATTTTACTTATAATTTTTTGTTGTATTCTTTATTTATTTACAATCTATCTATCTAAAGATAATAAATAAAGTCTATGACAAAGAGATTAACAGAAAAATTACTTATAATTGATTTTGTAAAAAATTATAGTAAATTCTCCCACAAAATAAACTACTAGATGAAAATAAAATGGAATTTCAATTACTGTAACACTAAAAAAGAAATAAATGAAATTTTTATAGATAAGTAAACATTTTTATATAATCAAATTTTAATTTTAATTAAAAATTAAATACATAGAAAAAAGAAAAGATCTTATTTAAACCTAAATTTAATTTAATGTATAATATATAATAATAAAAAGTTAGAAATAAATTGATTTTCTAGAAAATTTAAAATAAAAGTGAATTTTAACTTGACTTAATAAAATGGAAAGAATATTATGTATATAAAAAATTAAATTAATTTTTAATAAGACTTTAATAAAACAATAAAAAATAAATAGATTGAAAGCAATATATATTTAATAGAATATATGTATATAGATTATATAGAACATTAAATTAAATATTAATACTTCTTTGAGAAAACTACAGAAAACTAAATAGATTGAAAGAAAAATGTGTTAATTTAATATTACTTAAACGGAAAAAGAATAAATTTCATAAAAATTAATAAAAAATATATTTGAATACAATTTGAAATTACTCAATTAATTGTACATAATTCCCCTCAATTGAATTCCATTGCAATGCATATATGCAAAAAAAAAACAAATATATAGTTTAAATTTAAATATAAACAAGTAAGAAAGCTACATACAGTCGAGTGTGCCCAACTATAAAATACTCGATACTCGTTTTCAATAAAACCACATTCTAAAAATGTACCAAATTAGTATACCGGAAAAACATAAATATACACTGAAAGCTAAAATATACCATAGAATATAAAATATACTAGAAATCAATACAAATGCTTGAGTTGAGCAGTTTCAAAGAAGATACTGAACATAGCAGATAGCTTTATAAAATACAAGATTAATCTATGCTAAGCACAACAATTCCAAGCAATATAGCAAAAATATGATATGTGAAAATGAAATTAACATAAATATGGCAAGTCAAATGAATTTCAGGGAGACTGAGATGAAGATAAGCTGATAAAGATACTGTTATTAATATATTAACAAATGAAATGGCTCCAGATAAATGCGAGTCCAAGTCTGATATGAAGATAAATTCAAGAAAATATGAACTTGGTTGGGCTTAAGAGGCAAAGGATGGACACAAGAACTAGATGGACATAAATGCAGATGCAGATATAATGGTTTAAATGCGACTATTATAACTAATCGGAAGTTAGGATCAATTGGCATCGAGAAGAGCAGAGCAGAGCAGAGGAGAGGAGAGGAGAGAGAGCCAACAACTGACAACCCCTCTTCAATACGCCCCCCTCTCAGAGATGGACCCTTGACAATGGCTCAATTTTTATGCGATTTAGTTGTTGTGATAAGACATTCATCGTCGTCGTCGTCGTCGTCGACGTCGCCGTCGTCTCGTGTCGTGTCAAACGACACCCTGGACAAGTCGAAATCAAAATGCGAAATCAAATTCCATTGGCAACCCCGAAAGAGCTGAGCTGCTGGAAAGAGCTGGAAATAATTTGAAAATTACTTTTGTGCCAAAGAGGGCAACATTTTTATGAAGGTCGCGTGCGGTTTTTGCGTTCCTCCGATCGTTTGTCGTTGATAAGCCGAAAGAGTGTATAAATCATTCAAATCTCCATATTGTGTTAGTAGTAGAAAAGTCCTTCCTAACCCCCGTAATACGTAATACGCGACACCCTTGAGGGTCTGTATTTGTTGTATTTGTTCTTGTTCTCTATAAACTTGGGTTTTGCTTTATTGTTTGATAAGTATTTTGATAATATTTTGAGTGCTGTGCGAAAACAATGGGAGTGTATGGAGCGTTTAACACCCCGCTGCGGCTGCAGCCAAACAGGTTTCTCATTATTAAATTGAGATTTATGACAAGACTTGGCCACACTATCTACCCCTCTCACTCTCTCTCTCTCTCTCTCTCTCACTCTCTCACTCTTTCACTCTCTCGCGGTTTGTCCTCCCATTTTAGCCAGCTGGCATTTGGCAGCACAGGAAGAGGCGAGAAGGTAAAGGACAGGTAATGAGCACCTTGGCGTGCCAAAATGACAACCTGCGCGCAAATTGGATTACTTCATTGCAACGCGGTCAGATAAGAGACGAGACGTGGCAACCACAGCAGCAGCCACAGCCACAGCAACAGACACAGCAGCAGCAACGTCGGCTAAGATCAAGCCAACGGCCAAGTTAAAGTCCAACTTAAAGTCCAAGTCGAAAAGGATCTCTCTGCGAAATAAATAAATAAATACAATTTTGCAACCAGGCATTTGGCCGATTGATTTCTCCAGCACGAAAAATGGCAACTGGCAGCAGCAGGAGAAGAAAGGGAGAGAGGGGAGGGGAGAGGGAGGGAAGGAGCAGGCAACTCGCTTCGCAGCTCGCAAATTGCCGCATATTTGTTGAGTAATTACGCTTTAACTTGTAATAAAGAAGACAAACAATAAAACGAGGACCTGGCCATGGATCCCAAGCTAAGGATGGAGTTAAGCCATCGCAAAGCAGTGAATCCGAGGCAGAGAGGGTAGCAAGAGGGGAGGGGTGAGAGGCAGACATCTGGCGGCGCGTTCTCAATTGAAAAGCGTGAATAACAAACGTGAACGGGCCGCAAACGCGCAAATTGGCTAAGAAGAAGTCAGTCAGGAGACACGTCTCATCCCAGTGTTGAGCAACTAATTCGATTCGTTTATACGTAAACGCTTATTGTGATTAGACTGAAACTGAAACTGAATCCCAAGAGTTTCGTTAATAAGCATTAATATTTGAATTCAAGATTCATCTAAAGTTAGATACACATAACATGGTATCATCATATAGATATGAATGGTATATAGATGAAATACTATACAAGTATATAGATTAAGAATAATATGAATTTGAAAACAATGTCGCAATTTGTAATTCGATGTTTACAATGCGACAATATCTTTATCTACTTGCATATTTTTTTCATTACAGTCTTAAGTTTTATGACAATCATCAAGGCTCTTTTAGAGCATAGATAGTACATACTATATGCATATATCTATTTCTATATATATCTTCTTGATTCGAACTGATCCATACTTTTGTGTATTTTTTCCTCGATCATTTGCATTTGATCTGCATCGATCTTCGTCTCAGGCTGACGCTTCTTTCATACATTATTTTCCAGTCCTAACACATTTTCAAATTTCCTTCCTCAACCTTTTTTGGTAGTTTATATACAATTCTTCCAATTCTTTTCATCTTCTTGGTTTTGCTTACTATTATTGTTGACAACTTTTTCTTATTTTGTATGTCCTCTTTGTCTTTTTCTTTGCCCTCGCTCATCTCTTAAATATTTCATTACCTTCATCAACTAAACCTTATAAAGATTTCTTTATTTTAACTTGAATTGACGATGATAATACTCGATTACATACTCGATTTATTTTCAGTTCATATCGTTTTTTATTTCTTATTTTATTTTTATTTTCTTTTATTTTGTATTTTCAGCTGAACTTTTTTAATCTCTTATTTATTTATTTATTTATTTTTTTTTTTTAGTTCATAGTTTTTTTTTAATGTTATAACTAATATAATGTATAATAATAATAACCTTAAATAATATTTTATTTTCTTGCAACTTTTTCTTCATCTTGTGTTTGCTTCTCATTTTTCTTAATCTCTATTTATTTTCCGATTTATGTTTTTCTTCATCCTTTTCGCCTGATTTGCTGTAGCTTCTTTTCTCTGTCATCGATTGTTCGCAATAAGGTTGCCCGCATGAACCTCATCAGTTTTGTCGACTCTCACAGCTTTGATTGATCAGTTGCTCTCTCGTTCGGTCGCTTTCTCTGTTGCTCTCGCGACTTGCGATTTGCGATTTGCTCTCTTCGCGGTTAAGCACAAAACAAATCTTTGCACTAAGCAGGCAGTGAAGCAAGCCAAAGAGGGAAACGTAGCAACGCTTAATTTGCTGTTGAGGATTGTGAGACGGAAACGGCAAAGGAGTCACTCAGTCCGGCAACGGGCAACGGGCAATGGACAATGGGAGATGAAAGATGGAAGGCTGAAGACTGAAGACCGAAGATGCAAGATGGGAGACCCAACTGGCCGAGAGTCAAAGTCGAACTCGAAGTCGAAACTTGAGAGCTGGCAGATTGGGAGACTGGTTGCTTGGTTGCTTGGTTGGTTACTTCGACTGGCAAACCATAAAATGCATTATTATGCTAAATGACTATAAAAATCACGTTTACAATCCATTTATGCCTGGGATAATAACCCATCTCTTTTGAGCAGCGGCAGCGGCAGCGGCAACGGAGCAAGGAAGAAGCTGCCATCGCATCGTAGCCATATACACTTTTGGGCCAGCTTTGGCCCAGCACAGTTCTCAGTGGTCGATAGTTGTCCAAAGAGCGAAGAGCAGAGAGCAGAGAAGAGAGAGTGAAACCCTGAAAGGCAGCATTTGTTTACGCCGCGAATAATTGAGTTATCTGATCCCTGCTAGCCACAAGACAGACACGAAACATGGCAACAGAACACAACTCAGAACAGAACTCGGAATGAAAGAGACAGCCTCTAAATGGGGGCCCAGAGCAAACGAGACTCTAGCCCAACTCTAGCTGGGAGGAGGATGTTGCAATGCAATGCAATGCAAAGCGACCGCGACTGCGACCGCGGCGGCGGCGGCGGCGACGGCGTTGCATGCTGCATGTTGCATGTTGCATGTTTGGCAGCAGGTAGGTGTGGCCGGCCTACGTAGCAAATTGCTGGGGCGCATTAGAAGGCAACAACGCCCAGTTGAAGTCGCAAGTTGCCTGTCCAAGACTTTGGCTCGCTGCCAGTTGGTAATGACTTTATTTGGTTGCTGCGTTAATGGGGCGCTGCCTCAGTCGACGCTGACGTCAACGCAGGCAGCGCAAATTGAAAGCGCATTTCAAAATTTTTCACACCTGAAAATTGTTTCGTTTCAAGATGTTTTTTTTTTTCTTTTCGCTCGCCACAGGGAAGGGAAGGTAAGGGAAAGAAGAAGGGGAAGGGGAAGGGGCGGGGTGAGCTGGGCAAGTGGCAAGTGCAGCGAATTTCATGCGGCCTGGAAACACTTTTCACGTAGCGCCGCTGACGTCGCTGCAGCCAAAGCCAAAAGGTGCCGACCGTCGGCTGCAATTAATCAAAATTTAATTTCAAAAAGCGACGTCGACAGCGGCAGCGACTGCGACGGCAACGGCGACTGCGAAGGCGGCTGTTGACTGCACTTGAAGCAGCCGAAAAAATTGAAAAGGCTAAAGAGAAAACTGGCAAAAGAAAATGTAATTAATCACCAGGCGTTTGTTGTAGCTGCTCAAGTTGTTGTTGTTGTTGTCCAAGTGGTTGTTGTTATTCGCCGCTTCTTGTCTCGTTGTTGGGAACAAAATGAAAAGCCGCAGAAGCAACAAAAGCATCGAGACAAATAACGCCAGCCACATCATTGAAAAGGCGCCCCCTCCCTACTCCCAACTCCCCTCCCTTTTCCCCTTTCCCCTTTCCCACCTTCGCTTTTATCGAGTGAGTGGAAACCGTTAGCAGAGCATAATACTTTATTGACTTGAAATGCGTTCGCTCGCATCGAAAGCCAAAATAATCATAATCACATAATTCAAAGCAGCAAACAAAGGCAATTAAATACGTACTTATGACTGCATCTGATTCGATTATTCCAATAATGATACTCTTCATAAAATATCCATTTCTATTATGCAGTTGTTTTTCCTTCTCTTTTCTTCTCTTCTCTTTTTTTTCTTTTGTTTAGTTCATGATGCATTCCTCACTTATTATTATGCAAATTCTGTTGTTCTTCCGTTTGCTGCATGTTTGTTTCATTTCAGCTGAGAAATTTCACTTATTCTGAACAAAAAGAAGAATATTATATTATTTTGAAATTAATATTAACTTATTTTTTCCCATATATTTTGAACCTTCAGATGCATTTTTTACTATTGTTTTGTTGCTGCCATTTAAATTAAATATTATATACAATTTAATGATTTATAGAAAAACTTTTTAAAATATATAGGATAATAAAAAATATGTTCACGTGGAGTACATTTAAAAAATAAGAAACCCCAAAAATACTCACTTTATTTTCAAAAAGAAATAAAACAATCATCACTCCTAGATGGCGCTGTTGTCCGTTTTATGAAGTTGCAAGAGACGCAACAATTACAACAGATGGCGCTGTCAACGCATCAGCAATTGCTACTCCAACGTATAAGATCAAACTCTTATACGCTGCCATTACGTATAGAAGACGAATAAAACATAAGCGTAGCAACAATTTCGTTTAATTTTTATTATTAAAAATTTGTTATATTGCCTTTCCATTGCTCATTTGCTGTGACCATTCATTATTTTTTATTTTTTTAATTTTTCTGGTCATTTTGTTATTGTTTTTATTGTATTTTGTTTCTGTTTTTATAATTAATTTTGTATTTTGTTCTATTGCTTAATTCATTTCCATAGACAGGGAAACACACTATGCATCGCGTAGAATGTAACAAAATTGAAAGGGTTTATCAAATTTGTTGCACAGTGTATTTTATTTTGCAATTGTTGTGTATTTCGCTGTTTTGTTTGTTTGTTGTTTGGCTTAAAAAGGAAACATGATTCGGTTTTTGCTTGTTGTTCACATTTGCATGTATGACAGACAGACATATATATATATATATTATTTATAAATTTATCAAAATAAATATTTACAACATTTTTGGGATAGTTCAATACAAAATAAAATTAAAAACAAGTATAAAAAATAAAATGTGGGATACAAAAAAAAATCGAAATGGGCCTAAAACATAAATAACAAATAAGTACAAAACAAATATGGTTTAACAATCGATCCGTAAATTAATTAATTCATTAAAATCAATGTACATATTGCGTTTGGCAAGCGAATTCTCGTCGTTTGCAACAGCCATCCACATTCCGTTCCTAATTCTTCAACTAATTAAATACATAATAATTATATTTCATATATAATTCATAAATACCATCAACATTTATGCTTTTGCTATCTGATCTTTCACATTGTTTTTAATTCTTTTCAATATCAATATGCATATTGCGCAAACACTTCGTTTCCTGTCGATTTCATTAACTTAACTTGTTTTTATAAGTTTTATGGGTTTTTTTGCTGCCAAGACTTTCCACTCTGAGCACGATTTTCTGTATTTATATTGAGAGCGATGTATCGATGAAGATTGTAATTACAACACAAAAATTCAATATCAATTTGTGTGAACAAGGAGCGACAATTATTTGTTGAGCAATTTCTGTTTGTTCTTGAGTATTTCTCATCATCATCATCATCTTCATGATCAGACCATAATTTGCAAAAGATTCATAAATTACATAAACTAACAGTATATGTGTAGATAGACAATTATGTTTCATGTTATGTGTTGCTTCGTTGTATCGTTGATTATTCCTTGAGCAAATTGAAAACTGTTAACAAACCGCTTAACATACAAAATTGAAGCATTTGCAAATTCAGAAAAACACTCTCTACAATCTTAAACTTATCTTATAATAATACATCCATCTCGTTCTTTTTCATGTTCTCCTTGTTTCTCTCTCTCTCTCTTCCTATCTGCACATTAGATTTTTGTTTTTTTTTCGTATGTGGGGAAATCACAGCTAAAAGGCAAGCATTAAAGTTATACAATTCTAGAATTTCATCTCGCTCAAAATGTCGTGCACAAAGTGTAGAGCTGGCTGTGTGTTTGTTGTTGTTTGTTGTCATTTGTTATCTATTAGATTTCGTTATTAGTTATGCATAATTATATACATCTATTGTTTATTTGTGTTGTGTTGTGTTGCTATGTTGCTATTGTTTGTTGTTGGTTTTGTCGTTGTTTTTACTTGACTACGCATAATCCATATCAATTTATATAATATTTTCTTTTGTTTTTCCTTTTCGTTTACGTTTTTGTGTTTTGTTTTTTTTTGCGTTTACTTTTCATTAATTAGTTAATATTTATAGTATAGCACCGAGTACAAAAAATTATCAATAAACAGAGTTTTGAATTTTGTTTTTTCTTTGTCGTTTGTTTTTGGTTTTTTTTTTTCGTAACAACTCTTTGCTGCATTGCTTTGCATTCTTGTTCATTCCGCGAACGTTTTAAATGCCTTTGCTCTTGCTGTTTGCTGTATCATTTGTTTATCTGTTTTTGTTTTTGTTTGTTTTAAATTCTACTACTTATATAATGTAATAATTTCTGTTTGCTTTCGCTTATGTCGACGCAGCATACTGTTCCTGTTCGTGTCCCAAATTAATTATCATCCTCCATTCATTCACCGAATTTTACATGGATCCATCGCCAGAAATCTATCAAGAGATACGAGTATTAGTTTAAAGTAGTTTACGTGGATAAGCAGCTTGCCACTGCACACTAACCTGCGAGTGAGAACTATCGCTCTCCACCTGCTCGGAGTAGCAATGCTTATAGTTAAGATAGTCTAGAAGTCTTCTGGGTAATGGCAATGTCTGTATTAGATCTTTTCGTATAACCGCCTTTAGTATAACAAATCTGTAAGCAGAAAATATATATGAGTTTCAACATATTTTGAGCTGCACTTCACTTCATTCAACTCACCTGCACATATGCTGCAAGCTTTGTACATGCTTAAATCTAGATACGGGATTGGTTAATTGCACACGCATTGGTCCATGCTCCGGCCGACGATGCAGAAAGAATAAATATCTGCAAAAAGAGTTGTTCCCAATATCAATTCAATTCGATGCGAACCAAGAAGTTCAGCTTTTAATTCGTTTACCTGCCGCTACGCGAATGCTCGACGGCCTTCTCAATGAACTCGGTTATAGTTTGGGATTTGAACTTGGCATACGAACCAAACGAGAATGTGCCTGTGGAACGAAAGGAACAGAAAGCAAGGTCAATAAGTTAGCCAAACACAAGACAAGACTGTTCACTATCAAAGAAATCTTTACAAAGCTATGTCAGAAGAAGTTGTTCTACACATTTGGTAGCTACTCTCTTTCTCTTTGCACTCTTATCAAATTAGTTTATCGATTTTGAATCTATTCTCAATAAAAAATACAGAAATACAGAATGTACGAATATTACGCATAGTCTAACGTATATTACTAGCAAATTAGGTTATGTTCGGTTTAAGCATACACATGAAGACGTACCGTATTAGCCTAAAACTATCTCCTTAAATTCGGAAATTATTTATAGATCATAAAACCCTCTAGTGCCCAAGACCCCATCTACACGGGCAAAATTTGAAATACCGTTTTTCTGTCCTTATTGCTGTTTGTCTTCTTTTATGTTTTTTCCAAGTCAGAGACCCAAAAATGTTTTTCAATGCGTTTGTAATAGATATCCGAGCTTTTTCATCTCTGTCGTTTGCAGTTGAAAATTGTGCAATTAGGAAATAATAGTTTTGGCAAAAACGCAATCTAAACATATTGTTTTAATATTCTCTAGGACCCAAAACACGAAACCCACACCAAAAAATAGTTTTTGTTAGGCTTTTGTTGCTTTTATAAGGTTTAGGCTGTCCAAGATTTTTGTCCTATAAATCTCAATGCCAGCAAACATACGAACCTTTACTCTTAAGAGATAAGGAAAGCAAAAAAGAATAATTTCTTTTATAATTGGGCGCTAGACGGTTAAATCTCAACCGCACTACGTTGAACCGTGTGACAAAAAAATAACCCATTAAATATTGTACAAGATATGAATATTAATCGCATTTAGATATTCAAAGATGCCCTCTACACCATAAGAGAGGGTCCATTCAATACTAAATTTGAAAGGGTTCCTCTAAGATTGGGAGTTCCGTAAAAAGACAAGAAATGTTGATTAGCTAGGTCTTAGGATTTTAAGGAATAAACGTCAGTTGTCGAACAGAATGCACCCGAGTCGTTGTGTCTATACTTTTCATTCCGTAGACAGATGATTACGACTCACCCTGGTCCTGTTCGATGCGCACATGGCGCACGCAGTTGTTTAGCTTGAAGCTCAACGAGAATATGTAATGATCATCGGAGCTGTCGCGCACTATGAACGATCCATCCGGCTCATTGGAGAGCACCTTCTCGGCCGCCTCACTGGACAGTGGACCCCAGTACCAGCCATACTGCAAATGGGAGAAGTGACGAGCTTAACAACGAGCGACAAGTGACGAGTAAAGAGTAACGAGTAACAAATTATCGAATTGCAAACTTACGTCCTTGACCTTCTCAATACTGGAGGTAAACTGCAGCGCACGCGGCTCTTGGGCAACGTTGCTTTTCTTTGGATCCTCAGTCTCCGTTTCGGCGGCATCAATGGCATAAGCTGCAAATGTTATTGCAAAATATAGAATTAGTTTCCGATGCATGGACGGATTGGCATGCACTCACCCTTTTTTGGCAATGGCGGCAAGGCGCGCGATTGAAACTTTTTTGCGCAGATCGGCATTCGTTTCGTTGCGCTGCTCTGCATCGGCATCTGTGACATTTGCCGCACAACCGGCGGGCGTTGACGACGACGTCGACGATGAGGCAGCTGCCGATGCTGCTGCTGACGCGGCAGCTGCTGTCACATTGGCTGCTGCAGTTGTCGCACTGCTCGCATTGCTGCGATTGCAACGATTGTGATTGTTGCTGCGGCGAAAGCGAAAAATGCTGCAGAACTTTTGCTTAAGATTCAGCGAGAACTGCGATTTCTTCTCCGTGTGCAGCACGTGCTTGTTGTTCGTCTGCTGCTCGCTTGGGGCAAGCAGCTTGTCCGATGAGGTGGGCAATGCGGCTGCAGGCGTCTGTTGTTGTTGCTGCTGTTGTTGGGCATAATTGTTGCTGCTGCTGCTGTTGTTGATGTTATTGATGTTGTTGTTGTTGTTATTGTTGAGCTTATCATTGTCAATGTTGTGCTGTTTGTTCTGCTTGCTCAGATACTTGGCGCTGCTCTCGCCACTATTTGCCCCGCCACCTGCTCCGCTGGTCCGTGTGGTGCCGATGCTGCTGCGCGTGCGTGCCGTCGTTGTGGTGGTGTTTGTTGTGCTTGTCGCACTCGTCGACACGCTCCAGATCGTCTCGTTGCTCGACTTGACGCCCATCCCCTTTGTTGCCTTTGCTGTTGCCGCTCCTCCACCTCCACCTCCAGCACCACCTACTCCTCCGCCGCCACCGCCACTTGCAGCACCACTGCACCAAGAGGATTTGCCAGCATCCGAGTAGAGTGTGTGATAGAACTGCTTCACCTCGTCCAGCGTCATGTGCAGCGGTTCCGTGTCACTCTGCATCACTGGCGTACGATATTTGCCATGCTTGTTGCCACCGCCACCGCCGCCTCCTCCTCCTCCACCGCCACCTCCACCGCAATCGTCGCTCGTCTCGGCCGCCGTCGTCGTGGTCGCCGCACCCGAAGCATAGCGTTGCTTGCGCTTATTGCGCTTGTTGCGTCTACTCGCTGCCTTGTGGTAAGCCGGCTGCTGTTTGCTTCCAACTCCATTCAACTCCAGTTGCTGCTGCTGCTGCTGTTCGAGCTTCTGCTTGTCGAGCAACTGCTGCTTCTCGAGCAGCTGCTGCTGCTGCTCAATCATGTCGACGGGAAAGGCATAGATATCCGAATCGATGGGCACATTATAGAAATCGGATATCTCACGCGTGAAGAGCGCATCGTGCGACATCGCTTGCGTTATGAAGATCGAATCATCCGGCTTATTGGCCGACGACACGTTCAGCGAATTGTGCGAACTGCTCAGGCGACTGTTGAGCGAGTTGCGCGAATTGGGACGCTGGCCATGATGATGCTGATGATGGTGATGATGGTGATGGCCATAGTGCTGATGCGGATGGTGATTGTAGTGCGAATGATAGTGACAGTGGCTCGTGTGACCCAGCGGACTGTAAAGCAGCTGTCTCCGCTGCAAGCTGCTGTTGTTATCCGTTTGTTGTTGCTGCTGCTGCTGCGACTGTTGCTGAGTCTGCGTCTGCGTTTGAGTCTGGGATTGCCGACTGCGCGCTCCGTAGTACAGATCGTAGTCGTGAATCTCCGAGAGACCAGCGCTGTTGAATCGCTGCTGTGCAGCCGCCGCCTTCGCACTGGCAATGCTATCCTGCTCCGTGGGTATGGCCTTAAAGTAGCGCGTGTGATCCTGATAGTAGGGACACAGCGTCTGCTTAATCTTAATGATCGAAACGGGCGGCGGCGGTGATGGCAACGATGGCGAACAACTGCTCTGCTCCGAGGCCTCGGCCTCCTCCTCCTCTTCCTCCTCATCCTCGTCATCGTCTTCGTCCTCGTCAAGCAGATCAATGCTGTTGCCCAGCGAGCTGCTTATGATATTATTGGGCTCATCGTAAATGTTATCCGTATGGCTATTGAGTATCGAATCACTTGAGTACAGATGCTTATTGAGGGCATACGATTCCTTAAGCGTACGCTCAGCGCCGCACAGCAATTGTGTGGTTGCCGCATTGCTGCTGCCGCCGCCGCCGCCGTGGTTGCTGCTGCTGTTGCCACCTGGCAACATTGCTGCTGCTGTTGTTGTTGCTGCTGCCGTCGCTGTGATTGTGCTGCTGTTGGCCATGTGATTGTGATTGTGGTTGCTGTTGTGGTTGCTACTGCTGCCGCCGTTGTCTTGACAGCTGGGCTTGGCCAGCAACAGCATTAGCTCCTGGCTGTTGGCCGCCGCAGCAGCAGCACTGACCATGGTCACATCATCCTTCAGATGCTCGAACGATGATTGCGACGATGTCCAACGGCGCAGGCTATTCACAATGTTCTTCGAGATGGAACGCACCAGCGTGGTCTGTGGCGAATCCTGGAATTCGGGCGGCGGATCAATGGGTGCCAAGGGACCCTTTTTCAGTGTGTTAAAGTTCTCGGCACTCATGCCGCCCTCCGAGCAATTGTCCAGTGAATCAAATTGCGAGACCTCGCCATCGCTTTCCACCATCTAGAATAAGTTGGTGAGCAATTAGTTAGTTAGAGGAATAAGGATCATCAAACAGAGTCTCTTACCTCGATTTCAAACTTGCACATGCCAATGCGATAGGAGTCGCCGCTGGAAATGGAACTGTTGGTGGTCAAAGGGACGCCGCTGTCATCGCTCAGCGATGCCGCCGCATTCAGTTCGATGCTGTTGGCGCTGACGAGTTCGTGGTCACGTGGCGTTGCAGCTGCAGCTCCCGTTGCTGCCCCCGTTGGTGGCATTATGCTGCTAAAGCTATCGCTGCTGCAAATGCCAACTGCAGTTGTACTGCTTGAACCCGTTGAACCATTGCAGCAGAGTTGGATCGCATTTTGATTCCCATTCGAGTTGTTGCTGTTGCTGTTGCTGTTACTGTTGCTCTCCTTAAGCTTAATGGACGATTCCATGTTCTGTATATAGATGTGTGTGAGTGTGTGTGTGTGTGTGTGTGTGCTGCAAATTGAAAGCGTATCGCAAATTAATTGATGGATCACATGCACAAAACCGGTTTGCAAGCGAACCGGTTCAAATGGCAAAGTGTGTGTTATGAATGATAAGTTGATTAATTGATTGATTAATTGATGACACACATCGCCATTGCAACGCAGTGTGTGCGGCACACATCACATGACCTTTGGGTGCGGCGAAGTTGCCACTACTGCTGCTGCTACTGCTGCTGTTGCAACGACGATTGCAAGCGAATGCAACGAATTGAAGGTCAATGACAGTTGCGTGCGCCTCAATTTACCACCCCACCCTCCTCCTCCTCCTCCGCCCGCACTCAGCACAAGAGCCCCAAAAACCGAACCACAACGAAGCGAACCGAACTGAACTGAAGTGAACCGTTTCGTTCAGCATTTTGCTTGTGCGCAGAAATTGCTTGGCGAATTTTTTAGTAGTAGATTTTGGGCGTAGATTTTTTGCTACATTTTCAACCAACAAAAAAGAGGTAAAGCAAAGAATGCGCTGAAAATGCACACATACAAAACACACACACACACACACACACACTTGCACGCACACTGTCGTGCACCCCCACACACTCACACGCATACACCCACACAGTCACACACAGTAGCGTATACCAACACAAGACCAAAACATTTGAGTGCGTAAAAAATGCTGCGCTGTTGTGTAGTACGCTAACTCACACATACACACGGGACAACACACACACACACACTTATACACATGCAGCACCGCCCCAAAAGGAGTAGCCGGGAAATGCGACGCTGCTGCGCTGCTCGCTGCCACTGCCGACGTCGCAGTCATCATAGCTTTCGTAGTAAGTCGTGCGCCTGTAGTAATTTTTTTTTGATGCCGCTGCCGCTATTTTAATGCGAATACGACGTCGACTGCGAATGCAATTCGCTTTATGTATGTATGTGTGTGGAAGCGAGAAGGCACGATAGTGATAACAAATATTCTTATTAGAATTTTTGTCACTTTGTATATACACAACTTGGGCACCCATATACTTGCATACACACACACACACACACTTACGAAGGGGGCTTAGGTGTATGTTGGGAGCGACGCAGAGGCCGCGGGATAGAGGCAGCGACAGTAGCTGACATGCACGTAACACCTTTGCTTAATTTAATTATTGCTCTCCTGGCTCTCGCGTACTCACTGCCAGACACTAATACACACGCACTCATGCACCACACATATATGTAGATTTTTACATTTCTACGTGTGTCGCACACTTTTACACACAAACACACACACACATACGCACACTATCAAACACACAGTCGTACAGATAAAATGCATTAGCATTCATTACAATTCCACGGCGCATACAATTTTCATTGCACTTGCCTTGCTCTTCTGGCTTGTGGCTCTCTTTCGAGCCTCGGCTGGCTGGCTGGTTGGTGTTTTCTCTCTCTCTCTCTCACACCCAACGCCTACAGATCGCACTTTTTGCTTAACACACGCACTTTGTTAATAACACACATATTGATTATTGCTTGCATTTGCACACATTGCAATTGTTTTTCGGCTGCTGCTTTCAATTTCAGCATTATATTTTATTTGTCCAAAAACTCCCGACGTCGCTTCAGCGTCGTTTCCAGCAGCGTGACCGCAAACTGAAAATTTTCTACTTGCTATTTAATACCACAAAATATACCATTCATATACCACTGCCCTAACTATTGAGCTGGCTACACTTTATATGTAGAAACAAAAGCTGAATTATTTTAAAAGCTTTTTTGATGCTTCTTTTGTAAAAACAGAAAATATGTAAAATAGTTAGCAACTAACAAGATTTTCAAATTAAAATAACAACCTCTGTGTACAATTACCTATTATTTTGCAAGGACTGCAAATAATAATTAACTTATAGCAATATAATATAAAGCAAAAAGCTTTTAATTATAGATCAGAGTAGATATGTACCTCAATGTATTATTTTGTGTAACTTATTCAATTTTATTATTATATTAATTAATAAGCTAATAATAGTAGAAAATTAAATATAAAGTAATAGCAAAAATACCATTAATGGAGACTAAACACCAGTGTTACCCCAATTGCTAGTGATCGATAACATTTGTTTAAAATAAATGAAGGTGTAATTTTAAAAAGTTTATTCTGAACATTTTAATTTGTTTAATGCAAACACAATCAACTTATTTACTACAAGCCCATGGCTCCTATTTTCTTCTCTCATTTAAATGCAATCCTGATTCTGAGCGAGTTAGGAAAGGAATCCCAACGATTCAACATTCTAGGGCATCATACGCAAGGCGCCATCCAGGCGAATAACTTCACCATTGAGCAGCGGATTCTCGTAGATGGCCTGCACCAGCTGAGCATACTCGCTGGGCTCGCCCAGACGCTGCGGGAACGGTATCGACTTGGCCAGGAACGTGCGCACCTTCTCCGGCAACGCAGCCAACATGGGAGTGTTGAACAGACCCGGCGCAATCGTGCAAATGCGAATGCCCTGAGTGCTCAGATCCCGAGCAATGGGCAGCGTCATGCCCACCACAGCAGCCTTGGAGGCGGAGTAGGCAGCTTGGCCAATCTGTCCATCGAAAGCAGCAACGGAGGCGGTGTTAACGATGACACCACGTTGGCCATCCTGATTGGGGGCATTGGCGCCCATCAGACCAGCGGACAGGCGAATCACATTGAATGTGCCCACGGTATTAATGTTGATCACACGCTGGAAATCCTCCAGTTTATGGGCGACATTCTTGTTAAAGTTAAATGTCTTGACAGCCGTTGCTGTGCCGGCACAATTCACCGTCAAATCGAGGCGACCAAACTTATCCTTGGCCGTCTGCAGCGCTGCACTCACATCCTGCTCAGAGGTGACGTCGACGGGCACAAAGACTACTTTGTCTCCCAGTTCCTTGGCCACTTCGTTGCCCTTGGATGAGGGAAGATCGGCGAGCACAACGCTGGCTCCTTGCTTCGCCAGACGCTCAGCTGTGGCACGGCCCAGGCCTGAGGCACCGCCAGTCACAAGAGAGACAACGTTCTGGGGGGTGAGAGAGAGGGGGAAGGTTGTGTAATAACAATAATTTTGCATGTACGGTACAAGGTACAAAGACAGAGAGAGAGAGACAAACAAGACACAGTTATTCTTAGCAGACATTCCAATTGGACTTTGTACCCCCAACGAATTGTCCACAATTATTATCAGCACTCGTAGTAAAAACAAACAATGCTTCAGCCAGTTCAATGTACTATGTACTTACTTTGATCATAATGCTGCTTGTGGGTTAAATCAAATGAAATGAAATGACTAAAAACAACTGATTGAACAACTGTGAACTGGAAGAAAGCTGCAAGAGACTGCACGAAAACACCGGTTGCTGTTTTTGCCGCTAGAGTGACGACTTGCTGTAACGCGGCTGGTCACACTGCTGGCGTCGAGGGCTACAGCACAGTAAATAATAAGCCGTTACGTTACGCAGCATTACGACGCCACGTAACTACTGCACGTCCCATGTATTTTTTTTGATCTGCCATAAGCCTACAATATAAGGCCTTCAGCAAAGCTGAGTATCATATGAAGTAAATATTTTAGGTACTCTACTTAAAAAAATGTTAGCTTCTTAATACCAAGTCAATTGCCAATAACTAATAAATAAATAGTAGTAGTAGTCGAAAAGTAAATTGATAAATCACTGTTACAATAACTTTAACCGAGAATTACCGAGTCTTAAGTAAAATTCGTTTATATGCCAGTATTTTCATTTTATTAGTATTTATTTTTAAGATAACGACCGCTTAAAGCATATTATGACACTAGCTGAATTTAGTATATTTGTACATATAAATTTAAAATTATGCATGCGGTCACACTTGCTGCAGTAAACAGCTGTGAATTGATCCTATTCGCAGTGTTATTTATCCGAAATTTTACCGTTGTTCATTAATATAGTTTTCGGTTCTATGAGACGCAAGAGGAAACGCTTTAAATTGGAAAAATGGAAAGAAAATTACAAGCTAACGCTAATGACGTGAAAAGAACATCAGATAAAGCCAGTGATGATGATAAAATTCAAAATCTTATAGTCAACAATATGCGTCAACATCAATGTAAGTGAAGTCGTTAAGAAAACAAACAATTCCATTAGTTAAACATCATGTTTGTAGCACGTCGCTTCCAAGCACCAGCTCAGGAACGTCTCGAGCGTCTGCAGTTGAAGCTCAAAAGTGGTCGCATCACCAAGGAGAAACATGTCCCCAAAAGACCCACAAGAAGCGCCACTAGCTCCGGATCCAGCAACCACATGGAACGCAATATTGGCAAGTCGAGTTCATCGTTGCGTAATTTACTGTTAAGCGAAAGCTTGCTATGCGCTGTTGCTGCATCACCTTCCCCAAGCAGCAGCTCCAATTCCCGTCGCTCGTTGCCCACGAATCCATTTGCCAAGTCAACTGAGAGCAACAGAATCACCGAAAGCAGCGGCGGCATAAGAAGTGCATGGGCCAAGCCTAAAGCGCTGATTGATGCCAGCAATAGGCTGCACCACAATCGTCCTCTGATAAGCGGTAAATAACCGATTTAATAATTAAATACACGAAGGGAAAAATAAGATTACAAGTCCCTATTGTCATGGCAGTCTAACCATTTTCTTTTTAAATTTGCACATACATAGTTAAATTTTCTTTTTTAGAAATTAAGATCTTATTAGCGATAATATTAATTCTGAAAATGTTCTTGCAATCGGTTAAGAAACTAAAAAGTTTTCGACTGCAGTTGCATTGTATTATTTAATGTTAATGTATTCTTAACAGTCTTAGATATTTTGCTCATTTTTTGAATATTTTCTTCACCATAATATTTTCGAGCACTCCGAATTATCACCTGCTAACAATTGTTTTTTTGTGTATTCTTATGCCACAGCAAACTGCCGTCTAGCTTTGCTACAATCATCGCTACAGGAGACGCAACGGAATGATAACGACAATAATAATAACAATGTGCTGCCAAATAACGCAATGACCGATGATGATGAACCCATGGAAATTGAATCCATGGATATAGATCCAGAGCCGGAGGAGGAGCAGTCAGCAGTCGTCGATGATAATGATGAGGTTAGATTTAACTAGCTTCCTCGATTTTACCACTTAACTAATCACTCTATTTTTGACACTTTAGAAACCTAAACTGGATAATGCGGTTGCGGATGATGTGGACAAGAAAGCTAGTGAAGAGCTGCCCAAGCGAATGGTTGATCACATGTATTACGTGCTGGACACTAATATACTCATGGAGAATCTATCGTTTGTCGACGATCTCAGTCATTTGGCGTTGGGCGATAGCAAAGGCAGCATGCTCTTTATACCGTATGTTGTCATTAAGGAGCTGGACAGGATCAAGGATAGACGTAGCGAGGATGACGCAAGCAAGCGTTCGGCTGCCAGAAAAGCAATACGTTATCTCAACGATAAGTTCGACAAAAGCCTAAGAATTCAGGGTATATAGCTCAGTTATACATAGATATCAAGTAAATGATCTTTATTATTTTGTTCTTTCATTTAGGTCAATCTGCGTTGGAGGATGCAGAGCACCTGATTGAGGTTGATGGTGGAGATGATAGCGTTGTGAATTGCTGCGTCCAGCTAAGCGCTCAAGTGCCCAAATTGACGCTGCTCACCAACGATGCCAATTTGCGACTCAAAGCAAAGACATCGTCCATCGCAGTTGCCTCGAGCTCGGATTTATTAAGTCGATATCACAAGGACTTTGGCGGCTTGCAGTCATAACAAATAATGTGCTATTGTTTGAGACTAAGACTGCATCTGTGATACGATGTTTTTTCAGATGGAAGTTGAGAGTGAGACAGACAGACAGAGAGAGAGAGAGAGTGTAGATACAGATAGAAAGAGTGAAGAAACCATTGCACCGCGGCCAATATGAAGTACAATCGCATCTGATCAAACAGCCTACATACATAGAGTATATGTTATATAGAAATGTATTTTGAAAGACATCACTCTTAACTGTATATAACAGTTTACTATTATCATAATTACCCTTACCCAAATGTAAATACACACTTACATTACCATAAAGATCAAGCAGTCAAATCGTAGGCTGAATTATAAGCCACGACGTTTATATTGTACATAATATGATAAGATACATATTTGCATTTTGATAAGCCACCAAATACACAACTTTTCTAGGGTCCCAGAAGATTGTTAACATTTTTGCGGTGGCAAATTAATTGTAACAAAAATAAAGCAATATAAATATGTTATTAAACGAAATACTGTATAGAAATGGAGGCTTATTTGTTGTCCAGATATTTAAGCAGTTTATTTTACAAGACGAATGGACATAGTTTTGTCTACACGATTCAAGTAGAGTATTTGCAGTTCGTTGTGCTTGCTACGCTGTGAAATCTTTGGCATTTCTTTTGTATTTCCTATTGTTTAATTTTAATTAAGAGCAAACCGGAGACGCCGCATACTGCCAACGACTTTGGCAGCCTTATCGAAGCGTAAATAACATTTTCGGGAAACGTTTTGGTGCCGCTTCCTCTGGCCAACTCTGGATGCAGTTCGTCGTCATTCAAAGCGCACTGAACGCTCGTGTGGTGCGGTGGTGTTTTCAATTCAAACGATAGTATAAAAAAAGTTAAGAGGGAAGCGAGTTTCTTTCTGGGTGACAGCGACAACTTTATTGCCTGGCACAATCGACTTAAGCTATATAAAAATTGTATGTATATGAACTAGAAGATGTATATATATGATTTATATATAGATAAGTATTAATATTATTATGTCTCTAAATAGTATATATATGCCAAACGATCTCTTTCTCCGCTAATGTACAAACTGGCGAGTTGAAGTTTTAAAGTGATTATTATGATTCTGCTGTTTTTTTGTTTTTTCTGTTTTGTTTCTGTTTTGTTTGTTTTATACACATTGCAATTGCAAACTGATATCGGTCCATTTATCGTTGTGACGCTCCCACTGCTGCAGCTGTTGCTGCCACAACAGTGCCGCCCGATGCAGCGCCATTAATTGACGCCAGCTCCAGGCCAAGCTCCTGTCCTACAATTTGCCATCGACGCCGGCGCCTCCAGCGCCCAAGAGCTGCATGCGCTCCAGCTGCTCGGCAAGCGAACGCTGCTCGTTGGTTAGCCGCAATATCTCCTGCTTCTCCTCGCTGGTGTGTCCCTTGCGCTTCGCACGGTACTGCAGCATCCGCTTGTAGCACTCGAGGATCTCTTGATCAATCGTGTCCAGCTTACGCTTCAGTTCAATGCGTTTTATCTCCTCGCTGGCAGCGGCACGCAAACGCTTCAACTCTTCGCTGTTGAATTGCGCCACTGTGCTTATTTCTGCCGTGACCCGTTTGATCTCCAGCATCACCTCGTCCACATCGTCGTGGGCAGCAGCGGCAGCGGCCAGCTCATTGGCATCCAACAGTCCGCTGTCGACGAGCTCCTTTTTCAGGCGCTGCTCAATGCCCACGCCATGCTTGAGCAGCGCCAACGAACGGAAATTGCTCGAGCTGTGCGTGTTCTCATTGCTGCTGCTGTTGCTGCTGTGCTCGCCAATGGCCGCCTGTTCGCTGGGCAGCGATTCATCCATCAGCGCTGAGACCAAACGTTGTGTCAACGGTCCCGTAATGCTCTCCTGCAGCATGCCATCGGCCTTCTTCAACATGCCTGCCGCATTCGTTGTCTTCTGACGTGCGCCACCCGGTTGCAAGGATTTCATGTCCTCCTGCGCCCAAACGGTGGCGTAGTGCGGTCCCAGCGTGGGCACCGGCGGCACAAGGGGGCCGCGATACTGCTCGAGCAGATCGTCAATCAGACGGAGATCCTCGTTGGTCAGTGGCATGCAATATGGCTCAATCGATAGCCAAAACTTATTCGGCATATCGTTTTTGGGCATGCTTACTTTCGGCAGTTGTTGCTGTTGCTGGTGTGCATGTTGCTGTTGTGTGTGTTGCTGCTGGGCGTGCTGTTGCTGTGGGTGCTGCTGCAGCGTGGTGGGCAGTGAAATGTAATCCATGCTGTCATCCGTGTGCACAGCCATCGGACTGTTCTTGTTCAGCTGCTTGGCAACGCCGCCTTGGAGTTGCTGCTGCTGCTTCAGTATCGTCATCGACGAATGCTTCTTGCGCACTCCAGTTGGTTCATCGCGCAACTTGCGTTTTGAGGAATTGCCCGCTCCATGCGCTGGACTGCCAATTCCGCTGCCCAGATTGCCAGCAGCGCCAGCGTTGCCCGCTCCAGCCAAGCCACCAACACCAGCGACACCGCCAGCTAGAATGCCATTGAGCAGGCCGTGATTAACAGGCGGCGAGCCGGGCGGCAACCGATCGAGCTTTCGACGATCCTGACGCTTCTCATCCTTGTCCAGGCTGTCGTATTCGGCTTTGAGCACACGCGCACGTAAGGCCACATTGGAGAGCATTAGCTCGAGTTCCAGCTGCACGGCGTCCAAGTCTTCGGCGGCTAAATAATCGTCGGCGGGATGCTGCAGCGCTGCTGCCAATGTGGGCAGCTGTTTAGCAACATCGCGACTGCGTATTAACGGTATTATGGCGCCACTTAGCATCGCCAGCACATCGTTGTCCGCTGCCGACGCTTGCTGTTGTTGCTGTTTGTTATTGTTATTGCTGCTGCCTGCAGCTCCTGTCGTGCTGCCCGCTCCGCCACCGCTGCCTGCGGCGCTGCTGCTGCCATTAGTGTTGCTGTTGTTTGTCAGCAGTTTACCAGCTGAGATGCCAAAGCCAGCGCCACCGCCACCACCAAAGTGGTTCATTTTAACATTCTTTAGATTTGTACTCATCTCCCAGCCAGTAGCAGCCACTACGCAGTTATGCGTCTTGCTGTTTTTTTCGCGTTTTTCTTTTTTTTTTCTTTGTGTGTGCAAACAAATACACAATATATATTTGCAAGAAAAATGAACGAGCGTCGTTTGCTTTACTTGCGATTACCACGATAGCAGCGAGACCGCAAGATAGAGGTGACACTATCGATGTATCGATATATTCACGCATTTATACATAGATTGGGTAAATTGAGAAATTCATTTAATAGTTAAGATAATAGTAAAACATATCCACATATTAATTACTTTTGCGAGATTTATTTTTGTAAACTTTTCCTGAAAATACATCCTATTTATAAGTCACCTATATGTATATTTGTATGCATTGCTTGAAAAATTGTCGAAACCTAATTCGTGCCATCTTTAAATATGGTAATACGTAGTTATAACCTTTAACTCTATTTATCTGCTAGAAATGAGCATTTTAACAGGCATTGATTAACTTTGATTACAAAAACAAAAAAACATTTTTCAAAGTTAGCTCGTTTTTTCTTAAGATACGCAGTTGGCAGCACTGTTTATATACCGAATGCTTATCGATAATTGTGCTTAGCGATAGCTGCGCCAGGGCACTGATTTGTAATTCAATTAGCCCAAACAAAGAACGGATGCGCGCAGTAATTGTTTTCAAATTGTTGATTCTTTTTCGTTATTATTTACCAGCTGTAAACATGAAATAAATATTAAATATTGCCAGTACTGATAAGGCGATAAGAACAAAAACTTGCGATCGGTTTTAAGCGCGCATTTACCAATACTGTTCTCTCGATAAGTAGAGCGCAGTGTACAATGGTAGCCCTGGTATTTTGTTTCGTTTGCATTTTCGGTTCTTTGTTGTTCCGTGTGCGCGGCGATATATTCTGTGATAAAGCGTACTTAACCAATTCGTTAATGTTATCAATTTAGTAATGCTTGGGTGGTGGGCTAACCGCATACCTGTTAACGTGTGCGCGTAACACAATATTATAAACGTGCCACCAAACAAACGACAACAAACATCATCAACATAACAACACCAATAGAAAGAAAGAAAACAACACAAGAAGATAGCAGCGGACACAGACAACAAAAACAGAACAAGGAAGGAGGAGAGGAGCAGCGCTGCAGTCAGCTTTTGTATGTCGTCGATGAGAGCGAGAGAGAGGGAGATGTGTAATTTTATGTAATTGAAAAGCAATTTCAAATCAAGCAAGCAGCAGCGAGTCAGTTAAACTTTAATCTCGTGATGCCTTCAATTAATTGGGCTATCCAATCACAAGACGCAGTCGCAGTCGCAATCATTACAATCACAATTGCAATTGATTGACAGCAGCTTAACAACAAAAGCAACAGCAACACCAAGAATAAGAACTTATCTGTCGCCTTCTGCAGTTTTGCTGCTGCTTTCATTTCGCCAGAATTCTTACTCTGAGTCAGAAGAACAAACAGCAGCGACCAAAGGCGCGCTTTGCATTTCTTTGGCTCTTTGACAGCTTTATTGATCAAATATTTAACATACATATGTATGAATGTACATGTACATGTGAGTGTGTATTGGTATTTGTCGAAAGTGTTGTTTAGTTTGTTATTGTTACTGTTGCTGTGTTAGTTGTTGTCAGTTAGTTGCTTTATCAGCTGCTTATTTAAGCCCAGCAGACAAAATCACGACACACTGAGCGACGCAGAGCAATTGTGACTGCACTGATAAGAGCAACAACGCAGGCAACAAGTGTTTTACTGCTGCTACTGTTGCTGTCGCTGCTGCAGCAACGAAACACAGTCGATCAATTATTTATGTATGTTCAGTTTGAGTGGCAACAATCCATCAAACTGGCAGACGGACGGACGGCTGAAAAGATGGATGACGATAGAGCGACAAAAGTACGGATAAACACGCGTTTAGACGGAAAGACAATCGACTAGACGGTTAAGCAAGTGTACAGGCGGATTGAAGTACGGTAAAATAAACAGCCAGACGATTAGATGAACTGTAGAACGGACAGAAATTAAAAAAAAAAAAAAATATGAACGGACAGGCAATCGGATTAGCAAAGGACGGACAGATGAAGGGATGAACGGAAGAACTGATGAAAAAAGAAGGTTAACACAAAGAAGCACAGATGGATAGACAGTCGATAAGGCGGAGTGGCAGATGGAATGAAGGATCAATGAATGACAGAAATACGAACAAACAGACAGACAGATGTATAAAAGATGAGAAGCAAGTAAACAAACAGACAAGTGATTAGGCAGACAGACATACTATAGGGATGGTGGATGGATTATCGGACAGACTGATATACATATGTATGTATATACGATAAGCCTATAGCAATACAAGCAGTCAGACGGACGGACATTCGATTGAACAGGTTTAAGGTCTATATTTAGGCTCTAATGCTGACGTTAATTGAATGAACGCTTTCATTTGACATATTGACGCTGAATCAATTATCACCTGTGGGTGTCTGCTCTCTCCCTCGGGGTGTGTGTTTATGACTGTGTTGTATCTATGTTATATGTGTAAGGTCTATGCCTATTTATAGCGCATTTATATCCTGAGAACGGAAGTCAGGCAAGGGCAAAAAGCGACTCAAGAGTTTGTTGCTGTTGCTACTGCCGCCGTCTTTGGACTTGTGTGTCGTGCGTCTTGGTAAATATTTGTGCAATTAATTGATTAAAAATGCCAATGGCTTTGTTTACACAGCGCACGACAACGACAACGAAAACGACGACAAAATTTTCCAATTTGCTTAGCTTATTATGCGAAACGCGCTAATGAAAATAAACAAAATTCGAAGTAAAGGCCAAGAAAAAAAAAAACGAAACGAAACGAACAACAAAAAAAGAAACTCATTTCATGGCCTTCTTATCAGCGACGCGCCTACAAGTCTTGTAACTGCCCTCTCCGCCCACAGCTTGTTTAGCGAGGAGATCGGTTCAGATCGGGTGGGAAATTAGCTAAAGCAGCCATGCATTAAATTGACCAAACTCAATTTACTCATTTGCGCACTTCCGATGTCGAATAATTCCAGTTAAAACACCTAAGAAGCGAGCCAGGGGCACAGCTACAACGACGACGACGACGACAACGACGGCGACGAGGAGGAGGAAGAGCACTTCGACTTCGACTTCGACGATAGCAACGTCACGATGAAGTTCGCCGAGCATCTGTCAGCGCACATAACGCCCGAGTGGCGCAAGCAGTATATCAACTATGAGGTAAGACAGTTCCTGTCACTGTTGTAATCCCCAAAACCTGAAGATCATATCAGTTCCCACACCTCCAAAGCAGATACATATGTATGTACGTTTGTCTGCATGTCTTGGAGATGCTAGTGATGACACTTGGTCACGATTTGAATTAATTCGTTGTGCTCGACTTTTCGTATTTTATTTGATCAATCAATTTAACCTAAAATCACATTACGACAAGTGCTATTTATAAATCGTTGTGAATATCGCACAATAATACGATAAGCTTACAATCAATATTAGAGATGGGAGTTTGTCACGAAAATTATTGCAAATAATTGTGAATATTTCCTATCATAAACATTTGTCGTATCAAGTTTAATTATGCGACAGTAATAATATAAAATAACATCTTTATTGCTATATTCAATTTAAGAAATAGAAGTTTTTCCCAAATTCTCCCGTATTGATCGTGTGAAGTACAAAGATCAAAAATCTTACAAATTATATTTTAGCAATGTTAAAATATTTGTTTTTTTTTATAGCAATACACAAGCACTCGATGTTCATTAGTTTCATTATTTTTGTATATATTTTATTTACACATTCAAAGAAAGACAGCTGGTCACGAGATTGACAATAAATCTGTTTGAATAGCGTGAAATTTGACAATATTCTTAAATTAAATAGGTCTGATTAGAAATATAATTAATGAGTAAATCGTGTTTTTTTCGGTTGACCTACAGATAAGAACTAATCACGTGCCTAGTACAGACATTTATAATTGTCGTTTGGACTTGCAGACTATAGCGACTATAGTATTTGCCTTGATATGCCGATCTTTCTGATAAAAGAAATCAATAGGGCAAGCTAAAAATAAATCATATAAACGAATTGAAATGATCAAAAGAATAGTTTTAAGACTTTGCTCTTCACAATATGTATTTAGATAATAAAGTAGATAATTAACCTCTGCCTAACTTTGTAGGAAATGAAAGCAATGCTCTATTTGGCCGTCGAAGAGGCGCCTTCGGTGGACAGCGTGGAGGATGAGGTGCTAAAGCGACACTTTGCCAACTTTGATGAGAATTTCTTTCACTATTGCGACAAAGAGCTGAAGAAGATCAATACGTTCTACTCTGAAAAGTTGGCAGAGGCAACGCGTAAATTTGCCACGCTCAATGCAGAGCTCAAGTCGAGCATTGAGGAATCGGAGAGGACGGCGAAAAAGTCCAAGGGGCAAAAGCGGCATGCAGCGTTGCCCGATCGCAAGGCACGCGAATTGAAATTGGCCTTCAGTGAGTTCTACTTGAGTCTGATTCTCTTGCAGAACTATCAGAATCTGAATCATACGGGTTTTCGCAAAATACTCAAGAAACACGATAAGGTAAACAAAACACAATCGAATAATTTGTAATTGAAATTGCGTTTGAAAATGTTTTAATTAATGCCAATCATTATCAATGAATTTTGCTATTTTAGTTGCTGCGAGTGGACAGCGGTGCAAAGTGGCGGCAAGAATATGTGGAGGCATCGCATTTCTTTATCAACAAAGATATTGACAACATTATCAATGAGACCGAAACGACGGTAACCGGTGAGCTGGAGGGCGGCGATCGACAGCGGGCAATGAAAAGATTGCGTGTCCCTCCGCTGGGTGAACAGCAGAGCCCGTGGACAACATTCAAAGTGGGCCTCTTCTCGGGCAGCTTCATTGTGCTCGGCATCGTTGTGGTGCTCTCGGCGATATTTCATGATATAAGCGGCGAGAATCTAAAGGTCGCATTTCGTTTATATCGCGGCCCATTGCTGATCATTGAGTTCATCTTTTTGATTGGCGTCAACATCTACGGCTGGCGTTCGTCGGGCGTCAATCATGTGCTAATCTTTGAACTGGACCCGCGTAATCATCTCTCCGAACAGCATCTCATGGAGCTGGCGGCCATTTTCGGTGTCGTGTGGACGCTGAGCATGCTCAGCTTCCTCTACCACACCAGCCTTAGCATACCGCCATTTATCAATCCGCTAACACTCACGCTGATTATGGTACTATTCCTGGCCAATCCGTTTCATGTGCTGCATCACGATGCACGTTTTTGGTTGATGCGCATCACCGGCCGTTGCTTGGCAGCGCCATTCTTTCATGTGGGCTTCGCGGATTTCTGGCTGGGCGATCAATTGAATTCGCTGGCCACCGCCATACTGGACTTTGAGTATCTCATCTGCTTCTATTTCACCAATGGCAATTGGTCGCAGGCAACGGATGCATCGATCTGCATGGAAAAGGATTTCATAGTCCGACCCATTGTCAATTGTCTGCCAGCCTGGTTTCGTTTTGCGCAATGTCTGCGACGTTATCGTGACTCGCGAGAGGCTTTTCCCCATCTTGTCAACGCGGGCAAATATTCCACGACCTTTATGGTGGTCATCTTTGCCACACTCAAGAATTTCAACAGTCGTAAGTTGTGTGTCTCTCTTGCTCGCCATCGCAAAAGCATACTCATCTCTCTTTCTCTTTTGTGACAACCAAAGCCAATTATGCGAGCACTTTTGATAATCCCTATACTTGGTTGTGGATAATTGCATCGATTGTGTCGTCCTGCTACTCCTACACCTGGGACATCAAGATGGATTGGGGTCTCTTTGACAAGAATGCCGGCGAGAACACATTCCTACGCGAAGAGGTTGTCTACTCATCCACGGTGCGTGTTTGCCATCACAATATCAACTCATTTCCTTATAATTATCATTTTCTGTTTCTTTGAGCAGGGCTTCTACTACTTTGCCATACTCGAAGATTTGGCATTGCGGTTCATTTGGGCCTTGTCCTTCTATCTGACCGAAATGAAGATTGTCAGCGGCGACATTATGACATCCATCACTGGCATCCTGGAAGTCTTTCGGTAAATTCATCATCATTCTCGTGTTCTCGTGTGGTCAAGGTCAAATTGTAATTGTAATTGCCTTTTTAGTCGGTTCGTTTGGAACTTCTTTCGGCTGGAGAACGAGCATCTCAACAATTGCGGCAAGTTCCGTGCCGTGCGCGATATTTCTATAGCGCCGCTCGACTCGTCCGATCAGACACTAATACTGCGCATGATGGATGAAACGGATGGCGTAATTAATCGCTATACGAAAACGAGTCGACCCAAGCCCAAGAAGGTCAAGGATCCCGAGAAGCGCAGTCTGCTGCATACGCGTGGTTCGCTGCAGGACCTGAGCATTGATATCGATGGCAGCAAAAAGCTTTAAGACTCGCAACAAACTCCGAAACCGAATCCGAAACTGTAAACCCTTAATCCATTCCTCCATTTGTTCTCTCAGCAAGCTTCCTAGCAAACAGATTTGGTTTATTTTTTTTTTTTGTCGAACGCGTTTAAAAATTAATTTTGTTCTTGGCACGATTATTAAGAATAATTGTAGGGTTTTTTTTCGCGTGTATAGTTAATGTTTACAACTAGTTAAGTACTTAAAAACACATTTTTTTTTGAAATGCCAGCCCCCGATTCCAGCAATAATTATAAATTAAGTTTTGAATACATACTAAATTAGCATTCCATTAGCGCATCTAACAAAAGGAATTGGACCGAAAGGAACCTCCCGTCTTTCCTCCCTAAGTCAAAATAATTCTTAGAGCGGCAGTATTACTTAGAAAGGCAAAAACCAAAACCCCATCCCATAGATAGAGACTTGAAAAGAGACCGAACGAAACATTGGCAATACCCTATAGCAAAAAACAACAAAATAATCACATTCCTCTTAATAGCTAAACATAATGAAACCTTAATTAAGCATTAGTCAATTAGGTGAATTGCCTTCTCTTTTATTTTTGTAAATGTTTGCAATTTTTGTACAACACTGTACTTAGCATATTATTATAGAGTTGTGCTGTTTAGTTCAATTTATTTATGTGTGTGTGTGAGTGCCTGATTCTCAGATATCGTAGAAGATTGACAGCACGTATGTATTTCGTCGTTTCGTTTGTTTTTGAGCAATTTCAATGTAATCGAACAGACTTTGAACGTCTAACGTTAGCAATGTACCAAGTATAAAAAGTAGAAAGTTTAATGAGTAGCAAGATTGCAGCCTTGCGGCCTTGTCTTGTCAACCCTTCACCCCACCCCAAATCCCTTAAGATTTTTTTTGTTTGTTATACAATTTTGTACATAATACGATTCATACAATACTTATATACAACAAATATATATGCGATATATACATCTATACTTGTAATCGATCAGAACTGAATCAAGGACTGTCACAGAACTCTAGGAACAACTCTATATATATATATATATGCGATATACCATATACCATATACGATATACAGATATGTAACTATATGCTTTATGAACAGAAGAACCGATCGATATGATTAACATAAATAACATAAATTATACACACCTATATACCATACATACATATATTACGATTAAATTGTCTTAGCGGCGTAGCCCCGACACAGAATTGAAATGAATTGTACGAAAATAAATATTAACTACCAAACATGCAACTTTTTTTTCGAGATGTTCTCTGAAGTTTAGGAGACATTCTCGAGCACCGCACAAACGAGCGCCGTGCCACGCATTATCCAGAATTCGGGATCGTTCTTGCTGCGCAACAGAATCGAGAGCACAAAGTTCGTCGAGTGTCCCGTGGTGGAGAGAACGCCCGAACGTTGCTGGGTCTTATAGAGCGGCGCTTCGTAGCGCAAAATGGGACTGACCTCCAGGCAGGGCATGAAGCGGACGACAGGCATGCGTGTGTAGAGCTCACCGAACTTGGCGTCGCAGAGACCGCCCTTGGTGAGATCCCAGCGAGCAGCTTCCACAAAAATGCCATGCACATTAATCAGGGCATCGGTGCACTCCTCCAAATTGCCATAGAGACGTTGATCCTGCATGAAAAATATTGGAATTGCAAGTGATGGACTGGAGGAAAGGCGAACTCTGACTACTCACACTGTGATTGGCGTTGTGCAGCTCAAAGAAATCCTGTTGCGTTAGCTCCATTTCGATGACCTGGAAATCGATTTTCAACGAGTCAATGGGCAGCACACGACGTCGCGCGTATGTTTGCAGCACGCCGGTGAGGAAGGATTGCGGAAAGAAGAAGCCACTGATCCAATACGATCGTGGTGCGCCATTCTCGGCCCAGTGTTGAATGAAATCGATGCGTCGCTGAAAGTCCACAATGTAGTTGGGCAGCGGCTTGATGGAGAGGAAACTACGCTTTGCCCACATCGCAGGCACCAGATTGGCAAGGAGGGCGCGAAATACCATCTCTAGATCCTCCGACATAACAACGAGACCCTTGATGGCCTTAGCCAGATTGGCGAGACTGTCGTGAATGATGCCCAATGCAATGTTGAAGCGATCGATCTCCTGCACCAGCACAGTGGTCAACGAAGGCATCTGTCCCTTGCTGTCCAGCTGACAAGCGAGATCAGATTACATTAATAACTTGGATTCAAGTTATACTCTAGCATTTAACTTACCACTGTGAGTGTGTCGTGGATGGGCTCTCGTTGGATTTTGTAGGTGAGCACCGATTGAATGCGCTCAATTATTTGCTGGCACAGCTCGTTCTCCATAGCCTGACCTTCGTCCGCCGAGGAGCGCGGCTGGCCTAGCAGCAGTGTGCTAATAAAGAACTCAGTCTCCTTGGTCTGGAACACAATGTTTGCATTTTGATTCATGCCAAAGATTTCGGGATCCTCGAGCACTGGGAAACCTTGGACAAATGTCGCATACTCCTTAAGCGTGGCGCCCTGTGGATCACGATAGTACGAGTCCCCACGACAATATTTGTAATCCGGTTGAATGATCCGTTCCGACGAGAAGATCGTTAGGATTGTGCGCAGACAGCGCAGATCCCAATAGTCAGTGACACGACCTCCCCAAGTGATCTCGCCATTGATATAGAGTATGGCCTCCCAGGGTATTGACTCCATCACCTGACGATTGATAAAGAAATCGAGTGTCTTCAGGCCGCACTCACGATCGCTCTCATTGAATTCGTACGTAATGTTCCAGCCCAGTGGACCGAACTTGCGACGCTCCAAGAGGACGGCATGAAACATACAGAGGCCAAAGACAATCGCACGCCATTTGTTGGTCTGAATGTGCTCCTCGAAGAATTCGACTTTCAGGTCACTCAGCGCACCAATCACATTCGCCTTGATGCCCTTGGGCGGTTCGTTTGTGATCTTCACCGAATTCTGCAGCACGCTGATGGGAAATGATTGCGTAGGCATCGATGACAAATACAAGCGGAACTCGGGATTCGCTTTGGTTATTCCCAGTGTCAAATTGCGCACAATTGTTTCGAGCACTCGCATCCAGGAGGTGGCCAAGTGACAGTTTTGCAAAAACACCCAGTGACCCATGCGCAGACTCTTGTCGATTAAGCTCTCGGCTAGCGGTCCCTGGCCCTGACCCAACGATATCGAGTAGTACTTGTCCGTGAACTTCATTTCGTTGGTGAACTTGAGGAAACCCGACATGGGATCGGATCCCGTAGATAACACAAAGATCAGCGGCGTCACAGACGAAGTGTCCAGATAGCTGAGGAGTTATTTTATTTTAATTTTCAATAAATAAATTCAAAATAATGATATAATGATTGTCACTGAAAATGCGATACAAAGAATTTAAATAACAATTAAAAATAAAAAATCACTTTAACTTAAACTTAATAAATATTTGAATATTCTCAAACCACATTTAAATATTATTATAAATACGAAATTTATGAAACAAAAATTTAATTTGTTTTTTATAAATTATTATATTAACAAATAAATTGAGAAATTATTAAAGCTCAAAAGAGGAAATAAATCATTATAGGTAAATAGTTGAACATAGGGAAATAATCGATATGAAACAAAAAAAAACTTAAAATAATGAAATTAGAAGTTATTAAAACTGAATACAGACGAGTGTGTTGGACTGTGAGATACCCGCTACCTATTTTGAATGGAGGCAAAGCAGTGCGACATTATTCTTAAAATATATCAAATTAATATACCACAAAAATACTTAAATATACCAAGGGCTATATATGGTATATTGATATAGCCCTTGCAGATAACAGGAGATGCCTCCTTGTGCCTGTGACAAACATTTCATGCAGAGGCAACTTTATAATACCCTTAAAACCCGTGTTATAAAAAAAAGAAATGAAATAAATAATTATACAAATTATTATATTTATTGTCAGCGGAATCTATTCCTCCTGACACCCCTGAATTATTAGTATGTATTAGAACAAAGGGAAATTATTAATATGGTCATACACTTTGATATGTTAGAAAATGCAAGAAATTTGGGTAAGGCGTTCATGGGCATGGTATGTATACTTAATATGTCTTATAAATACATTGGTCGTATTATTAAAATTAAAAAATCTAAAGTTAGAAAAGAAAGACGACTTAGACTAAAACGCTACTCAGCCCACAATAATAAAATGTTAATAGGAGTACTAATAGTAATTATATGTATATACATATACATACTTACACTGTGCTCAGTTGTGTGCCACCAGCAGATGCCTCGGTGAAATACTTGCCCACGGTGGCATGCAGATAGCTGACCACATTGAGGAGGAAACGTGGCTTGCGGAAAGTGGCAATAAACATGAGTTTGTGGAAGATGCGCAAACGCTTGTCCCATTTGTCGGTGGGCTCCGCTTTCGTTCGGGCAAAGTCAAAGATCTCCTTGTTGTCTTGCAACTGAAGGAAGAAGGGCTTGTCCATTTCATTGGTGAAGCCCGCAAAGGTGTCCTTAAAATTGTCCTCCAAAAAGATGGCAGCATCCCATTCCATTTGGCTGAGCTTGAGATTCGTAGGCATCGCTTTTGCACGCACTGTGCCGACAGCGCCGCGGGTGAGAAAACCAAATTCTTCGGCTGAGACGCGTCCCTCCTGACGCTCCACCGACAGCGCCAGCAGAAAGCTAAAGATGAGCTTGTGATTCTCGAAGAGACCACGCGAAATATTATCGTAGATGGCCTTCAGTTCGTCCACCATTAGTGTGGAGATGCGCACATCAACGGCCATGACCGGATGATCGAGTCGCAGGACATTGCAAAAGACCTGTGTGAAATACTTGAGACTGTACTGATACATGGGATCAATCTCCGCGAGGCCGGCGACAACAAAGTAGAGAATTGCACCACGTGACGACAGAATTCGATAACGTTCTCGCGACGCTGTAATTATCTTCTCCGTCTCCTCGGTATCAATCAGACGAGCGGCAATGATCAGAGAAGTTTCCTAGGCAGAGAAGAGTTAAAAGGGAATGAACTTACTTTCGGTTGAACTCACCTTGGCATCGTTTAACGTTTCAACGAGCTCCTCATCGTCCAGTATATTGCCCTCGGAGTTGAAGAGCAACTTTAGCACCTTGTCCTCCAGCGACAGCAACTGCTGTTTGTCCGCGTTTATTTTGACAACCAGATCATTGCGTTGCGCCTCCATGGCGGGTAGCTCAATAGCAACAATATCGCTGCAAAAATAAAACGAAATCAATTAAGATTTCAATAAATGTAAAACAGTTCGGTAATTTCGATTAAGTATACCAAAACAATATACCATAAAATGCTACATCGTTAGCCTTTTTTTCTTTAATAGCTTCTAAGATCTACAACTGATCGCAAAGACATATTCAGGAATCTTAAAGACCTGTAGTTATTATGTCGTGTACCAAAAAGGTTGGAAAATGGCCGTGACAGAAATCTAAATCAAACTTAATCCGTGTGCAGCAATAACTTTTGTAAGAAAGCTACAGCTAAGAGAGAGATACCTATTTTTAATGAACGCTAAAAAGTTCAGTATTACTCTTAAAATGTATCAATTAATATAATGCAAAAAATTCTAAAAATATACCGAACGCTATATTTGGTATATTTATATAGTATTTAGCATATGTAAAATTTACCAACGTGCGCAAAATATACCAGATTGTTAGCCGATTGCAACTAAATTTTCAGGAATCGCGCTTGTTATTAGATTTTTATCGATTTGCGGAGGAAGAAGCGGCCGTGAACAAATTTTAAACAAATTTTATCTGTGTGCAAACATATCAAGTGCTCTCGAAGAAGATTATATCTCTATCGCTTATAGTTTCTGAGATCTAGGTGTTCATACGGACAGACGGACATATCTATGTATATCGTTTTGGATGTTGAATCTGATTTTTAATCATACTTTATGGGGTCAGAAAAGGCTCTAAGTTATAATACCCTACTGTCAGCGGCTATAAACAAGAAAGTTATCTACTGGAAGAGAAGAAACTTACGCCAACAGCTGATCCTCTAGGCCACTTTCGGTGACTAGGAAATTGACGAGTGTTACATTGATGCACACCTCGGGCAAATAATGCGGATTGGGTAACTTGGTTGTCATGTAGAGCTTAAAGTTATTATCATAATCGATGACCTGATCGCCCAACTTCAAATAGATGCGACCCTCCGATTTGTACGTCTCCCGCTGCAGAATGGGACGTAGCGAGGGATCGATGGTCTCATCTAGCTCTTCGAGCAATACGGGATAGCCCTGACGCACACTGTTCTCGAGGACACGCATCATCGATGAGTCTGTCATTTTGATCACTTGCAAATTGTTGGCCTTCTCCATGTTGCGTATCCAACGATTCGCCTGCTCCTGCGGATCGATCATGAGAGCCCAGCGCAGGGCGCGTGTGGCATAAATGCCATTCTCAATCGATATGTTATCCTTGGGCAGGCCATCGACATTCCATTGTCGCATCTCGTACGCATCGCCCAGCACCTTGAGCAGATTGAACTCCTTGCTCGATGGTATGTTGTATTCGCGACACTTGTCGACCCAATGCTGACTCATATCGCGACGGTATTCATTGGAGAATGCGCCCAAGTAGGCGACACAGGCAGCTGCCACAAGGACATCGCCTGGCACACAGGCCAAGTCAGCGGTCAGCGATTTAACAGTATCGCGCCAACGAATCTGTTCATCGGCCAGCGCAGAAGTTAAGCGCCCAGCTCGATTGATGCGCCCATATGTGAGATCCACATTGTCCTGTATCACCTGGAATTCACGTTGCTTCTCCTCGAGGCTGTCGCGCAACGATTGAATTTTTGCCTCGACCGCAGCAAGTTCCTTTTGCTTTTGCCGCAGCACCTTCATCACATCCTTGAGTTCCGCCTCGGCGGCTTCCTTGCGCTTGATCTTTGGCTCTACAACTTTGTAGACCTTGGAGAATTTGTCCATGGCAATCACCCACATGCTCACTGATTTGGCTACCTTGGAGACTTTCTCGAATTTCTGCGAATTTTATAAGAAAATAAAGTTTCTAGTATACGGGTGTTTTTGTGGGTATTTTAAATATCAAATAAGTAGAATTCATACAAAAGAAAAAACGATTTGTTATAAATTAAACGCATTTCTGAAACAAAATATCGGAATTAACTCAATCTAAACAGTCGATTGATTATTCTTAAAATATATCTCATAAACATATTAACGAAAAATAGTAATATATACCGAAAGCTTTTTTTCGAATATCGACATTTATATTTATTGCTAACCAAAGCAATAGTGAGTAACAAAATTAATATCGATTGTCTTTAAACTGATTAAAATAAAATAAATCTAATGAGTTTGTATATTTACTTAATCAGCATTTAACAAATCTTAATTGCTTTCAAATTCCTTTTTAGGAGAGACATTTTAATAATTATATTTTATTGCGTATAAACGATCTTCAGTGTATTTTAAACTTTATACTTACAGCTGGCACAAAGTCCTTGTGGTCAATGTATTTCTTGACCTTCTTAAGCACGTCTTCCTTCATGTGCTCCTTGTCGTATTCAAAGAGTCGCTTAATGAAATTGATGTCAGCCATAATAGCTTTGGCTGACGCCCATGTGGGTCTATTGATTATAATGATCAATCGTTATACTTTCATTAAATTCACTTATGGTTACTCACTTGGCACCCAGCAGAATGCAAACGGCCTCCATGCAAAACTGCACTAAAGCTGGCGGCGTGGTAAAGGATTTTAGCTCGTTGATATCTGCCTTGGTGAGACCTTTGAGCGCTTCCTCGGATTCGCGTAGTGCTGGCATTGCGATCTCGAGATCTTTGCTGGCATCTTCGGAGATGGCCTGAGCAATGGCTGCCTTCTCCTTGGCATTCGCCTCGTCCTCCATGACGCCTTGCTTGACAGCATCGGCCTGTTTCGTTTCCTTTGTCAAATTATCCACGAGCGCCTTCATCATGGCCGATTTTTCATCCAGCTGTGGCACCATTACCTCCAATTCCTTCTGCATGACTGCAATCTATAATGTAAGCAGTTTAGCAAAAAATAGTGTCCAGTTTTCACATTAAATTTACAAAAAAAATAGAAATTAATCAAAAAACGTAATTTTTATAGATAGATAGATATATGTAGATATAAACGAAAACAATGTTGAACTAAAAACGGAATATCAAATTTGAATCTTAAATAAAAATAAATAAAACCTAGGAAGATCACAACAAATTTACAATTATATGTCAACTAAATTATAATTAATACATTTTGTATGTTTTCAGATGCAACAAAATTAATTGAGTGTGATCGGCTGTGAAATACCCGCTACCTATTTTTAATAAAAGTAAAACAGTGCGGTACTATTTTTAAAATTTACAAAATATATGGTATATAAATATAAATATATAATATACCAAAAAAAAAAAAGATATATCGATATACTATTACATTCAAAAGATACCAACGGTAAAAAAAATACCAGATTGTCAACAACAATATAAGCCGTTTAAGTTAATCTAAGCTAGTTAAGTTATTTCTTACCACTTCATTGGTCTCCAACAGCTTATTGAGACCGCTGGCAATGCGCTTACGCTTGGCAATAATCTCCTGAGTCTTGACCTTCAACAGACTCTGATAGAGCTTCAGCAGCTCCAAATAACTGCTGGGCGTGGTATAGTAATGCCGCTTCATCTCCTTGTAGAAACGCACCGAGGCATCCTCAACAGTCTGAAATTTGCATATTAAGTTGTGCTGTCTAAGAAATAGAAGGGAATTCCCACCTTGTGCATAAAGACTGTGGTGCTGGCCAGCGAGACGCGTTCGTTCATATTGGGGGGCAATCTTCGTGAGCAGTCCAAGGGCAACGGAGTAAAGGGCCTCGGTGGGCCAGCTGGTGAACCAATCGATGGTGGTGCAATTGACCAGAGAGGGGAACATGCGACAACGCCGGCGGAAGGCATCGCCCACGGGACTCATCGACATGACTACGTGGAGATTGTTGCGCACACGGTTGATGAAGAACTTGTAGATATCATCGCGTTGACAACCCTGAGGAGAGCAGAAGAGTCTAATTTAACCATACTAAAGTAAAGCAAGTAAGCTTACCCCATCTTTTTTTGCTGGCATTACACGCATCGCGAGCGTCAAGAATAACCTTTTCGTACTCGTCGCCCTCGAAGAGATTGGGCACTTCGCCCGAGTTTAAAATATTGTTAATATCCTCGAGAAACTCCTCCTCCACAATCTGGCTGTCGATAAGCAGAAATGTCACTGGCTGGTTATCAATCTACACAAGAAAATAAAGGATTACATATAGCCCGAACAAAGCAGAGTTTTGTCTACTAACCCCGCCGATGCGATAGAGCACTCGCAAATCCTCGTGGAAGGCATTCAGATCGTAGTTGCGTCGCATTTCGATTTGCCAGCAATTGTACTCGTTGACATGGGACGCCAGTCGGGTCAGGGACTGTTTACCCATGCCGGCCACGCCCACTAGCAGACCATTGCCACGATCGCTGCGCAGGAGGCGGGCTAAACGCACCGTATGCTCCATGGCATCTTGGAATAGAATCAATTTCATTTGCTTGCCCACGGCCATCGAATTGTAATCGACAATGTAATCGTTGAGCACGCTTTCCAGCTTACTCTGATCCCTGATCTCGTCGTACACACGCTCGTTCTTCGGCTTGCCAAATATCATGAAGTCACCGAAGAGCACTTCGGGTTCGTCGGGCTGCACAACATCGCGATTGAAGTGATCGCGACATACATCGTTCATCAGCGTCTTGAAGATCGCCTTGTCCTCCGCATTGATGAGGCGATCGTGAAAGACGCGTGTTGTCTCGTGATAGAATAAACGCAATATCTGATTCTCCATGTTGTAGTACATGTTGTTTGCCTGCAATATGCCCTGTATGCACTTGGACAGATCGCGCAAGTTGAATATGTAATGCGATCGATCCGGCGTGGGCAGCATTACCTTGGCCACACGCATATAGACATCGACACAGGCGTGCACCATGGGCTCGGAGAGCGAGCGAATGGCCGAGGAGAATGTCTCTAGAAAGCCGAAGAGAATGCCGTTGAAGATCTGTGTGAGCGTCTCCTCATTGGGTTTGGGCAGCGAGAAGAGCGCAAAGTGGCGCACAAAGCGCGGCGTGAGTGGATTGCGACCACCTCCTGGAGGTGCACATGCGCAGCCTAGTACCACATCGAGTATGTCCTTCCAGAAGAGTTTCTCGCGATCATAGAAGCCCTTAAAGTCCAGGAATTGTCTACAAGTACGTTGCAAAGGGTCAAGTACAATATATTATGTATACGTCTGGTGTATCACAAACCTGAGCAGCTCGATTGCCGGTTGACTGCCGTACGTGTCCAATTTGGGCATGTTCACATCGTCAATGAATATGATGACGGTCTTGCCCACTGGGGCACCGAGTTGGGTCCGCTTGCGCTTCTCCAGCGGTCCCTCAATCATCTCCTGGGTGCGCAAGCTGCTCGTTTGGGCCGAAAAGTTGAGCACAATCGGAATTACTTTGCCTTCGGACAGACGTTTCATGCAGCTGACGGCGAGCACGGTTTTGCCCACGCCTGTTTCACCGGTGAACATGACCGGAAAATCGCGCTTGAAGAGCAAATCTGCTACATAACTGCAAGCAAGTCAACAAAAATCAGAATGGGGTATAATTTTAATTTAAAATGTAGTTAATTTAAATAATGCTACTATATTCTTAAAGTAGTCTAAATTTAATATTTTTAAATTTAATTTCAGATAATTTTTTAAGTATTGACCTTTCAAAAACTGAGAATGTTAAGATACTCGTTAAGTATTTCTAGATGCATTATGAATTTCATTTTAGCTATTTTAACGAAGTCAAATCAATGTTAGCATCTTTCAAATAGTGAGAATTGAGAATGATCGAATGCGAAGAGAGTCGCAAAACGTTTTTTTGTAGCATTTAATTTAACTTAGCATTTTGTCGAAAAAGGTAGAGTGGAATTTGGGATATATGTAATTAATTTATGTTTTATAAATTTAATTTTATGTTAGTTATTTTTAAGCATTCAGTTCGTTCAAAAAGATAAAATCGAATTTCTATAATATATTCGCGATAATCTTAGCATATTTTAAATAGTCTGATTCGAATGTGAGATAAATGATAAATTAAAATGTTCAGTAATGGCATTTTTTTTAAATAGTCAGTAATGATAACATTTAAATTATTATTATTTCAGTCAAACTATTTCAAAATTTCCATCTTTAAATTAGTATCGTTGGAACTTCAGAGAACTTGCAATATTAACAGTCGAATGTTATATTTTTAGCTGTTAATCTAGGTGATTTGATTACTAATTGAACTACACATAATTGTACTACACACTAATGTAACTACACATTAAAAGTACTTTATGATATCCCTGCTGGAGCATTCCATTGACTTTTTCATTAATTCTATGATGAAATGAAAGTCTGATCTAAATTGTAACTTACCCATATTTAGTGGTATCCACGGTGGGCACCTGCATATCGTAGTAGGACACCTCGGAGCTATAGATAAACTTTGGCATAATTTCGTTCCAGTTGCCCCAATCGTTGGTCTCCAGGTTTACGCGATAGTTCCACATGGATCGCTCCGGCATGCTATACAAAAAATAAACACAAAATCCAATCAACAGCTGAGAGTTTGCTGAATACTTTTAGCACTTACTCCATATTTGGATGAACGGCCATGGCTCGGCCCCAAAAGTCCTCAAAGGATAGTTTCTCCGCATCTCGCAAATTTGAGGCAAGTGCCCAGAGCACACACCATGTAAATATTTTGGTTATCAAATTCTTGGCCTCCTCTTCAGGCAAGGTCGACCAGCGTGTCACTTCCAACTGTGATGAGATGAGAGCACAGCACAAACGCACCTTGGAGCCCAACACTTGATGTATTGTGTAGGAGGCACGTTTGCGTTCGATCTTCAATGCCTTCTCAAAGTAACCAATGAACAATTGATAGAGAAATTCAGCCAACTTTGGCGGCAATTTGTGTGACATGTCCAGCTCCCGCCACGTATCCACCAAAGGTATCCAGCCAAGGTCCCCGGGATCCACATAGACCATGCCACAACGTGAGACGGTGGCTGGAGAGGCTTGCAGCAGATCCTGCACCTCGAAGAGCATGTGTATCCAGGCGGTTAGCTTGATGCGTTCCGAGTTGGCCAGACAAAGCATCTTGTTATCGTCGAGCACCGTGTTCAAGTTCTCAATCCACACGGCATCCACGGGACCATCGCACATGATCCACTGATGAATCTCATCTAACCAGAAACGGAAATGTTTTCATTTGAAATAACCTGCTGATTTGCCCCCCCGGAACTTACCCTCTACATTGACCGCAGTGCGCACTGCCAGACCGAGCAGTCCGTCCTGCCACTCCAGCGTCTTGGGGTCCACATAGCCGTAAAGTTCATTCATATTGACTGCCTTTGGATTCATGGTTTGTATGACAACAGGACGGAAATTAGGATCCTGTACCTCGCTTTCAAAAAGATGCGCCAAGGCAAATTCTAAGGCATGCAGAACGACCGACTTGCCACCGCCTGTGGGACCCACAGTCATGACACCCCAACGCACACACATTGTCTCGTAGAGCTGCAGACACTTGCGTATCGTTGTCGGCACCGGTTGAAGACTCTTTTGCCGCAGACCCAAGCGCAGACTTGCCTCCAGGTGGGGATGCTGCGAATCCGGCAGATCGACGCCCGGAAACAGATCGCTGAGTATGCCGCGAAAGAGTATCGCATCGTCGGCCAAGAATTTTGGTATATTCGAGTCACGCAGTGCAGCAATCAGGGTGATATCCTCGCGTTGTTTGGGCGACGCACGCTTCAGGGCACCGGCCATGACCAGCACCGATTTGACGGCACGCATACCAAAATCATAATGATTCTGTTGGCTTAGCTGTTGACTGCACAACTGATACATTTGCACCATTTTGCGTGCCAAGATCTTGGGATCCTCGAAGCCCTCTGAGTAAAGAATCACCTCGGAGATGAGCGCATAATCTGGCACCATCATCGATATGGGTCGAAACAGTGCCTTCAGATTGTCGGGCAGCTCGGTACGACCTGCATATCCTGGATTCATTGTGATAAATACACAGCACGAATGGTTGATCTTAATTTCGCGACCCTCAAAGACAAACCTTAGAGAATATTTTCGATAAAATCAAACTATCATTTGATTTAAATGGTTTCGCTCTCACCTCTTTACCTTCATCACCTTAGCTGTACGTATGGTGATCAGTTGTTGGGCAATCACAGACAGCACCTCGATATCAATGCGATTGAACTCATCGAAACAGCACCAGGCACCGCATTGTGCCAAACCCGAAAAGAAACGTCCCATCATCTTGTAGTCGAGTCCATCTGAGCAATTGAACACAACACATTGTTTGGCCAACGCCTTAGCCAAATCCTTGGTGGTCTCTGTTTTGCCCGTCCCCGCAGGTCCAGCGGGTGCTCCACCCAAGTCCATCTGGAAGGCGCCCATCAGGCAGAGGTAACAGCGATCAGTCAGAGGCGTAAGCACCAGCACTCCACCAGCTCCCAGATATTCGTAGTAATACGGTATGTTGGCAGCGGCCATGCGGGAATAAACCGTCTCCGATTCGATGGCCCAATAGAAGCGCAGCATCTTTAGCCAGTTGAAGTCGGTGCTGAAATTAATGCAGTATTTTAGTGCAAATTCAACATAGTTCGAAAGAGGTTTTAGATAAAAACTTAGCTGTGTCTAAGCTAAGCAAAACTTAATCCCTTAATCGAGACAGGCCTTAGTTTGAAACAGAAATTTAGCTTAAAAAAACAGATATACGAGCTCAAGACAAATTTGAAGTGGAAACCCAGTTTAATTTAGAAAGAAATTCGACTTAGTCGATGCGCGAATTCAGCTAAGCAAGGGTAAAAGCTTGTCTTAGGGTGTTGCATAAATTTGGTAAATCGGTGCTTTAGCAGAAATGCACCAGAGCTCAAAATAGATCGAGGATAAAAACTCAGTTTACCGTTAGCCTGAAACAAAACAAATTAGGTTTGACAGATCTGTGTTTAAGCGAAAATAGAATATCTCCCATTATTTCAGCTAAACGGAGATAACTTTCTGTCTTAGGCTGTTGTAGAAATTCACTAAAGCTTGAGAAAAATATGGAAACTTCGCTTAGATTGGACAGATCTCTGGCTAAGCTGTGGTAGAAATTCCCCCTTAGCAAAGACAAAAGCTTGCTGATGCGGAAACTGAATTTATCCTAGTCAAATACACCTTAGCCGAGACAAATGTCCTCTTGAGCCGATAGAGAAGTTCACATATAAAGAATGTAGCTTGGGTACTTACGAGTTGTAGACACCCTTCTCGATGAGCATGTGCACCGAATCCTTGGCATGCACATCGATGGTAATCAGAGCACAAAGTATTTTTCTTAGCAGTGAGCTAATATTTTTTCGTGTTAGCGCCGCAAGTGCGCCCAAATCTTGCAGGCATTTCGCCTCGAACTTGGTCATCTTCTCGATAACGCCCATTTGGGTTTTCTCCTTGACGTCGAAGATGCGATGAATATCGGTTGCCCAGTACACCTGCGAGACGGTAATTACGACCTGATTGGGATGATCCTGGAACCATTCGTCACGCTCCTTGGCCGCATAGCATTGATAGCCAAAGCGCATGTATCGCTTGCAGGATACAAACATGGCATCCTCCACTTTGCTGAGCCATTCCTCGACTGCACCGCGTGCTTTGAGTCCTTTGCCAAATTGCAATTTCTCTCCCTCAGGCGATAGGAAGGCAATGATATCATTGGTAGGTATCATTTTGCCATCGCCGCCCTCTTTCTGACCAAACTCAAGGCGATAGATGGCATCGAAGCATTTGCGCAGATGCGGCTGCACAGCCTGAGGCACACGTGTTTGTGCCAATATCTCCAGCAACTCATCATTGGATAGAAAGTAGAATCTAGCAAAGAAGTTGTTGTTATCTATATATCACTAATGATGCAAGTTACAATAAATGTACCTGGGGAAAACCACACGCTTGACTTCCAAATAGGCTTCGAGGCCGCGTGATATCAAATCTAACAATCGGTTGTCTTCCCTGAGCATATCGTAGACCTCCACGCTGGACATGGTGGGCAGAGCCAGAGCGACTTTTTTCGCCTGTCGCACAATCTCTTTGAAGTTCTTGTCCACCTGATTGAACATCTTTGCCTCGTGGGGTAGCTGACGCTGTATGTCCGCCGAGGCAAAGATCGCCTCCAGATAGATCCAGGCGCCCTGGCAATCCATCCATGCCTCTTTTTAAACATATAAAGAATATATATTTCCATCATATTTGTCGCAGTCAAACTTACCAAAGGTCTTGCCGAATTGATCTAGTGCCGCAATCCATTCATCTACGCGCGTCTTTATGGGTCCCACAAACTTGGATGCAGCTATGGTGTTGATATTGACATTAGCATCGTCCAGCACGGCCTGCAACTCTTCGGTGCCGGCCAGTATGAAGACGTCCTTCTGATCGTGATGCATGGCAATGGCCAGTTCGGTCTCCTTCCATATGGTTTCGATGCCCTTGAGCATATTTTCGAGCTGTGTTTCGCCTGTTGCCTGGGAGGATATTTGCATTAGAGCTTCTGCATTGCTCTCATCATCGAAGGCATGCGACTCTTCGTAGGTGTTAATCCTTATGTCCTTCTCCTGGAAGAATTTTCTAGCCAACAACTCCTCAATCTCGGTCCAGTGACGCTGTCAAGCAAAGCAAAGTGTCACGAAGGAATTAGGGCTCGGAAATTCTGTAGCTTACCGCACGCAAATTCGGATTCCTTAAATATCCAAGAACGGGCAGTTTGTCTTTGAATTCCTCAGCAGATTTGTGCAGCACTGGCACAATATCATTGTCGGGCAAATATTTCTGGAACTGCAAGCAATTCTTTATGGTTCTGGCATTCAAATCGATCATATCGGCCACAACAAGCGTATTAAAGTCCGCGGCCAACCAGCTCGACAATGATTCCTCCCAGTCGATGAGGGTTTTGTAAAGATTCTGTCGCATGCGTATGTCGTAGAATCCCGAGGACATTTCGTCGTACATGGTCAGATCGATTCTAAACTCTTTTTGATAGCCAATCAGCTCGTCGGCTCTTTCACGGCATACATTCATGCGGTTCAAGAGCTCATCTAACTTGTCATTCACTGCATTGCGATCGGAATTGCTCTAAAGGAAATGGAAAAGGCAAAAGCAGCTGATAGAGTGAACGAATCGAAGGATGCAGTACTCACCATCAGCAGCCAATTCTCAAGGGCTTCAACGGCTACTTCGTGTATATCCTCCTTGAGCCCCAGTATATCCTCCTGCATGGCCTCGTCCAACTGATTGATAAATTCTTGTCGCTTCTCCATAATCTCTGCGAGACTTTCCTTTGTGCGATTCAGATAGTCCTCTGTATCCATGTAATCCTCTTTGCGTTCATCGTCGATGGGTATGTTAAAGTCCTTGATGATTAGCAACAGATCGTGAACATAGTCGACTGTCTTGAATAGCTCATCCAGCTCCTCGTGACAGTTGTCCAGGAATCGTATGTGCTCAACCAACGGAAGTGTCGCTGTGGGCTCATAACCGATGCGTCCATAGAAATCCTGCGCGTCCTCATACAACTTGGTAGTCTCCTCCTCGGCCAGCTGTGGCAGATAGATGGCCAACACATTCTGCAAGCGCTGACACACCGGCGTAACTGCATCTTTAAAACCGCTCTGACCCAGCTTTAAAAGCCCAAGGAAAACGTGATCAAGAATACCGTCCAAGGCACGCAAATTATTGCAGTAGCGATCGCAGTAGTTCCGCAAGGCAGTGAGGTCTAAGGGAGAATTAAGACAAATATAAAAAATGGAAAGCAATAGTAACAAAGAAATAAACAGAAGTTCACAGAGAGAGAGAGAGAGAGAGAGAGAGAGGCGATATTTTGGCAGTTAAATAGGGAAAGTAATATAATCTACAGTCTTTTATTTCATAAATCCTTTTTTGTATTATATAAGCTTCAATATTTTCTAGCTTGTTATTATTTCCAGTTTTATATTAAAGAAAGTTATATTGTATTATATTTATATATCAGAAATATGAAGATTAAGACACATCAACATGATTTAATTCTTTCATAAAAAAATAAATCATTATTTACTGTATTGTAACATCTTACAATTGTTTTAATGCAATAATTTGGTTTATTTTGTAAATTTGGGGACTGGAACAATATTTTTAATCTAATAACTTGACTTACCTCTCTCGGTGCTGAGATCTTCAGGGTCTGTTGTCGCATCAATCTCGTAGTTCTCGCGAATGGCTCGAAAACGTGCCGTATACAAATGCGCCATCTCGTAGGCGCTATGCAGCAGGACAAAGATGTTCTTTCTGCAAGTGGATTCCAAATGAAAAGTGCTCAAAAAAAGTCACAACACACACACGTACCTATTGAAATTGAAGGAGGCATCCTGTTTTAGCAGAAAAGTCAAATCAGGTGCACTTTGATACAAGCACTCTTCCTGACGTCCCATGATCGAAGGTCTAACAATAAGTCAAAGTTGAAATAAAGCATAGTAATGGAAATTCCAGTATATTTTTCGTCTTACTGAGTGAACTGCGTGTACTCCGCATCTGTAGTAAAGGCTGGAATATCGAGCACAGTCTCCAGTATCAAGCCAGTGATGCGCTGAAAAATTAATTTGAGTACATCCTCCAGCGGCTCAACTTCAATGCGATCGGGCAGCAGACGCAAAGAGGCAAGGAAAAATGGTGACTGCGGTGCATTCGATGGGCGTGTCTTCTCTACTTTGGCATCCAAACGATCGTGACGGTTGATTTCCGCCTCTGTTGGTGCAACAATATGATGCTCGTTAAACGCATGATTGAGATCCTCGTAGCTCTGAATGGTGACGCGATAGAGCGCCTGGTAGAGCATCATGTCGCAGTAGCTCAAAAAGCTGGACAAGTAAGGAAAAACCAAATGTATATAAGGAAATTGCATATGGATTAAAAAGAAAAAGAAAGGAAAGGAAGGGAAAGAAAATTAAAGGAAAGCAAATCTAAACAACGAAAAGGATGGGACGGAAAAGAACAGTACAAGAAACGACAAGAAGGGAAACGAAAGGAAAGCAAAGCAAAACAGGGTAAGGAAGGGACAGGAAAGAACAAGGCAAGGAACGAAAGTGAAGGAATCGAAAGGAAAGCAAAGTAGAAGGATCTTACTTAGTGAGGGTTTTGCAGAAGGCACGTTTGCGCGCACGATCCATAAAACTGTGCGCCTCCCGCATTTTCTTAACCGACGGATAGTAATTGATCTCATCATCGGGATAGAAGCCACGTGCCATAATAGCTTCCGTGCACGAACGATCTAAGGCGGGTTTAAAAGAAATTAGAATAACTTAATAATATCAAATAATATAACTTACATAGAGCTCTGCCCACATAGGAGCGGAATTCGTGAAAGACAAAATTGAGCTGCTCGTAAATGCGCATATGCAACTCAAGGAAATAAAACGGATGCCATTCCTCAATGTTCTCGATATTCACAAAGCTCAGACGTTCCAGGACAACGATATCGGAGCGCATACGCAATATCGCCTTGGCCAATTGCGGTATCACAATGAAGAGATTGTTCTGCAGATGATTGCGAGCTGCATTCAATTTGCGCCACTTGATGGTCATCTCCCACACCTTGAAGCCCTTCCATAGCCGAAAGATGGAGAACGTTCGTATCTGTATGATGCTGAGGAACTGCTGGAATTCCTGCTGCCACTGATTGAGAGGTGTGAAAAAGTTCTCGGACACCCGCCAATAGGTAACGCCATGCCGTGTGACCGTGTAATATGGCTTATGAATATTCAGCTGAGCGAATTGAATTTCACGCAGACTGTAGGGTGTAAAGAATTCGCTGTCCTTGGGCAGCATATAGTCCAGATACACATAGCTATCGTCCTTCATGTTGCGCATACGATTGATAATCAGGTTCAAGTCCGGTATTAACGATGCGCCAGTTTTGATCTGCAGCGTATTGTCGGCGCCCAGTTTATCGGGTCGTTCCTTAAATCCCGTTCGCACACTCTTCTTCGTGCTCGTCTTCCGGCTCGAACGACTCATCATGGTGCTGCCTCCTTGAGGTGGTCTGTTGCTATCGCTGCCCCCATCCATGTTGACCATCTCGTTCCCACTGTGCCGGTCCATGGACCCCTGACTGGTGGGCATCCTTAGGCTGTTGGGCTTGAGCTGTTGTGCTCCGCATACAACTTTGTCAATACCGGTCGAAATCTATCAAAATATATGGATAGGTGCTGAGTGAATCAATTTTGATGGACTTTGCTTGGCAACTGTTGATTTTATTTACTTCTCGATTTGCCAAGTAACCGTTATAAGCAAACCAGCTGGTGTCATAGCAGCCAACACAATTCGTCGAGAGCTTTTCAACTCCTCAGCTTTTGGGCTTTTCACAAAAGCTCCAATTAGAGTCCAAAAAAATTTAAAGTGCCGTGAATGAAATTCATTTTGTTTCTTTATTTTTTACACATTCCTAAATTAAATTGAAAGAGGTAACACAAAATATATTTACAAGAAAAATAATTAATTTTTGTTAATTTTAATTCATAATTGTCGTTCCAAAATATAACAATTTATTTTGGTTAAACTCGAAAAGTTCGGTTGGAAAAATTCGGTTATACTAAAAATAGTTATTTTTTCCTGTGATAATTATTTTATCCTTTTTATTATTACAATTTGATAATATTATAGTATTTTTAGAATAATTTAAATTGGAAGAGGTAACAGAATATATATAATATTTTTATGCTAGTACAAGAAAAATAATTAAAATTTTCAATATTTATTGGATAATTGTTAAAAAATGGACTATTACTGTAATATTATTTATTTCAAAATTCTAATATTTTAATATTGTACTTGAATATTATATTTCAATTTATCATAAATTTTGCTTAAACAAAAAATTTATAATTTTATATAGTATTTTAAAGAATTATTCATTTATTTTTAGATTGATTTACTGGTAATGTATTATTTTAAAAAATATACTATAAGTGTTCATTGTTATTTGTTTTTCATTTGAGACTAAAACATTATATGACGATCTGGCTAATTTCTGTAAAAGTAAAAAGAACTTATTTAATTTCTCATAATTATTTGACAATTGTTAAAAATCATGTCGTACTAAAAAGCAATAGTTATATTTTTTATTCGTTTATTCTTTTATTGGTAAAAGTTCTCCATTCAACTCTTTGGGTGCTGCTGCACATAGCTTTCAACTTGCGCTGAGCTGCAGCTTTTGCAGCAAGCTTTCGCTTCAAATTTGTTGTGAATGGAATTGGAATTTCGAAATTGCGCTGCAGTCCGTTGCCGCGTTGCGTTGCCCCATTTATACATACATAGAGTATGTAGTACTTCCCGTCCTTTTTGGCACGCTGAAAGCTCGGCCGGCATTTTGACACATTCTCGGTTGGTGCCATACTTCGCATACACTTGCAGCAGCGGCAACAGCTGGATTGTTGTGCTTTTCTAGCTCGAAAGCACACAGCACACAGAACAGCACAGTTGACCTTCAATTTGCGCTGTTGATTTTTTTATACCCTGGCACGCTGCGACGCGAGAGCTTTTTGGCGCCATAGGCATCGAAGCTTTCGAAGTCGAAAACGTACGACGACGACGAAAACGAAAACGAAGAGAAGATGATGATGACGATGATGCTGGTAATTACGAAGCTGTAAATTCGCATTTGGATAAAAGTAAAAAAGCTCAAGGTGAAAGCATCATCATCAGCTGCGTCGTAGCGCTGCGGCTGCGGCTGCGACATCAACAGCAGCAGCAGCAGCAACAGCGACGTCGACGTCGACAGCGTTTGGCGACTGCGACTGCATTCGGATAACGAGTTCGGATGCCAATTTTGTCGGTTTCGGATTCGCTCAGCGTCCGTCGTGCGTTTGCCGAACCTGCAGCGCGGTCTCCAGCGTGTCCGCTGCGTCAGTGGCCAAATAGTCGTTGGGTATACGCCGCGATGTTCAGAGCCGCGAACGCGCAACGCAACGTAACGCAACGTAACGCAACGCAACGCCAACGCAACGCAACGCCACGCAAAACACAGCAGCAGCAAATCGCAACCACAGCAACAGCAACAGCAACAGCAGCAGTAGCAGCAGCGAGCAACACCGAGCAGCAGCCAGCTCTGAGCTGTCGAGCCGTTGAGCTTGAGCCGCAGTGCCGTCGAGCCTGAGCCTTAAAGCCTGTCGAGCCAATTGAGCCCATCAAGCCGTGCTCTCGCATCCGTTTTCTCTGCGTGTGTGTCTGTGTGTGTGTGTGTTTTATTTTTTTTTTCGTATGTTGTAGGTAGAGCTCACAGCAGCCAATCGCCGCCAAACACCGTCGCCGTTGCCGTCGCCGCGAGTCGCTCTTTTCCGCCTAACGCCGTCGCCATCGCCATCGCCATCGCCATCGCGGTCGTCGTCGTCGTCGTTGCCGTTGCTGCCCGTGGTCATTATCGTCGTGCAACAGAGCTTGCAACGCATGAGAAGCAAAGCTCATTTGCATAGCGCCTAACGGTTTATAAGAACTATCTAAAAGAGGAAACGAAAAAAAACCGAACCAAAAAAAAAAAGAAAAATACAAAACAAAATCTTCTTTCTTTTCGATATCCTCAATTTATGCACATCTTTTTTTTCGGTGTATCTACAAAGATTTTAACTTTATGCTGCACTCAAGTCTATATCGCGTGCATCCTTAAACAATAGTTTTTTTTTGTCATTTTGTTGAGAACGTCTGCTTGCTGTGCTCCATGAGGTAGGTGCCACAATCGAGTATTTATAAGCTATAATCTCGCCCCCAATATCATATATTTTTTTTTTTATTTGTGTATGTTTTTTTTTTTTTGTTTTGGCGGTCACACATTGGAATCACCGAAATCTGTTGTGTATTTCGATTTGCCTTTAATTAGTATTTAAAGAGCGATAAAACTTTTGTGACGTAAATCCAAAAATTCAAAAATTTTCAATGATTTTCGAAGGTGTCGTCGTCGTCGTCGTCGCATCGTTAAAAGCTAATGTTTGTCATATTGAGGAACAATCTATATAGATTATGGACATATAAAACATAGGCATAGTTCACAGTGTGTTTATGTGTGTTTCGGTTTTATGACAATCAGATGTGAAATATTATAAAACAATTTTTTGTTTTTTTTTTGTTTTTGTTGTTATTGTTTTTTTTTATATTTTCTGGTTTTGGTCTATGAAGAAATTGCTGGCGTTTTGCGCAAAGCCATTTTGAAATGTCCTTGAAATTTGCTTATACTTACATGTGCGTACGTATGTGTGTGTGTGTATGTGAGTGTTGGTGTTGGTGTTGGTATGTGGCAAGCATCAGTCAAGTTCGCCATTTTGTTGCAGAGAGGCAATTATGAGACAAAAGCCAGGCGCAGATTCAATTTCAAATAATATATATATATATATTCATATGTGTGTGATGCATTCGTATACATATGTATATTTTTTAAATTTTAAATTTGAGGTATGAGAACAAGGTCTTAAGTTGCTGCAAGTAGTACATAGAGGAAGCAGAGGCAAGCAGAGACAAAAGTCAAGCTGAAGCTAAAGTCAAAGGCGTCTTTCCACCGCGGGGCTCCAGTTGAAATTTCACTTAAATTACGATACGAATTCTCTACCCGAGACAAAGAGAGGGAGAGCAATGCGAGAGATATTCGTTGAGTGTGTAAATTCGGCACAGTACTGATAACTGAGTATGGCTATAAGGAATGGGGGAAGGGAGAGGGGAAGGGGAGTACGCGGTGGTTGCTTTTGCTAGAATGTGCTGACAGTGTCAAGCCCGCAGGGCGAATTCAACTTACTTATATCAATATGCATGACAAGTTTAAAAGCCTTGTGAAGAACATTAAGCAAAAGAGCCAAGCCTCAGCAGGGGTAGCTACAACAAGAAGAAGGGGAAGCAAAGAAAGCGATAGAGAAAGGAATAGCGAGAAAAGTAGAAAGAGAGAGATGGAAGATGCTAAGCAAATGGAAAGTTCAACTACGACTGTTACTTAGGCAAAGGGCAAGCAAGTAAATTGGCTACACAAAAAAAAAAAACGAAAATAAAATGAAAAACTATGCAAGAGAATGGTAAAAAGGATGCTCAAGGATCAGAACATGCTTGTGCATTTAATGCTTAACAAGAAACGAGACAAAACGAAATTGCAATAAGAAAGTAAAGAAAGTATGTACTCCAATCAAAGTCAATCTTAGCTAATGCAAATTAGTTGGCGTAATGCAAAAAATATTAAAAGAGTAAATAGTTTTAAATAACAGATGTGAATCGGGAAATGGAAACAAAAGCCTCAGCTTTAGCTTCAGATTTAAATAAGAACAACAAACGGAAAAGTGGCAAGAAAGTTGCAGCAAGAAGCAAAAAGTACAGCGAAAGTTGTAATGGCGAAAAGAGGGTAAACGAATGAGGAAGAATACGTAGAACAAATTGAGAAGAAAAAGAGAATAGAAAGACAGAGAATTAGAGACCAAAAGTTATGCTAAATTGCTTAGAATGTGATTCGCAAGAGAAACAAAAAAACGATGATATAAAAGTTTAGGAAAGTTAGAAAGTTGAGAAGAACGAAGCTATACAAGTAAAGGATAGCGACAGAGAGATAGAGAAATAAAATGAAGAATGAAGCTATAATAGTTAAGGATATCGAGGAAAAGGAAACAGAAGAACGAAGGTATAAATGTTAAGGATAGCGAGAGAAACAGAAAGAGAAAGAAAAGAGAGTTCGAAGATATAAAAGTTGAGGATAGCGAGAGAAAAAGAAATTGAAAGAAACGGAAGAACGAAGATATCAAAGGTAACGATATCGAGAGAACGGAAAAAAACAAAGATTTAAAAGATTGCGAGGAAAATAAATAGAAAGAAACTGAAGAACGAAGCTATACAAGTTGAGGATAACGAGAGAGAGAGAGAGAGAGAAGAGAGAGAGAGAGAGAGAGAAAGCAAAGGAAAATTAAGCTATCAAATTTAAGAATGGCGAGAGAAAAGAAGCGAGAGAGACAGATTGTTCAAGAAGTGATGAGGAGTACCAAAAAGCAGCGAATAAAAATATTGAAAGAGAATTTAAAAAGCTTTTACAATCGGCACGACAACTCCGAGAAAAAAGGGGTAACATTTCTAAGCCAATTCAAAGCAATTTCGTATTCAGTTAAAAGGAATACAAAATTGAAAATGCGAACTTGAGAGGAACACAAAACAGCAACAAAGAAACCAAACGAAGCGAAACGAAACGAAAAGGAGCTGGCGAATGCTTGAAAAGTTCTAATTAAAAAAGATACTTAAATTCAATTAAAAATGTGTACCTGAGGTGGGAGCCAGCAAGAAAGCGTCCTAGTCATGGCCAGGAGGGGAGCTTGCTAAATGGGCAATTACTTGCTTAGAATATCTATTTAAAAAAGAAATGTACATAGAACGCAACTCTCACAAACATGTACAGCGAGAAGGAAGAGAGAGAGAGAGAGAGTGTGAGTGAATGTGTGAGATGAGAGAGTGAGAGAGAGGGAGAAATTATATCCGCGTGCACAATTTGCCTCATTTTGTTGCAAATTTATTGAAAACCGATAATACAAAAATTTCCGTTTTTCTTTTTTTCTACTCTCCGTTTGCCATTGCAGCATTTTGAAAACCACAAACGCGGCCCAGAGACAACTGAAAAAACGCTGATATCAAAGGCAAAGTCAAAGCCAAAGCCAAAGCCAGACGGAGCACAGTTTTTTGGGGTAAATGAGCTGGAAGAGCTGTCCGAGATAAGGATGAGGATGAGGACATTCATAGACAGGACAATCGCGATTAGCCAGCAAATGTAATTTGCAAATAAATAATTGCAAATGATGATTAACGTCGCAGCAGCAGCAACAGCAACATCAACAGCAACAACAACAAAAATCAAATGATAATTGAGGAAAATATAATCGTAATCACCGCGAGTCTCGAATGCAATTCGATTACGTTTCCCAAATCAAATCGAATTCTAACGCAACAATTTCAAATTAAATATCGTGAACGCGAACGCGAACGCGAACTCGCGCATGTCTTTGTATTGGTGTTCTCTGCGTGTGTGTGTGTGTGTGTCTGAGAGTGTGTATGTGTGCGTGTGAATGAGTGAGCACCAATACATAGTCATATGTATTTTTTTCAACATTTTTTTTACGTTGTTATTTGTGACGTGCAGCCAAAGAAATAATTGGAATAATCTGAATGCAAATGCAAATAATGTCGATGAAAATGATAATGAAGATGCTAATCTCGCCCACATCACAACAACAAGCAAAAGTCAAAGTGAAAACTAACTAATATCAAAGGAAAAGCACGACCCCTTCCCCTCAACAAAAAAGAAGAGAGCGCGCATCAAGATATATCGTGTATATATAATATGATCTATAGATTCGCAATCGAAACTCTCTGTATACAATTTCCGTTTTCGTTCTTTATGCTATTCGAATCGAAACTTACTATATGCATACATATATAATTGATAACAGCTGGTAATACTTACCTAACACATACACACAAATAGCAATCTCTATATTATAGTAATATATTATTATATAACAAGCTACGAACGTCAACTACGTCACAACAATGCACTAAGGTGAGTACAATGCTAACAAAGCTTTATTACTGGCTTTAATTCAGTTTAGAAATCGAACATTGTAACTTGAAATTAAATTTATTTCTGTTTCGACATAAAATTGGCAAATTTCAGTAGTTTTTTAAATGTGGAAATCATAAAGGTTAATTTAGTTTATTTCATTTAAGAAATCGAAAATCGTATCTTGAAATGAATATCAAAACTCAATTAAGATCAAAGAAGTTTCAACAGTTATTATAGATATTTTTATATTTCGTTTATTTTATATAAGTTAAGTAATAATATAAAGGTATTAACTTAACTTTAGAGTCAAGTAAAGTAGCGCAGATAACATGCACTGAAAAAAAGACCAGTTTCTAAAATCAAGAACATTCATCTTAAAAATGGTGTTACTTAAATAAGACCAATTTAAGATTAAATTCTTAAAACTAAAAAAATTATTCTGAAAAATTTCAAAAAAGACGTAATATACTAGATTTACATTACAGCATTTTCATATCCATCGAAATTCTTATAAAGGTTTTATATTTTGATGTTCATAGCTCAGATAGCCAAGCTGAATACTGCGTTCAAAATACACCAGAATGTAGTACTATACCAATATACTTTTTTCAATATACCAAATATAGTCTTTGGTATATTCTAAGTATATATATATACTTCGGTATATTTTACAAATTAATATCACGCTATATTGCATTTATTCAAAATGATCATTATTAAATGAATATTTCACAGTCGAACACACTCGACTGTAGATTTCTTAATTTTATCATCTAATAAGATTTATGGCCTTAAAAGCTTTCGATTTGGTTTTCTTATTAACAGGAATTAAGTTGTTTATTAAATGTTCTTGAAATAAAGACATTGTTGCTGCAAAAAGGTTTTATTTGTAGAGCACTAGAACACAAACTCTTCTTTTATTTTTATACAAAGTTCATAAATTGTCCTTATGTATATTATATATAAACTAGCCAGGGAGAAAGAAAGAGAAGGAGAGAGAGATAAAGGGCGAGAGAGAACTTAAAATACTGCGTGTTCTTACGTTAATACCTAATATTCAATCGATCTATCGATAAAATTTTTCATAACGTTGGTTAACATAAAATACAGAAATAATTCTGTTTCATTACAGACGCTTACGATGTTGCTCTCCATTTAATATTTGAAACTTTGATTAAGTATTTTTTAAATTATAAAAACATTTTTGGCGGCAACAAATATGTTTTCTCACTTTAAGATGAAAATGCGAAATACTAAAACCAAAATGTTGATTTTTTAGTGCGGGTCTCTGGCTAGATTGAAGTTATATAATAGGATTGAAGTTATATAATAATAATTATATAATGTGGAAGAAAGTGTACAGAATACGGATATTTCCCTTAAGAAATCGAACATCGTAGCTAGAAATGAAGTCCGATTCTATTTATTCTTTCCTCTTCGATATAAGCTATTTAAATGTGGAAATTATATAGAATATGCTCAATATTGAGGCATCATCATCGTTGGCTAGTTTAATGTTGGGCTGCGGTACACCTTGTTGTATGCGCAATGTGTATAACATAATTAAGCATACGTCACGTGCTCGAAAGCGAAAAGCCCCGCAGCAAAAAAGGAACGACAACAACAATGACAAAAAAATTCAATTTGCTTGCATTTTATGAGCCCAAAAGCAAATCATTGACAATAATAAAGAAGCAAAAGCCCCGGAGGCAATGTCGCTGCTTGGCCCATGGCCAACAAGAGGCGGATTGGATCTGTTTGGCGGTATCTGCTTGCCAGCTTGCCAGTTTTTCGGGAGGCGGGGCGTGGAGGGCGTGCCTTAACGGGCGCGCACATTGTAGAAGCAACAGCCGCTCTGACTCCAGCTTCAGCCTCTCTCTCTCTCTCTCTCTTTCTTTGCTCTTCGCTCTTCGTTGCCGTCGTAAATGTGAATGATGTTGATGATGGGCGGTCGGGGACCGCACAACAACGGACAGTGGCCAGCTAAAGTGCTCATAAACATTTTGTGTGTCCAGTTCACACACACACACACACAGAGTGAGAGAGAGAGAGAGAGAGATACACTTACAGACAGAGACAGAAACTGGAATTCACATGTGAACAGTGGCTTTGCTTATGTTTTATGAAAGTCTCTTTGTGTGCAAATTTGTTGGGGCTACAAACATTGAAAGGAAAAAAAAAAGAAAACGCCCCCAATTCCATCCGTCGCAAAAGGAAGAAAACTGCAACAACATTTGGAAAATGTTTCCCTTTCTGTATTTTGTTTTTCGGTTGTTTTGTTTTGGGGCTCGTTTCAAATTGTGCGAATTCTCTGAACAGTTGTGTCCTTTGCGCATTTCTTTTCTATTATTATATGTTATTTTGCTGCTGCTGCTCTCCTCGTTGTTGTTGTTGTTGTTGTTGTCTTCGTTCGCCTTTATGCGCCTTCGCAAACTTCCTGTATTTAATTTGCCCCAACGCTCGTCGAGCTGTACGCTGCGCGCAGCTGGAGCCAGCCACCATCAGACAAGCTACAGCTCCAGCTCCAGCTCCATTTACATCCTCAGATATAGCAACCAGCATCAACAGCCAGCAGCTAGCAGCCAGGCGAATCCAAAATACGACTCCAAAATCCCATTCCAATGCTATGTCAGTCTTGCCTTGCCTTGCCTTGCCTTGCCTTGCCTTAGCTGCTGCTGGCTCTACTCCTTCTCCCTTTACAGCTGCTGTTGCTTCCCTTTTCCCATTCCCATTCAGCGACAAAGAGCAACAATAATAAGTTAGTAAAGTGTATTCAAGCGAGCACAACTCGACACGAAGATACGCTGGAAGGCAAGAAGAATAATAATCAAGAATCATTTTCTCCAGTTTGGGAATATTTATTTTGAGGCTCTCTAATTTTAAATTTCTTGAAATGGTTTATTTGCCACTTAAGCAATATTTAATAATTTCAACACTTCTCACTTTCTTTTTATTATTGTTATTGTTTATCTAAATAGTAAGGCACATCTAACATCATAAGATTTCTGTTTTGAACTCAATATCGTGTTATTTTGGAATAGTCTTGAGATTTTATAGCACGTGTTTGCTTGAGATTAATGCTAATAATGTTAGACTATAATTTTATGTGTATAATACTCTAATTTGTATTTATTTATTTATTTGCTCTACTATATGTCTGTTTTGTATTCTATTTACTTTTTTTATTTATTTCATATTTTTTATTGTATTTTGATCGTTTTCGCTTATATTTGGTTTTAATTCTTTTTTTTTATTTTCAATTGGTTTCCTTTTTTTTTAAATATTGTATTTCTTTTCTTTTGATTTATTTCACATCATTTCATTTCAGTTCGATTAATTTCAAATTATTTTAATTTAATGTTTGTGACTAATTTTCTTTTTTATAGTAATATTGAAATAATTTATTTCATTTCATTCCATTCTCTTTCATTTGATTTGATTTTATTTCATGTTGTTTTTATTTTATTTTGCTGTTTAGTTTTATTTTTATTTAGTTTATATAATTTCATATGTTTAATGAATTCTTTTTGATTACATTTTCTTGTATTTTATTTGATTTTGAAGTCTGTTGCAAGCGTGGCATATCCGCTCTTAGCAACATGTTTTTCTGTGGGGTATAACAAGCCCCGCTCGCACAGTTTTATGACCCGCTGGAGTCTTGCTGTCTCTCGGTCTTACGGTATTTCAGTGTTTCACTGTTTTGTTCTCATCGACATCGCCTGGCATCCTACTGCCTGCTGCCTGCCTGGCTGCCTGGCTGCCAACTGCTTATTGTGTGTATGTGCCTGGAATTTTAGAGTAAGCATCCCAATGGCTGTGACTGTCAGTAGTAGTGTTCACGACCCCACTCCAAGGCACTCCAGTTCACTCCATTCTACTCCACTCCACTCCGAGCACCCGCACACATGGAGAGGCAGCAGACGCACACACACACATATATATACACACACTTGTTCACAGAAGCGTTTCTACGCAGAGTTGCATGGAAGCTGCTTCGCATTGCTTAAACTCATCCTGCTCGAGTCATGTCGACAAGTGCCGACTGTTTCTTTTGCTAATAGCATTCGCGGTTGTTGCTTTTATTGTTGTTGTTGTTGTTGGTACTGCTGCTGCTGCTGTTACTTCAGTTGTTGTTGTTGTTGTTGTTAGCTATGTCAATGGCAAAGACAACGACAAGTTGTTTGACTGTTGTGGCTTTAGTTGCTTACAGCGAAAAATATATGAACCAAACTCGGCTCGTCTCACTCTCTCTCTCTCTCTCTCTCTCTCTCTCTCTCTCTATCTCTTTCTCTTTCTGTGTGTGTTTGCTGTATGCTTTGTTAACTGGTTAAACAGTTAACCAGGTTAACAGCTAGCCAGTTGAGCATTTGACCCCAACTTGAAGTTCTCTGCATCTATTTCAATTTGGATTTTCGATATGGCTGCAAAAGAGTTGCAGAGTGGTTAAAATGCACTATTCAACTTGTTATTGTTGTCATAGTCGTTGTTGTTGTTGTTGTCGTGGTTGTCCAAAAATAAAAAACATTTTGGGAGCACTACGACATAATGACAGCCAATGCTGCCGTTTCTGTTGCCGCCGCCGCTTCTAAATTTATGTAAGTTTTATTTTTAATTTTATGGTTGTTGCTGCAGTTGCTGATGTTGCTAATGTTGCTGCCACGAAGTCACATCGCCAGCTGCATTCATTTCACTGCCTGCATTTTACACTATTTTCTATTTTTATTTGCATTCGAGTTTTTTATGTGCGAGAGTCGCGTTGTTTTTTGTCGTTTCGCATGCTTTCAATTTTCTTTTGCATACCCTGGCCCCATCAAATGGCACAAACTGGCTCTGATGAACCCATTGCAATCAATCTGCCAAGCTGGCGGAATAAATCAACTGGTGCGCATGACGTATACGCAATGTGCAGAGGGCATCCGACAGTCGTGATGGCTGCTGCTCTTGCTGCTGTGCACTTTTACTTGCTTTTGTGCATTTCGGTTAAAACAGCTAATTTATTTAACATAAAAACACAGAAAAAGGGGAAGATACGAGTATATGCACAGACTTCGAGTGAAAGAGAAACAGAATCAGAAACTGAAACAGAAACAGAGGGTGAGAGATATAGGGCAAAGTAGGGTAAATAACATCAAAGATACATAACATGCATAAAAAAAAGGTTGGCTAGGTGAGTCTAGTACATGTCTAGGGCATGTTAAGCAATGATCTGCTTTGCATTTTCTTTTTCAACTTAATTTTATTTCATTTACCGCATATTCAATTAAAATCAACGATTGGCAAACTATCGATCTCAGATTGTATAAGATGCATTTGGCACTCAGACATGAGGTCGTTGATAAGGTTGAAGGTGAAACTCGAAGTAAACACGGCGATGTGGAAATAGATTATATACTATATACATATATGTATATTCACTAAGTAATCAAGAATACATATTTGGTCTAATTGCTGGCTAACCTTTAATATCATAAATGTTCCTTTGCAAATTTCTATAAACACACACACACTTACACACCTTAGCAAATTAAATAAACTTCTTCTGTTAGTTTGGCAACTGGTTTCTCTTCTTGTCATCGAGTATGTCTGCTACTGCACTCTACTATAAGTGATAACTAACAATAACTGCCGCTTTTCATATTCTGAACTAGATTTCCTTTCTGCTTAAAGTCTCTAGCGTCTCCTTGTAATCGATCAACGTCTTCTGCTATTATTTTAACATATGTTGTAGCAACGTCTTTTAGTGATTACTATCCACTTATCCTATTATATGTACAAAATAATTCCATAGCAATTCAACGCCTTCTTTTAATGATGATTTACAACTACGTAGGATCAGAGTAAGGTTTTCTATTTTCTAATATCGAACCTTGCATTATTTTATGAAATGTATTGTATTATTGTAGAAATGTTTTCGGGCTTAGAACTTACAACAGCAGAAGTAAATAGCAATTTCATCTGTCTTATAATATCAAAAGTAGCATCCTTTTCCGTTATATTTTTAGTAGCAATGCTTTGTTATACCATAAGTAGTAGCAACTTCTTCCGCTATACTCATATCGCTAAATAGTAACTGCATCTGCTTAACATTATCTCTAAACTCGCATTCTCTTTTATTTCACACTTCGAGCAACGCCTTTTGCTATACTTTTACTTGGGAAGCTTAACATACACTGAACTAGCATCGTTTTCCGTTTCAGCAACTTCTTCCGCTATACTTTTAACGGGACCTCGAAGTGCAGCGCTATGTTGTTGTGCGAGTGCAAGCGAGTGCGCGATAGTTGGTTGCCAAAGCAAGTGTTCGCTGATCGTGTCTATCGCACAGAGGCACTTGCTTATTTGTTAGAGTAGATGTTCCGATGTCTCAATGCGTTTGAATTTATTGGGGTGGTTTGTGTACTTTTTTTGTCGTTGTTGTTGCCAAAGTGAGAGAGCGAGAAAGAATAAAATAAAATTGCAGTAAAACAACAACACTTACTCAACTTGTGTGTGAATTTAATGCGCAATTCAATTAAAAGTCATAATTAAGTGCAATAGCATATAACATTTAACTTTATTTATATTGTGATATTCTATTGCAAATGACAAGTGTGGTTATGGTTTTCTCAGACAAATATGTTCAAAGTTTTTTTTTGGCATTTCTGATCTGGGTATTGTAGCAGCAGCTGTTGGAAGTGGGCGTGGCAAAAATTTGAAACAAACTTCATCTGCGTGCAAACATAATAAATGCTGTCAAAAATTATAGCTCTATCTCTTATAGTCTCTGAGATCTTGTATTTCATACGGAGAGACGGACATTGGTAGATCGTATCGCCTGTTGATGCTGATCAATAATATACTTTATAGGGTCGGAGATGCCTCCTTCTACCTGTTACATACATTTCCTGCCGGTAGCGTGTATAAAAACGAAAAAATAAAACGATCAGTGTATTAATTTCGTATTAAGCAGCAAAGCATAAACATAAATTATAATGAAGCAGGAAGGCAGAAATAAAATATGAAATTATTTTATTTTCTATTTATTTACACACTGTGAAATTATGGAATGTGAATCAGCTGTTGATCAGAATCGCCAGCAAGCTGGACAATCTTTGTGAAGCTTTTCTGCTTGGCTATGTCAACTGAGCACATCCGACTACTTTAATTATAAGATCCTACTAAACACACTCTTACACACTCGTAGATGATAATTATAGAAGAAGGCATCTCCGAATTCATAAACTATATACATATATATCTATATATATATCGTCTATCTGTCTGTCTATCAATCTGGTATGTTTTATACTCTATGGTATATTTGATTGTTTGTAGTTTGTCGTTATATCAAACATAGCCTTCGGTACATTTTAGCATTTTGTTAGTATATTTATTTGATATATTTTAAGAGTATTATTCTTCCGTATTGTTTTGTGTGTTTTAGTGCGAATGGTTAGCAGGTATTTCACAGTTAAGCTTGTAGCTTTCTTACTCTTTAGCAGCTTACTTTGTCAATCTTCAGTTCGTCAAGTATTAAACATTTTCCATTAAATTTGTGTCTTAACACTAACTTCACTATGAGCACACTTCACATTAAAACCAAAGACAAAAAATACTTTTATTTGCAAATGTATAAATTGTCAATGAAGTCAATTCATTTGCGAATTCAAAAATAGACAATAAACACACACTAAACTTGAATGTACAAAGCTGTGTTAACTACTAACAAATCGAATAACAGTTCTTAATTTGTATTATGAATAATGGAATTACTAATTGGCATCTGTATTGTTGGAAATGCAATCATCAGAAATATGCTTGACTCTGCACTATTCAAATGCAATTAAATGATGTTGGAAGATTATTTACATTATTCACTTCGATGCTTGTTTTAGTTTGAGCAGGGCAGATGTAAACACACAAATTGATTTAGCGATTTCCAATTAAAATAGTTTTCAATTCATCATACCTAAATCATGTTTACTTAGTATTTATGCAATTTAATCAAATAAAGTGTTCAACGTTGTAGTTGGGGAATTTCTCACTATTCGATTCATTGGCTTTATGAACCGATTTATTTGCATTTAAGGCGTATGACCGCAACCGCAATTGTTGTCTTTTTGTGAATCATCAATATTACGCCCCCGCTGCGCTGCAGGCAGACACCAGGTCGTATACTTTATGCTGAATTGTGCGATTTACATTGTGTGGTTTTTAAACTGTGGCAACTCTGCATATTTAATAAGTCGACGCTGCGGCAATGCGGCGATGCATAAAATGTCAGCAAGGCCCTACAAAAACACACACACACACACACACACTGAGGGGGAGTGTGTGTGGGGCGGGGGTTGTGATGTGCTTTAGTTTGGTGAAATCAAATTAACACACACTCACACACACACACACACACGTCAGCATGTGTTTGTGTGCGCAAATGAAATGAAAATATTGCACTCTGCTTTCAGCATTCGAGTACGAGTATTTGCCAAGAGAATCAAACGAATGGGGCAAATGGAAAGAAGGAAGGAAGGAAGGGGAAAGTGACACTTTTTTTGTAATTCGTTTGCGGCTGCCATAGCAGCAGCATGTTATCTCAAGCGGTGAGAGGATAAAACCATTAAGTATTATTTTTTTCATCATATTATTCGATTAATCCTATTAAAAGGCTTGCTCGCCAATTCCCAGCGAACAGATGCAATTTATATTGCTTTTACAAGTGCTGAACCTAGTTCGTTTTTTTTTAGATGCAAATTTCATTATACTTTGTCACTTGTGGCAAGAGTTTTTTATTCTCAGTCAAATGACGATCATTTTATTTTATTGCTAGTGCGTTTAAATGCTTCAAATGCATACTAAATAAATACAGATTCAGCATAAATCGGAAATATTATTAAGGATGAACTTTATAAATAATATCATAGACTACTAAAAATAGTTTATCAATAAACATAAAAGTGTAGCCAAGTAACTGAAAATTAATCAAAAAGCTGGTTCGCTTTTGTTTGCATTCATCGATTATGAAATATTAAATAAATGCTGACTTGGCATAAATCAGAAAAAGTATTAAGGGTAAATAATTTCATAGACTAACAAATTGTACACATATATATCTAGAAATATGTTATAGTCAAGAATCTGACAATTGATGAAAAAAGATTTAAATACTAATTCAGCACAAATCAGAAATATTGTTAATGCTGAATTTTGGAAATATGAATTTTTAAGGTATATATATATTTGGTATAAATGGTATATAAATATAAGTCAAAGAAGCCAATAATTCGTCCACATTTTTAATTACTAAATAAGTACTGATTCAGCATCAATCGAAAATATTGTTAATGGTAATTTGTGTATATTAGGTATAAATCGAATATAAATAAAATATAAGACGCCTGTAGAATTTCGTTTACTTTCGTAAATATTTGGAAGCCCTATCGATCGAGTATATAAACAAATGTCAAGAACTGCATTAAGACACACATAGATTAATCCGCTGGGAGTTATGTAAACTTCACCTTAAACAGTGATAACTATATATAGAGAAACTGCTTGTGGGGTTTTCCCAGCACCACAGAAAACTAAAACTACAACAAAATGTCGCTGACACAGTTGGCACTGAGTTGAATCGAACACATGTTCTTGTGTCTGAATGTCTATTTGATTCCACGGATCAGTGCGATTCACGAGTTTAGTTGCTCGACGCGTCGATGATATTCGAGGGCTCATTAATAAATATGCTCACGACCAACAAAAATGGGGTGTGGAATGAATGGCGAGTGGCGAGTGGGCATATTAGCTAACTTAGGTGACATGGCATAATAATGAATTCGAATGGGTATAAGAACAAGTCAAAAATTGGCAACCGAAATCAAACAAATTGAAAATGGGCCGACGCCGATGCTGATGATCAAGCGGCTGACTTTGGTGTGTGTTGTATCGTATCGTATCTTATAGATACTATTTTATAGGCCCACGCGCATTAGATACACACTCGCACACACGCACACGCACATCGGACAAAAGACATGTTGATAAATCGTCAACGATATTTATAGGAGTTTAGTCGTCGTCGTCGCGCCCAAAATGCGAAGGACACACACACTCAAAAGTGCCTCGAGGGCCCTAACACAACCAACAGCAGCAGCAGCAGCAGCAGCAGCAAAACAAACAGTAAACAAACAACAACAACAAATGCAAACAAACAAACAACGACCAGCGAACATTTTGCGAGATACATTTTATAGTAGGCGCGTGTCAATTGATAAACAGCAGCTCAAACGCTGACCTCTCTCTCTCTCTCTCTCCCCTCTCACTCCCCTGCAAAACATCATAAAACTGTCGCAATAAATCGCGAAGCAACCAAAATAATTGTTGACAACTTTAACAACCAGACGAATGACCCAAACGAATGACTCAAACCCAGCTCAAATTGCCGAAAGTACTCAAAAGTCCAAAATCTATTTTCATCTGTGACAACAAAAATAATGCATTAAGTGCGAACGATTTTTGCACTTGCCCTTTTTTCATTTCATCCACTAAAAAGAATTTCGACGATTTGAAATCTTCGGCTTTCCCACGTAACAAAAAAAAAACGGAAAGAAAAGAAAATAAAATGGTCAGTGTATCGATTTCGTATTAAGCAGTAAAGCATAAACATAAATCATAATGAGGCAGGAAGGCAAAAATAATATATGAAATTATTTTATTTTCTATTTATTTATAGACAGTGAAATTATGGAATGTGAAAGAAATGCAGATAAGAGCTTAATAGACAACATGTGAATCATAAACTATTTTACAAAGACATTTAAAAGAGTTGAGCTAAAATAATACAAGTAAGAAGGCTAGAGTTGAGTGAGCTCGACTGTGAGACACTCGCAACCCATTTTCAATGAAAGCAATACAGTGCGGTATTACTCTTAAAATATACCAAATTAATATACTGAAATATATAATATGGGTTATATTCGGTACATCGATGTACATTCGAAATATACCACTGAGTCCGAAATATACCAGATTATCAAGAAAAGTAACTAAAAAGTATATAGTACATATGTAAATAACCAATTATTGAAACTAAGATTTTTTGAAAAAAGACAACAAGTAAGAAAGCAACAGTCGAGTTAGCTCGACTGTGAAACACTCGCAATCCATTTTCAATGAAAGCAAAACATTGTGATATTATTCTTCTGAAATATACTGTAAGCTATATTCGGTATTTTGATTTACATTAAGTCCGCAATATACCAGATTGTCAAGCAAACTAATGGAACTGTTTTATTCTTAAAATATAAATATTAAAAAAATAAATTTAATATACTGAAAAAATACCGAAATGTACAATAGTGCGTATTTAGTATATTAATATACTACATATTGCATTCAAAATATACCAGATTGCCAGACAAAAGTAACAAGGAAGGCAGCATTTGAATCACAAACTATTCAACTTAAACCTTTAACAAAGATAAACTAAAATAAAAGAAGCTACAGTCAAATAAAGGCAAAACAGAGTGGTATTATTCTTAAAATATACCAAATTTATAGACTGAAATGCCAAAATATACCGACGTTTGTATTTCGTAAATAATACTATTACACTCAAATTATGCTATTAAGTCCGAAATATACCAAATTGCCAAGCAAAGTAACAAATTAGGCATCATGTGAATCACAAACTATTTAAGTCAAATAAAAAAATACTGATCGGTTTTCTCATATTATATTTTCGTCACTTTGCGTATTAAACAATTTAATATGTTATATTGCGTAGCTATAATTTTCAATTTTGAGGGCGCATTTATTTTGTATTATATTTGTTATTTATAGAGTTCGAATGAGACGAGGTGGGCAACAAAAGCAGCGCGAGAAATGTTGGCGTCGTTTTAGTTGAATTAGAAAACGAGCAACAACAAGCAAGAAAACAAATAAAATAAGCATTGAGTGCAAATTGCGAAAAATCGCATTTTTGTTGTTTTTTGGCTGGGTGCAATGTTTTAATTGGGGGAGTTTTAAGGTCAGATACACAGACACGCACAATCAATAAATCAATTGAAATTGGCACAAAAGAAAACGAAAAATGTTCGGCGCACACAGCAAAAAAAAAAAAAAAGAGAGGAGAGAAAACGTTGCGGAAGCGATTTGAAAGCGCGTCGATTATTCGTGCAACAACAGCAACAACACCGACAAAATTGCTGCTAATCAAAAGCTGCACGAATGTTGTAAACAGGGCCAACAGCAGCAACAGCAACAGCAGCAACAGCGGCAGCAACATTAGCAACAACTATAACTAATCAAAAGTGAGCATTGTGGGTGGCATCACTAGTGAGTGGCGGGTGATCAAGCGAAGGGAATGGAAGGGAAGGGAAGGATTCTCTCTCTCTCACACACACACAAGCAAACACACCCAACTGGCAGCTGCAACAGTTGTTGGTGTTGTTGCCAGAATTCATTTTAAATTGAGAAAAATCGCAGCTACTGGCACGAAATCACGAAAAGTTTTAATTATTTTCTAACAGGCAAACACACGCAAAGTCTGAGAGAGAGAGAGAGAGTGAGTGAGAGCGAGTGAGTATAAGAGCAAGAGACAGTGTGTTGTTGTTGTTATTGTTGTTAGGGTTTGCTGAACTTTTCTAGGCACGCCATCGTGCCGAGTTAAGAATCGAGCCGCTTGTTCGACTTCATGCCACAGCGCTATATGTGTGTGTGCCTGTGTGTGTGCTAGAAATTAAATACGTTAAATCGTTCAGCGAGTATCTATCTATCTCTCTCCCTTTGTACGTGTGTGGGTGTGTGTGTGTGAGCGCACATTGCGACGTCAATTTGTGGTCATTTCCTTTTCATCAGCTTGTGAAATTTTTCTGTTTTATTGCTCTTGCTCCTGCAACTCGAGCTGCGTACGTGCAGATGCTCAAATTACACACACTCACACCTACATATGTGTGTACACACATACATACATACATACATATGCTTTGTGCCCTGGAATGTTTAGATTACAACAGCAGCAGCAGCATCACACACAAACACACAGAGAAAGAGAGATTCATGTCAGGCTGGCATAAATATGTTTTTTTTCTTTCGTTGCTCGCTTTTAAGAAGTTGCTTTGTACAAATATTTTCGGTAAGCAGCCGCAGCTGCCATTGCTGTTCCTTTTGCCACACACTCTCTCTCTCTCTCTCTCTCTCTCTCTCTCTCTTTCTGAGGTCAAGCCACGCCTCATTGCCCCACATTTCGTCAGCAGGAGCAGGTGCTCGCCATTTAACAGAATCTGCTGGAAAACGTTAAGTATACGCCCAGGTGAGGTTCGGCAGTTAAAGCACGCTTGTTCGCTCGTTCGCTCTGCAATCTCGTGCAGTCAAAGTATTTAAAGCGCGACCGCAACTTTCATTTCAATTAGTTTGCCAAACTTTGAGCTACCATTGTTCGATAGTTTCCACTCGAAAAGTATTAAGCAAATAACTCAAGAGCCAAGCCGAGAGCAGAGAGTATCAATGAACTGCCGAAACCAAGTCAATTGATAGTTGAACAATTCAAGCATCTTAAATTTGTAATAGTAAAAGCATTTTAATTGAATTTCTAGTCAAACTTTATTTGAACTTTTTTCCACCAGATTAAAGTGTTATTAGCAAGTTTTATGCATTTTATATGTATATAAAGTTGAGTGTCGTTCAAGAGCTACAATGCAGATACTGATTTGGGGTTTTCTAAATACATAATATCTCAAATAAGTTCTTTAAACTAAAGTTTGCTTTTGGAATACAAAAAATACCTACCAAAAACGTCCAAAGGATAACATGACGTTGAAATTCAAAAGAAGTACGCAAAATCTGAGGGTAAAGCGTTAAATTGTCAGCTGTAATTTTAGTATTATAAGTTAACACAAAATTGCTCATATTTAACTAATAGCTTTCGCATAATCTAAACAAGAATTTTCTTCTCTTCAACACTTGGGTTCAAGCAACATCTTCTGAATCAGTAGTTGCAACGTCTTAGCGTTTACTAACGATTTTTTTCGCTTGCTGTTTTCCAATTGTAAAAACGATGCAACAATGATCGCCTAATAGAAATTTTCTTCTATTTTATTGAATCCAAAGTAGCATCTACTTCCGATATACTTTTACTAGCAACTTCTTCGTTACGACATGAGTAGTAGCAACTTCTTCCGCTATACTCATATCGCTAAATAGCAACTGTTTCTCTGAACCCGCATTCTCTTTTGTTATACATTTACTTGCGAAGTTTTACGTACTCTCAACTAGCATCGTTTTCCGTTTAAGCAACTTCTTCCGCTATACTTTTAACGGGAACTCGAATTGCTCGGCAATGTTATTGTGCGAGTGCAAGCGAGTGCGCGATAGTTGGTTGCCAAAGCAAGTGTTCGCTGATCGTGTCTATCGCACAGAGGCACTTGCTTATTTGTTAGAGTAGATGTTCCGATGTCTCAATGGGTTTAAATTTATTGGGGTGGTTTCTGAACTCTTTTTGATGTTGTTGTTGCCAAAGTGAGAGAGCGAGACTAAGAAAGATTGAATCTTTTGTAACACGAATAAATGCAACAGCATTAACATTGCCTCACTCCTAATGCAAAAAGGAGACAACTTCTAAAGAGTACATATTCTCTTCCATGTAAAAAAAACTTTGTGTTAGTGCTTTAAATGTATTTTTCATATAAACTTAGCTTAATTGACCAAATTAAATATGCAAAAGTTATTCAGTCTCTTGCCATTTCTATGTATTTATTATTTATTGAAATAAAATACTGTGCCTTGATTATTAGTACTTCAGTTCCTTAATAAATACTCTGGAAAAAAATGTATAAATAACTCGACAAATTTTTGGGTACACGTGTGAATTCATTTCATTAAATCGCTTGCGATTGTTTCCATCGCTTCCTTCCTGTGGGAAGTCGCCAATCAGTCAGCGAATTGTTGTTTTTGTCTACACACACACATATGCACATATATGTAGGTATATGTATATGTATGTGTATAGTGCTGCACATGTGTACTGTATGTTGTCGTACTTATCCGAACTTTTGCTCTTGCAGCTGCTCTGAGGAAGCTGCTCCTCTCTCCGTGCAACGAAATTTACAATCGCAGAGCAAATAATTCAAATGCAATGCATAAATTGTGGAATGCAATTAATAAACACACACACACACACACACACACATGCTCATGCACATGCACATATTTCGAGCTCTGCTGTGTGCGGTCGCTTGTGCATCCCAAAATGAATGACAAACTTTTTGCAGCCGCTTAAACCTCGTGTGGGCGTGGTGGCTTCGCTTCCTCTCTCTCTCTCTCTGTGCTCCATTTGCATAAATATTGCCACCAGTGCACAGAGAGTCGTCGCAACAATCTGCCCTTCCCCCTCTTACATCGGACCTCGCGACCCGCTTGGCTCCGCTTAGCTGCGTGTGCGGTCGCTAGGTGGCGCTGTAATCAACTGTGTCAAAATGCCAGCGTAGAAAGTCAAAAGTCGTCGGCGTCATCGTCGTCAAGAGGCAACTGCGACAGCGGCAACAACAGCGACAGCAGCAACAACAGCTTTGAAGGCAAGTCAAATTTGAGAACACACACACTCAAACACAAACACATATATATAAACATACACATACACATACGCACTGGCTTAGACGACACAAATTTGAAGGCAGGTGGCTGGCAGCATCCTAGGCGCAAAAGTGGAGGTTAAAAGCGAGGCAAAAGCTAAGAAGAACAACTAAAGAAAAAGTAAAACGAAAGCAAAGCTAAAATAAATGTGACTCAAACGAGTCTTGCCCGACTAGCTGCCACCCTGTAATGCCTAAGAGAAGTTCACTACGACTTAATTTGATAGCCTGCATTTATTATCAATGAGCAATAGATATATTTTATTTAAACATTTTTTCCGTATTCCTATTCTATTAGATAATATTTGATTTAAATTGTACTTTTTCTTATATGTTACTTAAATCATATTCATATTCCAATTTTAATTCAAACAACAAATGTGCACAATATGTTTAAATACATATAAGTAGATATATATTTTTTTACATTTTATTTAAAATTGTACTGGTTAGTTTATAACGGAGTTTTATTCAAATTTTATTTTATTTTATTATTTATTATTTATTATTTATTTTATTTTATTTTACAATCAAATTATATTTTAAACTTATTTATATTTAAATTTTAACTCAAAAGTTAAATCAATATACATTTTTTAAATTGTAGCTTAGTCAGATTATTTCGTTGAAATCAAAATGACTTTTAATTTTTAATTTAATTAAATATGTTGCTTTTTTGTGTTCGATAGTTTATATCTGATATATGTTTAAAAAAATGAATATTTAAGTTACATATTTATATATGTTGAATTGAAATTTTAAATAAGATTAAGTCTCTGTCTCTTCGTCAGTGAATTTATAGTGTTGTCATATTATGATGCATATTTTTTTTTTGTTTTATTTTTGTTGAATCCATGAAAAGTTTGTGACACTAAGCTACCCCACTGAGCAGCTGCTGCCTGCTCTAGAGTATTATATAAAGCGAAACGGAACGAAACGAAACGAAATGAAATGAAAAGCCAAAGCTGACAGCTTGACGAACGCTGACAGCTTTGGAGGCAGGGCAGAGAAGAGCAGAGCAGAGTCGAACAGAGGGTAGCAATACACACATGTGCTTCATAAGGATGTGTGTGTGTGTGTGTGTGAGTATGAGTGTCAGACAGGTGTTAAAGCGCTCCAAAAACAGTAGCAACAGCAACAGCAGCAGCAAACGGCAGCAGTCGAAAGTGTTCGCCTTGTTTTGCTTGTTGTAATTGACACTTAAACTCGAAATTTGACGCAAATTGCAACAGCAACAACAATGCAAACAACAATCACACATACCACATGTTGCCATACACACACAGACATACTCACGAATAAATATGATGCCAAGAGCCAGCGGCAGCAACAACAACAATGCATTTCAAGTGTCGTTTGCGAGGCGGAAGTTCTCAAGCTGCAGCTGCCAAGTCGAAAGAGACAGAGAGACTGAGAGAGAGCGGGCGATTGAGACAGGGATAGAAGGTGTACACGCACACTTAGCGCTGGGCGCATAATGAATTGTAATTTGAATAGACTTGACTGAGGGAAACCAGCCTCAAAAGTCGCTTGCTATTAACTTAAATTACGTTGCATACTTTTGTGCGCGTCGCATACGAATTTTATGCCAACGCCAACGGCAATGGCAACGGCAATGGCAACGGCAACGGCAACAAAAGCCGCGCATTAAATTCACCTGCTTTACCCCACACACAAACACACATGCAGACAATGCGAGGAGAAGGAAAAGGAGAAAGAGGAGCAGAAGCAGCAGCAGCAGCGGTGGCAAAAATTTATTGTTTGCGCCAGGCAACATTTTTAGTGCGGCAGCTGCCTTTGCCTTGATTAAAGTAAAAATTCACTCTGGCACACACTGTGTCACACACACTGACACACACACATAGATACAATGGCTAGAGTATATGCATAGTTATGTTTGTCATTTAACACATGTAATACTTGGCAATGGCTTTTGTTGTTGGTCGCCTGCTGTGAAAACGCGCGAATGTTTAATGCCAACAACAGCAAACAGCAAACAGCAGCCAGAGCCGCAGCCAGAGCGACTGGCAGCTGCGTAGCACAAGCACAACAACACAAGATGCTGCTGCTGCTGGCTTGTGTGGCATAGCATGGCATGGTATTATGCAAGTCTTGGATGCCGAGCTCGAGCTTAAGCTCAGAGCAAAAATCAGCTCTTGCAGCTTCAGCGTTTAAGTGGATGTAGCGTTACTTTTATGGCACTCTGTGCTCGTGTATGCTAATGCCACACGGTTCCTAATGTCTTTGCCCATTGTACAACTGTGCAACACACACTTACACTTACTCTAACAGTCAACACACTCGCATTCGCATTCGCACACACGTGTCTTCCGCCTCCTGGCCTATAAATAACCGACAGCTGACAAGCGATCCGACAGCTGAGATAGTCGAGACTCTTGCCAGAAGTTATGAGCCGATAATTCTTTTCTTCTTTTTGTTTTGTGGTGGCCAATTGGAATATGCTAATTGCAATTAGTAAACGGAAAAGAATGTGCTTAAGCAGATTAAAGCTGGGAGATAGTAAACGAGTGAACGTTAAGGGAAATGATTAATAGTTGATGAACACTTTTATAGTTAAATGTATAGCAGTTAAAACAGCTTAGATTTCATATGTTAAATTAGCTATCAGTTAGATACAAGATTAAATATATTGACGAAAAGATAAACGCATTTAAATAGTTGTAGCGAAACTCAAGTAAAAACAAGTAAGAAAGCTACAGTCGAGTGTACTCGACTGTGAGATACCCGCTACCCATTTTGAATAAAATAAATATAATTTGCGGTATTTTCTCAAAATATACCGAATATACTGCAAAAATACTAAAAATATACCAAATGGTATATTTGGTATATCGACATAGTACCGCATTCAAAATATACCATAGACGGCACAATATACCAGATTGTCAGCCAAAGCAACTAAGACCCCTAGTAAGTAGGCGTTTTTGCCCATACAAAAATATTTCTTTTATAACTTCGACAATTTTTATCTGATCGCAACCAAATTTTCAGAAATCATAACTACTATAGTAGTTATTATATATACCAAAATTCGGAACTCTAGCTTTAAAATTACGCTTGTTATTCGATTTTTTTGTTTTGCGGGGGCGGAAGTGGGCGTGGCAAAAATTTGAAACAAACTTGATCTGCGTGCAAACATAACAAATGTTGTCGAAAAAAAACTATAGCTCTATCTCTTATAGTCTCTGAGATCTAGGTGTTCATACGGACGGACGGACAGACACACAGACGGACAGACGGACAGACGGACATGGCTATATCGTCTCGGCTGTTGACGCTGATCAAGAATATATATACTTTATAGGGTCGGAGATGCCTCCTTCTACCTGTTACATACATTTCCTGCCGGCACAAAGTTATAATACCCTTCTACCCTATGGGTAGCGGGTATAAAAAAGCTACAGTCTAGTGTGCGAGAATAATTGAAAGCAAAATAGTGCGGCATTACCTTATTTATATACAGAAAAAATACTAACATACATATGTTGAATGCTATATATGGTATATTATTATACTATGGATATACCATGGAGTACAAAATATACCAAATCTTAAATAATACCTTATTAATATACAATATAAAATATTCATTTATTCAGAAGCCTATATTTGGTATATTAACTTACCACTATACTCAAAATATACCATCTCTTAAAATATACCTAATAAATATTCTTAAACATTCTAAATTATACCGAAGGCTATATTTGGTATATCAATCAAAGTAACTATGATGAGGTATCCATATACATGCAATTATTTCATAAATAAATTTTATGATTTTTATGTGATTGACAAAAATATTTCCTTCTGCGTATTACATGCGTTTCATACCGGCATAAAGTTATAATACCACTCTACCCTCTGAGTAACAGATATACCACAATAATTACAGAAATTAAATTTAATTTAATATATGTATCTGAAATGAAAAGCGAAAGTTTAAATAATATTATACAATTTTGTGTCTGGCTGCCAAAACTTACTTACTTACTTACTTAGGTTCCTCATTTGAGAAAACATTTGAATATATCATTAAATTTTCGCAACTAATTTGATTTCATTCATCAATTATAAGCTACAAATACATATTGAAATGTATATAGTACTATATAATTATCTTATTTTTCTGAATCTGTGCTGATTTCTTTATTATAATAACATCTGTCAAGCATGTAGTTCAAAGGTCTGTGATCACTATGCCAAACGATAAATTTATCGCTTTATATGCAGATGAGGCACATTTTGCTTACAACTCTATTGACAGGCCTCACACACATACACACACACACACACACACACGCACACCCACGCAATCGTATCGTACATGTTAAATGTTCTGACTGGTAAATTAACATATTCAGAGCGAGTTATCCCTTAATGCGGCGTCCCTACTTTCAATTTCTTTCACTCAGCCTCCGCCGTCGCTGCCGCACGCTGCGTATACGCAATCTAATGTGTGCGCGTGTTTTGTGTTTGTGTGTGTATGGGTGTATGGATGTGTGCGTGTGTGAAGGTCACCGGCAACGTCAACGTTGGCGCCCAGCTGTCTGTGGCTCGACAAGCTTGCCCCACCTTCGTTGTCCGCCTCGACACGCTTCCCCCGCTCCCGGTTTACCCGCTTTTACAATTTGCCCGCGGCGCCTGTTTGTCTGCCGCTTGGGCTGTCGTTTGTTTTGTTAATGAGCGACTGGCATCACTGGCCCGTACCCAACCTAACATCCGCCTGCCCACATCTGTTCACTGTTCTCTGTTCTCTCGCTCTCGTTGCTATATATGAATAAATAATTAGAAAGTGTTTGTTCTTCTGGTTGAGCTAAGCAGCCGCAGCGGCCTCTCAGCAAAATCCCCAAATTGAATTCAATGCTAAACGCAACGCAAAACCGAAACCAAAAACCAAAAACGAAAACGAGAACGCTGCGCAAAATGTGAACAAACTGAAACAAAACACAACAAGATTTAGCATGTTTGCACGTTTCGCTCGACGCTGACACATTTAGCACTTAATTTTGAAATATTTTTCTTCATTTTCTCCTCGCCTCCCAATCTCTCTTTCTCTCACTCTCTCTCTTTCCCTCTCGTTCGTTTTTCTGGGCTTGTGTGGTTTTATCTTCTGTTTGCTCTCGCTACTGCTGCTGCTGTTGTTGATGTTGTTGTTGTTGTTGGTGCTGTCAATGAGCATGCCCCGAACCGCATAACACAGTTGTGTGGTTGCCTGTTGAGAGCAGGTGGCAGATAGCAGATGCCAGGTGGCAGGCAACTCGCTGTGGGGCTGCGGTTGATTTGCGGCATATACATTTTTGTTTGTTGGCGAAGTGCAAGCTACGTTTCCGTTTCCGTTTTTGACACTTGCACACCCGCAAGCCGCAAACAAAATGAGCCCACAGCATTTTCAACACTGCCGCAGTCAGAAAGCAGCCAAATCATCATCGCAATGATTGCAACAGCAGCCAATAATAACAAGTAAGAATGCTACATTCGAGTGTGATCGAATGTGAGATACCCGCCACCACTTTTTTAACAATCTTTCAAATGTACTTAATAAATATACTAGAATCAGATATGTATATACTAATATACATATATCAAAGTACATACATATATATCGAAAACAGACCAACATATAACGAAGATATATCGAAATACTATTACACTAAAAATATACCATAGAATATGCAAGCAAAAAAGCACGGTATTATCCATAAAATATATTAAATTATTATACCGAAAATATACTGAAGTCTGTATTTCATATATACTCGTACGTTAAAAATTTAAAATAGAGAACGTAATATACCAGATTGTCAACCAAAGAATATTCCGAAAATATCGTGTTAATTTTGGTATTACTTTTTTCCCTAATGGGTAATATACCAAAAAAAAAAAAAAAGATAAAGAAATATACTGAAGTCATATATGTTAAAAATGTACCATGGATAACATGATATACCAAAAAATACTTAAATATACCAATGGCAATATTTGGTATATCGATATAATATTATATTTAAAATATATATCAGACTGTCAACCAAAGAATATTCCGAAAATATGTATATCAAAAAATACCAGAACCTATATTTTGTATATCGTATTATATTTGGTATTACTCTACTCCCTAACGGGTAATATACCGAAAGAAATCTGAAATATACTGAAGTCTGTATTTGATATATACTAATACCGTAAAAAATACTAAAATATACCAAAGACAATATTTCGTATAACGATATAATATTACATTTAAAATATATAACAGATTGTCAACCAAAGATACTTAATAACATCGGATGGATGGACATGGCTATGCCGTTTCAGCTGTTGTCTCTGATCCAGAATATAATTTAAGAGATCGGAGATACTCCATTGTGCCTTTTGTTACATACTTGTGCTGTATTATAATAATCATAATATACGGAGCTAATTATGAATCAATCAAGCAAATATTTGAAGTTGCCAAGTAGAGTGCTTAATTTGCAAATATTATTAACAAATTATTGTCTGACCGCAAAATTGATTTATTGGCAAAAAAAAAACAGATGTGCAGCTTTTCCAGCTGTGCAATTGACAATAGCTGCTTTTCAATTTTCCGGCTCATTCATACATAATGAGCTTACATGCTGGCATTTTCCGCTGCATGTGTGTGCGTGAGAGTCTGCGTTGTAAGCGTGTGTGTGTGTGTGTGTTTGGTATTCAGTATGAAAGTGAATATTATTGCTGCTTTTTTGGCTAGTTGAAGCTAAATTGCGAGCTAATTCAGTTTTTGCCTGGCGTTGAATAAAAGGCTGATGCCACGCCCATTAAATAGTTGTACATTTGACCTACACACACACATGTATACATACTACTTGTGCCATTTTGAGCAGTTGCACAGCTGGTCAGTTGGTTTGCAAAAAAAAAAGTTGAAGCCGCTTAGCTGTCGGAGCATAAATTTTGTTAGCAACTCGCCAGCAAAAATGCAAAATCGGAAAATATAAAAAAAAATCACAGAACAGAGAAAGAGTCTTATGTGTGTGTGTGTGTGTGTTTGGATTTGCCTGTGTTGAACTCTGTCTAACATTTGCTTGGCTTTCATTTCATTTTGCATAAATTGTCAAGAGGGCTAAAATACGAGGACTTGGCCAACATTTTTGCCCATGTTGCCATATTTATTTTTATGCTTTAATTGAAAAAGCTCAGCGAGGGTGTACTTTCTTTGTGTGTGTGTGCCGAGTGTGAGTGTGTGTGTGTGTGTGTATGTGTGCCAATTGACACTCACTGTTGCAATCAACTTACTGACTTGGGCCCTCGCTCGCTGCTCTCTGTTCGCTCAGCCAACGTGGTCAAGTGCGGAGCAACTGTTGTAAACTTGTTCACAGATTTTTGAGTACTTTCGAATGAATAATTTTAACTGCTGACCCTCTCCCTCTCTCTGTGAGGGGAGGCGTCAAAGGGCAGGCAGAGCTGTGCAAATAGTATTTTTGTATGATGTGGTAATAGCTATAATCGAAAGCTGTAAAATAAAGAGCGTTTCAATAACGATTCCGCTGCAAGTGAAAATGTGCTCGAGCTGCAGCCAATCAATCTTTATTAAAATTGCAGTATTTATAGTCTACAGGGATATCTGTAGTAACCGAGTAGAAATGCACACACTCACACACATACACACGCACATTGTACTGCAGGATTACGTCTCAATTATTCTGATTGGTTTGCGGTAATATTTATCGATCAGCTTTGCAAGCAAACATTCAAATGAGGCTCTCTAAAATCAAGCAGTTTAATTAGACGCGAGGTTCGAAGACAAAGTTGGTGATTAATCCATTACAACTTTCTTAACCAAAGAATTCAACAATATTTTCTTGCTGATGATTGAGTAAACACATGCTTAAACATTCATAATGGTTCAAATCAAAATGTATACATATGGGGAAACATCGGTCAAATATACTGAATAAGTTCGTTTGTTCTTTCTGATCAGCAAACTATATCGCAAGACTATCGCACTTATCCAAACTTTATATTTATATCCTAATTTAAATGTATTTCGCAACCTTTATCTTATAATAATCTCATCCTAGTAACACATCCAATTCCAATACAAAAACTAAATTAAAAAGAGAGAGAGAGAGAATGCTTATTTATTAAGTTCTTTTACTTTTCTGAATAGATCATTTTAGTTCGTTCATTTGCGATCCGACAATATCGCTCTAATCCTACCTTTATATTGACTTATTTATGTCCTCATCAAAATGCAATTCGCACACTTTTCAACTAACACAAACTGAGTGGTCTGATGCCCTTCAGAATGCTGGCCACATTATCCCTGAGTATGGGACTCATCGTGCGTTGCTTCTCCAAGCTCACAGGCTGAGCATGTGCCTGCGAGAGCTGATAGAGATCGGCATAGTATTCCATGCCTGCAATGCCCACCGCATTGAAGCTCGCCGAGACCTCGGTGCAATCAATGATCGAGGTCTTCAGCGGCGTGACGAGCAGAGTGGAATAGTATGGCACTTTTTTGCCCTCGAGCAGCTCTCGAATCAGCAGGACAGCAGTGCGTGAACCCGCCAAGAGGTTCCACCGTGACCAGCTGAAATTATGCGAGAGGGCAAGCGTGGAAATGCAGGCATACGTATGCATCTCCATCACATAGTTCTTTTCGCACGATCCCTCCGTATAGCAGAAGGCATCCTCGTCTGGGAAAATGTCCACAGCTGAGAGAATGAGGGTCGCCTTCAGCTCCGACAGCGAAAGCGTCTTGCCAATCATTTCGGTAATGCCTTGAGTGCTGCCGCCCTGGAAATTGTTGACCGTGTAGCCCGCCTCTGTGATGGTCATGTCCAGGCTGATTAGCGACGCCGTGAAGCTAAAGAGTATTGTGCCGAGGCTGTAAAGTAAAGGTCGAGAAATGCATTACGTTTTCGTCATCCATAAGAGTGTGGATAGAGAGATACTTGCTTTTTCATGTCCGGTCGCAGATCCCAGGTTTGATACGGCATGTTACTATATTTGTTCAGTGCAAAGCCAAAGATGCCTAAGCGGGGAATAAAACAGATTATCGATTAGGTCTTGATTATTATATTTAAAAAAGCAAAAGAGTTGACTATAAAATGGAGATTTGCTATAAAAATTAGTTTAAAATAATGTTAATACGTAAATGCTTCGAATTGTGTATTGATATACAGTTATGTATTGGACCTGGATTGGAAATGTTAAATTTGTCCCAAAAATGAGATATATTTAACAATTATAGATTTAACAACAATACAACTTCAGAAATGAATCCTAGATTTATTTACATTAGAACATGTTGAAAAAATAAACAAGTTTTCAACTGTTTAAAAAGAAATCCATTGTAAATCTTGACTAAAAATCGAATAATTCATTTCGATTTACAGCAAACAAAATGATCAATACGTTTAAAAGTTATTGAAATTCATGAGGTTCTTTGGATTAGATTAATAGAAGCTTTTCGAATTAGTTAAAACAGGTTTGATTAGGGATTTTAAAATCTATGCAGCAAATATTTCTAGTTGAAGTTCTTGTGTTCTTAAGGAATAGTTTGATAACAAATTGTAGAGTCAATAGGTTAATGATATGCAGCTTATAGATTCACTCACCCAATCTTCCTGTACGGAACTGTATTGACAACTTGTCCTCATTGAATTTAGTGTCATGGACATCGCGGGTGCTCCACTTGCCCTGCGTGATGGCTGCCGTGCTGCTCATCTTCTGCCTGCGCCTAAAAGGGATATCGAGAGATAGATATAGTCATTGATATAGATATATAGATACATAGATATATATATATATATATATAGAAATATATATATAGATATAGATATAGGTATAGATATAGATATAGATATAGATATAGATATAGATATAGATATAGATATAGATATAGATATAGATATAGATATAGATATAGATATAGATATAGATATAGATATAGATATAGATATAGATATAGATATAGATATAGATATAGATATAGATATAGATATAGATATAGATATAGATATAGATATAGATATAGATATAGATATAGATATAGATATAGATATATTTATAGATATATTTATAGATATATTTATAGATATAGATATAGATATAGATATAGATATAGATATATATATAGATATAGATATAGATATAGATATAGATATAGATATAGATATAGATATAGATATAGATATAGATATAGATATAGATATAGATATAGATATAGATATAGATATAGATATAGATATAGATATAGATATAGATATAGATATAGATATAGATATAGATATAGATATAGATATAGATATAGATATAGATATAGATATAGATATAGATATAGATATAGATATATTTATAGATATATTTATAGATATATTTATAGATATAGATATAGATATAGATATAGATATAGATATATATATAGATATAGATATAGATATAGATATAGATATAGATATAGATATAGATATAGATATAGATATAGATATAGATATAGATATAGATATAGATATAGATATAGATATAGATATAGATATAGATATAGATATAGATATAGATATAGATATAGATATAGATAAAGATACACACACATATACATATATGGATATAGATACATATACATATTCATATTAATATAGATGGATATGGATATAGAAATAACTATTTCGATTCGTACGCTTCACTGTCACAACTATCGTTGTTGCTGTTGCTGTTGTGACTGAGTCCCTGCTGCAGTGTGGCACCCGCCGAAGAATCATTGCCGGCGCCACCATCGAGCAGCTCCAGAATGCTGTCATCGTCGTCATCATCATCGTCATCGTCGCTGCTGTCTTGGCTGCCAGCTGACTTCGATGTCGACTCCGGCTCCGATTGTCCAGGCAGCTGCGAGTCACGCACAAACGAGATGCCAGTGTAGTAGGCAAAGGCGGCAACCGCTGTCGCTGGCTGGAGCACCTCTTGGAGCTCCTGGCTCAGCGGACGCATGTCCTCGGGCAGCTCCTCGGTGACGTCGTGCTGCGAACCGCTGGGCGAGAGTTGCTCGGAGATTTGCTGCAGCAACTCCTCCTGCTGTTCGCGTGGCAATTGCAAATGCCACAGACGATCCATGTCCTCGATCAGCTGCGAGAACAAGTAGCACGAGCTCGACGTTATCGGCGGCGGACGCGCTTGGCTGCGAAACTTGAGCAGCTTGTCAAAGCAGAGCGGCGGAAAGAGTTCCGCGGGTTCATTGGTGTCCAGGAATTCGTCGCCAATGCCACGCTGGCAATCACTTTGTGCCGCACTTTGTGATGTGGCCATTGCAGCTGCTGCTGCTGCGGCTGCTGTCACCTGAGCCACGTTGCCCAGTCGCACGTGCGCTTGGCGAGCGAGGAACATCACTTGACGCTGCGGCTGGCCGCTGCTCGATTGTGGTGTCGTCTGCTCGAGGCGCACACAAAAGCCTTGCGGCAGTCGCGGCACCACAAAATCCTTCACCAGCCCATAGAGATCCACATTGCTGGGTATCGCGCGCAGATCAAAGTCGCCAATCTCGTATAGCTTCTGGGCGCCGCCTTGTGTGCCAGCCAAATCGGACTTTTGGGAGCGCAGCTTGGCCGGACCGCGTGGCGAGCTCTTCAGCGGACTGGGCTGTGCGTTTGTCGAGAGCGGTGTGGCCTCTGTGGGCGTGGCAGTTGTCTCTGCCACAGCGCCACTTGCTGCTGCTGCTGCATCGGTTGCTGCTGCTCCAACTGAAGCTGGTTTGACGCCATCCGCCAGCTGCGATTCAAGCGTCTCGGTATGCGTCTCCCAGCGACAGGCGATGGGTGGCTCAAACCAAATGACAGAGTCAGGCAATCTGCAGTTAAATTCGAGAATGGACAATTAAGAATACATCGAATTACAAATCTTGCCAAATTTCATTTGAATAGCCAAGCTTGATTTCATTTTCAACAACATTTAATCTAAACATCACTCGAAATTCAAACTTCGTTAAACTTTGTTAGCAGATAAAGAAGTACAAAAACAAGATCACGAACTTAAGAATCGATTAATTGATAGCTCGGGTTTGCTTACACTTTTCTTATGCAGAGTAAAACTAAAAGAAATCTTCAGCTTGAGAGCTTTGTGTTCTTAAAAACATGCTCGACATAAAATTGTAATCTAATAAAGTTGTTTCAACAACATTTCAATCTTTATTCAACCTTTTGACATTGAAACAAAACTCGTTTTTAAGATACAACATTTAATTTTCCTGACACTTTTCTTACACAGAGTGAAAATCGAAGTTCGAAAAATTGAAATGAAAATCTTGAGCTTAAGAATTTTGCGATCTTAAAAACAAACGCCCGAAATGAGATTTGAATCTATTAAAGTTGTTGAAACAAGATCTCAATCTTCATTAAATGTTTTGACATGAAAATAAAATTGTTGTCAGATACATTTTCTTGTTTGATTTAAGATTTTTCGTTGAGGGTTCAATAACTTCGACATTTTTCCAATTTCAAGCAAAGAAACATTTGTAATCATGGCAGAAATTTAATCTTGATTCGGAAATGAGTCTCCCACATTCAATTTTGGCATGTTTTCAATACGATTCACTATTTAAAGAGCGTTGTTTTTTATTCTGCACTTATATCAACTTATTCTATGATCCTTACAACAGTCTTTTCAAAACTCAGCTACTAGTTTTCTCTGTACTTACTGGAGAGTAACCAATGCCAGCTTGTCCAGCGCCGCCTCAATCATGCGCATCTCGGCCTCAATTTCCTCGGGCAGACGCCGCACACCGGGCAGCACTGGAGGCGGAGGATGATAGGTCTGATAGTATTCCTTGTGCATCAGACTGTTTGCGGCCGCAACTGCAATGAGAGTAGAGCGTCAATCAATGCTCAGTCAGAGTTCATTCATTCATGCTTGCTTGCCACACACTGGTGCGTATAAAGGAGCGTGCGTTGAGCTGTTTATCCTGCTGCGGCGTCTCGAGGAAATCAATGCAATAGACGCCGCCAATGATGCGATATTTGCGCAGATTCACATCCGTCTCCAGCATGCCATATGCCTCGGGTCCGATGGCTCGACGCCGCGCCTTGTTCAGCTCATCCTCGTATTGAGCGTAGAGTTTGTCCACATCGTAGCTGCGCTCCTTGGGCGGCAGCGAGCTCGCCGAGTGCTGCTCCTGGGTGAGCTGCTCCAGCTCCGACAATGGTATCTCTCGTGCGCACTCGTCCAGCATTGATTGGAGTATCTCTTTGCGTTTGCGCCACTCCCTCTTCGTTTGTCGCAGAATCGCTGTGGAATAGCAGAACAGAACAAATGTGGCGAGCGACAGTTTAAGAGTTGTATTAATAGTGTGATAAACAAGTTTGAATTTAACAAGTGAGAAAGCTAAGTTGCCCGCTATCTATTTTCAATAAAATCATATTCTACAACAATACCAAAAATATACCGAACGCTAGGTTTGATATTTCGGTATACTAACACATTCAAAATATATGTACCATAGAGTACAAAACACATCAGATAGTCAATTGAAGAAATTTAATAGCATCGTCATTCGTAACTCATTCAAAGGTTAAGTATGCCAAAAACAACTGCGAAACTAAAATTAGCACCAATTTTTCAACTTTTTCGTGGTAATCACAAAACTAAAGGTTCTTGTAATACATATTCGGAAAACAATAGTTTTTATATAGAATTACATAATCCTAATTTAACTTTGTTACATCAAAAAAAAAAAATAAGGTGGTTTTATCGTAAATTTATTTAGCAGAAGAGATATTAACAGTTATGCTATATTTAATTTCGCAGCTGTATTCAAAATCTAAGTAAAGCAAGCTAAATATATTAAATCATTTTTCTACAAAACAAAAAGCAAAACTGTTTAATGACGTACTATTGTAAAATTAAATTAAATTAAACATTTTTATAGGTAGCTTTTGTTGTTAATCCTATAACTAGCAGTAAGTTGTTTTCCAAAAAATATTTTTCCTTTGTATTTTAAATTCAAGAATTATTCCGTATTGTTGTTGAACTGTTTAATTTAGTGAACTCTTTTTAGGGAAATAAGTTTTGAGAGTGTTGTTATTTGAATGTGTGCAGCTTCATTTATTAATGCAATAGTATAAAAAAGTTGTTAAATCGGTTGAATAATTTTGTACTATGTATTTTCCAAACATAGAAACTACCTCTTCAAATGTTGAAATTAAAATGCAGAATAGAAACTTTGTAAAATGTTGAAATTTCCAAAAATCATTAAAGTGCACATACAAAGTTTTTAGTTTGCTTTTAACTTGATGGCAAAAATGTTGTTGATTTTATCGTTGTTGTTGTTGTTGTTGTTTTTATAAATAAGATGGCTAAACAAGTTGAGCAGCTAAAGTAGTACGATAAGTACGAGTGTGTAGCAAATGTTTTTGGTGATGGAAAACTTACTGGCATTTTCGGAGCGTGCATGGCGCAGCTGGAAGCTGCTGCAATAGTCGCTGAAGTGGTCGTAATTGAGCCAAAGACCACGCAGTGCCGAGCTCTGCAGGCGCACAGTGGGTGGCAGTGAGATGTTCATCTCGATGGTGGGAAAATCGATCTCATTGTGGGCCGATTGTTCGCCAATGCGCGCCTTGGGATTAACAGCACTGTTGTTGTGTGTCCGTATGTGTGTGTGCGGGTGTGTGTGGCATAAAGAAGGGAAAATTAGTTAAAGGCGATTAGGCGATTAATTGGGTTTCGTTGCGCACATTTGGGCATCCTTGGAGAAGGTCCAGATGAAGCTCTGAAACACATCGGAGCTGTATATGTGCTTCGAGACGCCAGGCCTATCGATTCTGCAAAGCGAATAGAAATTGTGATTGAGGAGAAGATTGAGAAGAGGGAGGCATACACGATGAACTTACTCCATGTCACGTTCAATGTGCGACATTGTCTTGTGGGTGAACTCGTCGAGGTGCTGTTTGAGAAACACACGCATCTCAGTCTTCAACTTGGCCAAATCAATGGCAATGTGTGCCGAACGCTCTTTGGTGTACAGCAGCGACTCGTCCAGCTCGTTGAGTATCTGAGTGTAAGAATCGAAAGTTCAAGTTAAACACCTCAATAATGGCCGTTAAGTTGAATGTATTACGTTATGCTGTTAATTCTTTGAGAGTGGGAAGTTAAAGTTTAATAAACGCTAGCTCGTTGAGTATCTGTAAGATGTAAAATTTAAGCGCCAACTCACTTAGCTGCAACTTATTGCGGCTAAAAAGTAGAGAGACGCTAAAGGGAGCAAAATCATTTTGCTGTAATTCTTTCGCTGTGATTTTAGAAGAATGTATTGAGACAAGAGAATTGTGGAATGTTTACGCAGATGCTATAAGTGTGGAAAGTTAAACGCTAACTCCCTTAACGGCATCAAGAAAAAATGTAATAAGAAAGACATTAAGTGAAGCGACATTTTGCTGTAGCTTCGATTTTAGCTAATTTAGTATATGAGTGCAAAGTTAAAGTTAAAGTGGCCATTATAAGTGGTGTTGTTAAGCGAGATATGAATGGATTCAGGTGCAGGTTTCATTTTAGACGAAATTAAATCATCAATACTGTGTAGCCGTAAGGTATAAGTGTGGCAGTTAGGTGTAAGTGTGGCCGTTAAGCGTGATATGAATGAATCTAAGCATCAGGGTAACTCTTCATTCTGTATGGCCGTTATGTGTAAGCGTGGCCATTAAGCGAAAATGCACTTACACCTAGAACTTCCTTAATGCGCTGTGCATAGACATCGCCCAGGTTGCCCTGCTGCTGACGCAGCGACGCACGTGTCAGATCCGAGACGTGGGCATCCTGGGTGAGGAGTGTCCGTTCATCGGTGCGCAGCAGCCAATTGCGTGCCTCGCTCTGGCGCCGGGCGATGTCCGCATGCCATTGATGAATGTATTTGCGCAAATCGCTGGCACTTGCCGCATTTGGCAGCCCATTGCATCGCATAAACTTATCCCAATCGCGCTCGTGTCGTTCTCCAGCCTTGATGGCCTCGATGGTGGTGTGAACGGCGTCAAAGAAACGCATGCTATCCTTGAGCTGGCCACGACGAAAGCGATTCTCGGTCACCTCCTGTTGCTGACGATGCTTGGCCTGTTCCATTTCCAGCTTCTTGCGCTGACGCGCCTCCTCGAGCTTCTTTAGTCTGTGAGGCCATAAAGTGAATATGGTGCATTTTAGTTTTATTCACATCTTTTTTTATTGATTCACATTCACATTCACACTCACTTCTCCTTCTCCATTTCGATGCGAAGCATCTCGGCCTGTTCGGCCTCGAGGCGTGCCTTCTCCTTTTTGGAGAGCTTCTTCTTGGGTGGCTGCAAGTGAATTGCATTATTAATTAAATACGATTTAATGACGCGTTCTTTTTGCAAACACTAACCATGCTGGTCGCGACTGTACTTCCGTCTCTGTTTCCGTTTCCGCTACCGCTTCAGTTTCCGTTGTTGCCAATTGCCAATTGCCAATTGCCGTTTGGCTGCAACTTTCTCTGCACTTTCCAGTTGGCCATCTGGCCAACCGGGCCGAACCACCTGGCATTTATTGATCCAACGCAAAGCGCGCAGCTATGGCTACAACTTGTCGTTCTTTCTTGTTATTCTAGTTCTCATTGCTGCCGTTGTTGTTATTGTTGTTGCTAAGCTTTGGACAGTCGCCTGGCTCCAACTTTAATCCCTTTGCCAACGGTCTCCTGGGCACCACAAAACATCAGTTTCAGCTACAGCCTCGTCGGACGCAGCGGCATCAGCTTTTGGCTCTGGTTGCCTGGCTGGCAACCTCGACAACCTGGACAGGACAGGACAGGACAGGACAACACGCCATGGCAGTGGCGTCCCATAATTAAATATTCCATGGAAGCTTAGCGCCCACCAAAAATTTTTCACTTGCTTTCACCTCCCCAGGGTGCGCCCGGGCAGCAGCATGGATAGGATGGCAACGGGGGCACGCAGGCAGGCGGGCAGCTATAACTTGTGGTTAGTCTGCTGGTCACGAGGCGTCGTTGTATTTTGCACCTTGTGCCCTTGCGGCCAATGCTGCTTCGGGGATCAACGTGAAAGCTTTCATAGTTTTTTTTCTCTGCTTTCCTACTTCCTTTCGTTCACTCGTGCTCTCAGTCTTGCTTGTGTTGTTGTTGTTGTTGTTGTCCCACTGCGACACCTCGAAGGTGTCATAGCCCCATGCCACGCCCATGCTCACGTGTACGCCTACTTCAAGACACAAAATTCGAATGTTAAAGCTGTTTGTAGTGATGACAAAATAATGTCACTAATCGATTATTCAACTTAACGATGAGCTTAAGCCGTACGATTATTAATCGTATAATCGATTAATCAAATGATTTGATGATCAATCAGCAATTTTTGATATTTTTAAAGAAATTATTAATATTAATATTAATAATTTGTAAATATTTATAAGTTTTGTATTTATTCAGTGCTGGATCAAAGACTATAACATGTTCTCATGTTTTCTTATTTGCCTTGTTTTCAGTAGAACTCATCTATGAAAAATATCGCTTTGTTGTCAGTAATTAATAATCTATTTAGAGTTTATTGCATCATAGAAATTTCCGTTTAGTGGAATCTTCAGCTGCATCATTCAATAAGGGGATGTGTGTAAGAGAGGGATAGCATCATTGATCGGCAATGATTCTTCAAGTGTGGCCGTATTTTAGCTAATATTTTTGTATATGTATTCATCGAAAAAAGTGGAAATCAGCTGAGTTATATTAGCTTATACTTTTTATATATATTTTGTTATACAATCGAATAATCATTCAATTAATAGAAGCTGCTTCTTCACATCACTAAGTGTGCAGCATCCTAACAATATTTAAATGGCAACAGTGATTTGATCAGGCTACGTCAGTCAATCGTTACCTGTCATTAATTTACACAACGATTAAAGCTAACAAGGCGATAATTATAGTGCAATGCAATTCAAATTATTGCAAATTAATGGCAAATTGCTATTGCTTTTAAAAAATGTATGAGAGGTGGACAATGTGGCAACTCCAAATTAAGTTGCCAGCTCTGGCGCAACGAGTTGTCAGTCGCACGTACATATGTATAGTAGGTATGTATATTAAATATTTAGCATGTCTCTCAATTTGTATATGCTTTGTGACTACAGATGATGTGTCGCTGTGATGGAGTGCCTGTTAAAGTGTCTGTTAGATTTGACAGAAGCATGAAAGCAAATGAATTTTGCCATTAATCATTCTGTTTAACTAATAAATTGTTTGTCACTTATGGAATTTGCAATCACAAAATGTATTTTTAATGCTTTTTCACGCGAATTCAAGGCATTTTCGTTGCGGCACAAAACTCTGTTCATCGCCCCAGAACCACCCCGAAAAATCGGAGTAGCTATGAGCTAGCTACCTTAGAGGCGAGGCGAGTTTTGCTATTTTACGCCTAATTTAAACTTTTCTGTTTGCCATCATGTTGTTGTGCCTGCTTCCCACACACACACACTCAGAGTTTGTTGCTGTTGCCATTTTAGGTATAATACGATACGAGAAGGAGCACACAAGAAGGTTCGCTCGGTCGGGTGAATGTTACCTTGGCAGCGCACAAGGTGACAACGACGGTTAATTACCTGGCAATTTAAATAGCAGCTCAGATTCGCGGCTCACACAGCACTCTTTTTTTGTTTTTTATCTCTGTTTTGCTTTCGCTTTATCTCTGTGTGCCCTTGTTGCGCAGTAGCTGGGCTAATTGCCACACTCGGTGGCAAACGGTGGCAGCTAGAGCCGAGGCTTATCAATTTAATGTGCAACCAATGCGACCGATTGCAGCTGCAACTCGAGAGCATGGCATTATGCTATCGCAACGTAGTAATTGTAATTCACAATTACCATATTTAAGCGCTGCTCTTTCTCTCTCTCGCTCTCTGAATATTAAAGTCGTATGTAATTAAAACAAATGTTAGTCCGTTTATCTGCTGTTTATTTTTGAATAAAAAGATTTCACATTTAGTATAACATGTGGAATTTCAATTGGATAAAAGTGAACAAAAATGTTAGAGACTACATTTAAAGTGATTTTAAGCACAATGTAATTCGAGGTAATATTTTCGCTGTAGAAATTTATTTGCCGCGCAGCAGCAGAGCAGAGGAGCAGCGAAAGCGGGAATGGAAAATTGTAAAAAATGTTGGCGCATGTTAAAAAATTGCGCATTGTGTGTGCATTGTGCTATTAATTTGAGCAGGAAAATTGCAGGGAAAATTTTATTTATTGCAGTCAGAGCTTGAACTGGGCTGCTGAGCTGCTCTTGCTGTTGCTGTTGGTGTTGCTGCTGGTTATGTGATAAATAAGTGTAACTTAGGTCAGAGGATGAGGAGAAGGTGAAGGCGAAGGCGAAGGAGCAAAGGCGCTGCAGAGAGTGCGCATAATCCTTGCTGTAAGCTGACTGGCAGGCGGGTAACCTCGAATATATTTCGTACACACACACACACACACACACACACACACACACACACACACACACACACACACACACGTTGCCATCTTGTACAAGCTGTAAGCAGGGATTGTTGTTGTCATGACAATAAATGATAAAGCCGCATGCGTAATTAGCTGCGTTTGGCACTCGAGAGCGTTTTGCTTGCTCTCTGCAAGCATTTTCATTAAATATTATTTCAATATTTTCTTATACATGTATGTATTTATTGTATTGCCACAAAGATGAGAGCTGACGAAGCGTAAGCTGCTTGAGCAAAGGGCAGCAGCAGGCGCTGCACAATAAAAATTTATCATACGCACCGTTGACGTTGACAGATCGTTGAGCTGAGGCAACGGCGACAGGCGACAAGCGACAAGTGAGAAGTGAGAAACGAGAAGCGACAGGCAATAGGCGACGAGTGTGGAGCAACAAACGACAAAGGACCCAAGGACAAACGACAGCAGTTATAGCCATGAGGACAGCTGCGCTCCTTAACTCCGCTCTGAATGTGTGTGCTTTCTTTCTTCCACATGCCACTCTCTTACTGTTACTGTTACTGCCGCCCATCCACCGCTTATTCGCTTGAATGCGCCACGCTTGAGTGCACTTTGCAATATGACAAAAATTTGTGAATATGAATACTGTCCTCAATGGCTCCATGCAACTCAACGGAGCTCAGCTCCACTCAGCTCAACGCAACGCAACTCAACTGAGATGAGATAAGTCTCAGTTTCAGTCTCTGTTTTAGTCCCGGGCTTTAACCCATTGTATGTTTTCTTAATGCTTCAAACAACTTATTGAAAAGTACTACGATATGTCATATCAACAATTAATTCCTCAAATCACTCTAATTTGTGTACAACATGTCTGAAGTGCACTAAGTTTGATCAGCTGATGATAAGATAAGATGATCACCTGTTATGTTTTTAACTGAAAGCCATGCCAATTGTCACATTTTGTTCGTCGCGATCAATTTTAGCTAGGTTCATTTTTCCAATCTGTATTTTCAAATTGACACTAAATATGATCACAGACAATACAAATATAAATTCTTGATATGATTTCCAAATTGAAGAAGACAGAAGACAAACTCTTTAGATGTGAAAATAACTCTATATACGAGTAAATTGCAAATTGTTGTAAAAAGGCCACCCAAGTAAAACAATTTTAGTGTTACCAGCTTGCGTTTGGATTTGGTATTTTATCCATAGCAATATTAAAACGTTACGCTGCGAAAATTGCGAGTGGACAGTGTTAAACGTACAATGCGTTGATATTGAGCGTTATGACAACTCTGGAAGAGCCGAGCGCTGTGAGACTTCGAAGTTCGAGCACGAGCGCATTTGTATGTATGTACATATGAAACGTGTGTTTCTGTTCTTGTCATTGTAGCATCATAAAAAAATATGAATGTATATATGTACATACATATGTATATGTATGTATGTGCAGCGTCCAAAGACGAGCACGTGCGCATTTGTATATACATACATATGTATACATACTATGTCTTTGCCATTGTTGCAGCATCATACTAAAATATGAATATGTACATATATGTATGTATATACATACATATGCAAAAATCTAACGCTACTATCAAATTAAACTATTCTTGCAGAAGTTGTTGCAGGCAGGTCGAAAAAAAAAGCTTCGAATTTTATTCAACGTTTGACTAATTGCCTGTTGTATGTGTTTGTTGTATAAAGTGTATGTATGTGTATGTGTATAGTTGTTAATGTGTGTATAATTTGTAATAAAATGTAGAATTGTATTGCTTTCTTCAATCTTCTTCCGGTGGTGGACGTTGTAGCTGCACGCTCAGCTCGTGGGGTTCAAGTAGTTGTCCCCGCTGGCCGACGAGCTTAACCTTCTTTTCTCCTGCCATGTGCAATGCAGCGAACAGAAATTGCGAAATATCGCCAGGTGGCTGATTCTCCATCACTTGAGCCATTGTCGCCTGTCCCTCAGCTTCTTCGCAGCCCTGCACGATTGTCTCATTTAAAGCCTCCATATTCATTTTTCGCTCCTGCACATTGTTCATCCGAGCCGTCAATTCATGGATATCGTCCTCCTCGGAAATTCCTTTGCGAGGACAGGCTTCTGCGATGCCATATTCTTCGTTGCTCGGCGATGCAGAGTCGCCCAGCTTAGAATCATCCAGATTATCCATTTTGAAAAAAGTTGAAAAAAAAAACTGAACAACAGGAGCAAAGTAAACTTGTCACGTTGGCGTTCGACAATTAAAGAAGGAGATGACAATTAGAGATGGTCAAAGTTAATGTTACGTCATCTGCTAGAGATGAACTAGAGTACAGCATTAGTTTCTATTCATATAAAATAACTGAATACCCAATTTCAGTGCTGTAAAGTGCAAATTATCTTTGACTTTCATCTCCACGGAAATCTTTAGTAAAACCAAATATAATATATTGCAACTATTTTAAATATGTATGCATTTTAAATCTCACTGTGAGTGAAGTTGTTCGCACATTTAATTGAGTTCATCGAGTTGTCTCGTTCTAACACATGCGCCATGCATAATTATGAATACATCTTGCTCGCTCTGTCACACAACTGCTTCACTTGTCTAATTGGAGAAAGCTCTCCGTAGATTCTAACCCATTATTATTTAGAAGGCATCTCCTTACATACATATACATACATATATTCTTGATAGGCGCCAACAGCCGAGATGATGCAGCCCAGTCTGACTGCCTGCCTGTATAAAACTATAAAAGATAGAGGATCTGACGGCTCTTGTTATTGTAGCTCGCAGATCAAGTTTTTGTTTTTTTTGCCATTCGCACTATTGCCCCCACAAAGCGATGAAACAAACGAAGAGAAATTTAAGTTTTTATGATCCCTGAAAATTCTTCTTCCTGGTTGCAATCAGATAAAAAATGAAAATATATTTAAGAATCATCTGTCGGAGCTTAGATACTTTGTTGTTGCTTCTATCATAAGTTAGACACGGTAGTGTGCAATATGAAATATGTACATATGTATGTACATACATATGTATTCATATTTTTGTATGATGCTGCAACAATGGCAAGGACAGAAACACACGTACATACATACAAATGCGTACGTGATCTGCGAGCAGCAATAACAAGAGCCGTCAGATCCTCTATCTCTTATAGTTTTATACAGGCAGGGCTGCATCATCTCGGCTGTTTGCGTTTATCAAGAATATATGTATATATGTACATACATATGTATAAGGAGATGCCTTCTTCGAAATAATAATGGGTTAGAATCCACTCCAATTAGACAAGTGAAGCAATTGTGTGACAAAGCAAGATGTATTCATAATTATGCATGGCGCATAATGTGTTAGAACGGGACAACTCGATGAACTCAATTAAATGTGCGAACAACTTCACTCACAGTGAGATTTAAAATGCATACATATTTAAAATAGTTGCAATATATTATATTTGGTTTTACTAAAGATTTCCGTGGAGATGAAAGTCAAAGATAATTTGCACTTTACAGCACTGAAATTGGGTATTCAGTTATTTTATATGAATAGAAACTAATGCTGTACTCTAGTTCATCTCTAGCAGATGACGTAACATTAACTTTGACCATCTCTAATTGTCATCTCCTTCTTTAATTGTCGAACGCCAACGTGACAAGTTTACTTTGCTCCTGTTGTTCAGTTTTTTTTTTCAACTTTTTTTTTCAAAATGGATAATCTGGATGATTCTAAGCTGGGCGACTCTGCATCGCCGAGCAACGAAGAATATGGCATCGCAGAAGCCTGTCCTCGCAAAGGAATTTCCGAGGAGGACGATATCCATGAATTGACGGCTCGGATGAACAATGTGCAGGAGCGAAAAATGAACATGGAGGCTTTAAATGAGACAATCGTGCAGGGCTGCGAAGAAGCTGAGGGACAGGCGACAATGGCTCAAGTGATGGAGAATCAGCCACCTGGCGATATTTCGCAATTTCTGTTCGCTGCATTGCAGATGGCAGGGGAAAAGAAGGTTAAGCTCGTCGGCCAGCGGGGACAACTACTTGAACCCCACGAGCTGAGCGTGCAGCTACAACGTCCACCACCGGAAGAAGATTGAAGAAAGCAATACAATTCTACATTTTATTACAAATTATACACACATTAACAACTATACACATACACATATATACATACACTCTATACAAGAAACACATACAACATGCAACTAGTCAAACGTTGAATAAAATTCGAAGCTTTTCTTCGACCTGCCTGCAACAACTTCTGCAAGAATAGTTTAATTTGATAATAGCGTTAGATTTTTACATATGGACATACATACATATGAATATGTACATAAATGAACGTTGGAACTAACATAACTGTAGAAATTAGTTGATCATTGATAATTTCTTATCAGTGTGGTATTGGTGGTTAGCTCGTATCATTGCTATTAAAATTAATTTCTATCTTTTAGCAGTAGATTCTTTGCTTTCCGATTCCAACCAGCAGCTGTTATTTTTGTTTTGAGGTCTTAGATCGTTTTGCTGCCTGTAAATTCATCAGTTGAATCATCGCATTATGACGAAGTTTCATCGTCTGCGTCATTCGCGTCATCACTTGAAGATTTTCCCTCAGTCTTGTATGCTACAGCTTCGGCAATCAAATCCGTCTCTACAAAATTCTCCGGGAATTTTCTCTTAAAGCATGTATGTATGTATGTCTATAATCAGGTTGGACGTAGCGGCTCGTATTACAAAAATGTAAAGAGAACTTTTGTTTTTCAATCTAGAATATTAGTGACAGATAAGGTTTATCAATTTTGAATGGAATAGGAATTTAATGTGCTTCACAGAGAGAGAGAGAGAGAGAGAGAGAGAGAGAGAAAAGCTGACATCGCAATCGCAATTCAGTGAAAGCAATTAAAACTCTGAAATTTGTTTTAAAGAACTTTGCGACTTGGCTCAACTTGGTTCCTTGCTCGACTCGTCGCAGTTAGCTGCGGGCTTAAAGCCCAAATGAATCACATTGCGGGAGGACAAAGAGAACGTCGAGTGCTCGCTCGTACACACATGCGTTTGCAGTTACCCGAACCCAATACGTTTTCATTTTTATGTAATGTTGCCTTTTATTTTAATTTTATCCGTTTATTTCTCGTGTTGCTGTTGTTTTTGTCAGCTGCCTTGACAAATTGCTGCCTCGCATGGTGTCCAGATGCTTCAGCTTCGAGGCTGGAAAATTGCCAGCCAGTTAAGCGAGCAACTTGCAGTCAGTGCACTATGGGGAATTTGATCTCTTTCCTTGGCATAAAGTCATTTTACCCAAGTATGCAAAGTTATTATATTTTGATGTTAACATTAAAAATAGATCAAAGTGTTAAGTTAAATAACAGAAATGTTAACTTAACATATTACGAATAAATGAAAGTGTTAAGGTACATAACAGCAAAGTTAACTTAATATACTAAGACTAGATCAAACTATGTATTAAGTTATATAACAGAAATGTTAATTTTACATATTAAGAATCAATGAAAGTGTTAAGTTACATAACAGCAAAGTTAACTTAATAAACTAAGAATAGATAAAGCTGTTCAGTTACATAACAGAAAAGTTAACTTAATAAACTAAGAGTAGATCAAACTATTAAGTTATATAACTGAAACATATTAAGAATAAATGAAAGTGTTAAGTTACATAACAGCAAAGTTAACTTTATATACTAAGAATAGATAAATTTGTTCAGTTACATAACAGAAATGTTAACTTAACGGTCCTGTCTTAACATATTGACTGTTAAAGTCAGCTGTTGCTCATGCCATCATTGATGTCCATTTTGCAGGGCTTTTTCAAGTTAGTTTTTTTTGAAAGATACTCAAATTTTGAGTAGTGTTGCAGAAAGCTGTACACATTATCTTAGCGGGTGTCTATATACATTTTATCGAGTATTTAATTCCTAATTTTGAAAAATTTCTTTTTGAGAAATTCGATTTCTTAGTAAGCAACTTCTCTATTATCAGTTCAACTGCAGATGTAATGTGCTGTGTGGAAAGGTGCTGTTAATCAGTTGCGTAGAGTGAGTTATGTACTACATATGTATGTATTTCGTTTGAGCTATCATAACTTTTGAAAGTTTTGAATTATTGAACGATTAGAATGAAAAAGACAGATAAATGATCAAGTTTGAGCGAAGTACCACACCCCAAATTTGTTGCTTAAGGGATATGCAAATCTAAAATTTGAAAAGACTAAAGAATAATAATTTTTTAACAAATTAAAAAGTAATAGGCCTTTGTAAGATTTTGAATCTATGAACTTTTTTTTTATAAATAATAGCAGGCTAATATAATACTTTCGAAAATGAAATAGGTAATTAAAAAAAAAAGGGGGCTGGGGTAGTGTCACGCCCACTATATACTACTAGATAAACTTGAAACGGTTGGAGTTATTTATTATTGCCACTAAAATAGGTAAAATTCTCCATTGTGCAGTGCAGAGCACCATACAAACACACACAGAATGAGTTGATGGCAGTCTGCATGAGAATATAAGACAAGTGCAAGTGTAACGATTATTAATTACTGTCAATTTACATGAATATGTATACATACATATGTATGTGGGTATGTATGTGTGTAAGTACGTATATGTGTGTGTGTGTGTGTGCGCGCTGTCATGTGTTGACGTTGCCATCGAGCTGACAAGAGCTCCGCAGCAGTAGCAGCAGCAGAAGCTGCAGCTCTTGGCCCGATTTTATAATTATGTATTCTGAGACTTTGGGCCATCAACTGCCCAAAGGAATCTCGCACTCTCTCTCTATCTCTCTCTCACTCTTACTCGCTGGCTCAATTCGAATATTCGGACGGGGCAAAATATGTGTGTCTGTGTGTGTGTGTGTGTGTGCTTTTGAGAATGTGCTTACAGCGACGTTAATAGCATGGCAAATGTCCACACAGCACAGCACTTGGTGTGGCACAAGGCACACACACACTCACACACATACACACTCACACACACACACACACACACACACACATACACACACACACACTGACAGCTCTCGTCGTTGTTTCTTGTACGCATCCGTGGTCACAGTTGTGTGCTGTGGTCTTGTCTTCCTTTGTCTCACTTTTTAATGGAACTGTCAGCTTCAATTACCGCTTTAAGCACTGGCCCAAAAAAAAAAACAAGTACGAAAGTTCGAGTGTGCTCGACTGTGAGATACGCGCTACCCATTTTGCATAAGGGCAAAATAGTGCAGTATTATTCTTAAAATATACCAAGTTAATATACCCCTATAATATACCAAATTTCACAAATGGTATATTGATTTAGTACTACATTCAAAATATACCATCGAACACAAAATATACCAGATTGTCAGACAAAAACAGCTCAAAACCGATTGCAGTAAGCGTGAAAGTAAAATTAAAAGTACAATATTTTGTAAATAACTTTTACAATTTTTATCCGATCACAATAAGTTTTTATTGGACCGATTCTCAGGAATCATAAATACTATAGTTATTCGCAACTCTAGCTTTAAAATTACGCTTGTTATTAGATTTTGCGTTCAAACATTACAAGTGCTGTCGAATAAAATTATAGCTCTAACTTTTATAGACTCTGAGATCTCTAGATCTTATACGGACAGACAGATAGACAGATGGACATGGCTATATCGTCTCGGCTGTTGACACTGATCCAAAATATATATACTTTATGAGGTGCCTCCTTCTGCACTTGATTTTCCTGTCTGGAGACTAGTCATCAAGCCAGGGTTGGCTTCAAATGTATTCTTTCCCATTATCCACCTGCGATGTTCCTTTTTTCCCATTTTTTCATAGAAACAAAAGTTGCATCACTTAATATTCTATAATTCGCAAACTTATGATCCGACAGGCGTAAAATTTCTATAAAACGTCTTTTCAAGAATAGGACTAACTAGAAATCATCAGGGTTTGATTTTATGTGTCTTGCCGGCGACTTTTCAATTGACCTGTTACATTTTCTGTAGGCACAAAGTTATAATACCCGTCTACCCTATAAGGAGCGGGTATAAAAATACATTTACTTTAAAGTAGCATATTAAAAGTAAGATTTAATTTGTCACATTTCAGATTGTCAATTAGTCAATATACTATATTTCCTTTTCTCTTCCTTTTTCTTTCTTTTCAGCTGCTATTTACACCGGATATCATATTCATATCGCCCCCCTTAGCAAACATAGGAAAAGGAAAAGGACTATGCGTCGAGTTATCAGCGTTGCAGCCACAAAATATTTAATGAATTTTTTGATATATAAACGATGCTACTACATATATAAACAATAAAACAGCCGGTCGCAATTTAGCTAGAGACATATGAACCAATTGAATAAAATTAATTCAATAAATAAAACAAAAAAGCAAAAAAACAAAAAATAAATGGAATGGATGAGTGAATGAATGAAATGAATACAACATATACAAATATCTAAAGCAAGGCAATAATAATTCATAAATTCAATAATAATATTTAATAATTATTTAATAATAAACAATTAATTATATGCATAACATTAAAAATACAAATTAGTTGTTATTGCAAAAAACAAAAACAAATTTTAATTATACGAACAGCAACACACTCAATATAAAAATTAATAACAATAATTAGCATTAAACGGTTAACAATATAAAATACAAGAAATTGAGCAAATTTGATAATTCATTTGCATTACCAAATAACAAAGAAACCAAACAATTTACGCCATTGTGATTCTTAATTTTAGACAATTATGCGAACAAACGCAAATAAGGCTTAAACCAAACCAAACCAAACCAAAACAAAAAATGAAAATGCATCTAAAAATAAAGCTTTAAGTAAAGGTAACAAGAAAACAAAAGCCAACAAACACACGACAAGAAGAGCTGAAAGAAGAGCAACTGAACGCAGCAGCAACCACAAATCGAGCCATAAACGACCAAAAGCCGCAAAAGTTGAGAAGAAATAACAAAGAAAATACGAAATTACATACATACATACTATATAGTAGGCAACAAGCACAACCCAAGCCAAGCCAAATAAAATCAAACAAAAATCCAAAAACCAAACAAAATAAATAATTTAATAAATAAACAAACAACAAGCAGAACGCAACGCCAGCCGCCCAAGAAGAAGAAGAACAGAAAAATTTATGAATTACATTACATTAGAACACAGAGAGCAACAAAAACCGCAATAAATTCTTAGTTCAAGTCCATCCAGAAGAAGAAAAATACAATTTTAATGAACCGCCTAAACGTATGCAACACAAATTTTTTGGTCAGCGCAACCAAAATTTTCGAATGAAGCTAACGTTGCTGTTTCCCTTTACGTTTACGTTTACGTTGCCACTGCTCCCTCTGAGCAACTGATTGTGTTCTGTACTCTGTACTCTGCGCGTAAACTCTGCACAACTCTTCAATTCAACATTTGAAAACGTGAAACGCTATAACTAGAGATTAACCAAAACAAAGCAAACAACAAACCCTATGCAATTAACATCGGACGATCGAATCGGTCAGTTTTATAAGCAACTCGTTCGTTTTGGATAAGCTGCCACTGCCAGTGCCACTGCGACGCCCAAGCTGCCAAGATGACGATGTGGCAGAGTGGCGGCATGGGAGGCCATGGCTCCCAAAACAATCCATGGATGAAACTGATGGGCATCGTGCACAAGGAGCGTCGCCACACGGACAACGTGCAGAGCCAGAGCGGTTCCAACGAGCGCAACTTGAATCAGTAAGTACACTGAATACACATTTGCATAGTTCAAACCAGATCAGATTAAGTCTAATGTGAGCAAATGTAATATCGTATTTATATAGCAGATAGGGTGGAAGTGTGTTATAGCATTGTGACTACTGTAAAAGCCAGAGGAAGGCATTTCCGACATCGTAAAGTATATTTATTTCTGAAATTAAATACCCCAATCTGAATGTTTGCCCATATGAGAACAGATCTATATATTATATGATATATTATATGATATGAGACTATAGGAGCGAGAGCTACAGCTTTTGGACTACAATTATTTTCGAAAACGAATATCAACTGTTATTTCACAGTTAAGAGATTTTTGTTACATCATTTAGGTTTCCTAAAGATATAAGTGCTATCAGATATACATACATTTTAGAAGACATTTACGAAATATTTTGGCTGTCGGTCCTCAATTGCTTTAGCTTACTCTGTGGTATATTTTAAATGTCTTAGTATATCGAAGTGTTTTGGTTAACAATCTGTTGTATTTTGTACTCTCTGGAATATTTTGAGTGACGCAGTATATCCAATTCCTTAGGTTGACAATGTCGTATATTTTGTACTCTATGATATATTTTGAATGACGTACATAGTATATCAAATTGCTTTGGCTGACTATTAGGTATTTTTATATTCTATAGTGTATGTAGTAGTATATCGTTATACCATAAATATATTATATATACTTTAGAATTTTATTTTGGTCTATTAACTTGGTATATTTTAATGATTATACCTCGCGGCTAGCGTGTATCTTACAGTCGAGCTGTCCTGCTTCTTTTGATCGAACGATAGAGTTGTGAAGCACGTCTACTATTTAAAATACTAAATTCAAATATTAGCTGCCACTGATAAGCAACATTTTGCATAACTGAATGCGTGTATTAAGTGCTTTAAAAGGGATACGTGCAAGCACGCGTCTGTTTGGCCAGCTTGCGCAGCAAAGTATGCAACGTTTTGTGTCTTGTGTGTGGGAGGAGAAAAAGGGAAACCATGGGAAGTCATGAATATGGTATGCAAGTGAATACAGTGAGTACTCGTAAACCATGCGGCAATTGCGCAATTAAATGACAACCCCCCAACGGTAAAAGTGTACTCTATGCAGTATAGTTGTGTGTATATACGCGTATTGAATTGTAACTGCGCTTCGCTGCCTCCATATGCCGCACACACAAATCAGTGGCAGCTGTCCCGCCACCTGACCAAACGTTGGCCAAAAGTGCAGTGTAGCGCCTCTTTGGGCCTCTCAAAATTGGCTATAAATGCGCTGAAGCATAAATGGATTTACACACATGCAGCTTGTTGCTGCCATTCCATTACCATTCCGCATTCCCATTCCCATTCCGCAATCCCATTCGCATTCGCATTCGTATATCCATTTCCCATTGCCATGTTGCATGCAATAACAAGCAAAAGTTGTCCTTTCGTGCCACGCCCCACAGTCCACAGCCTACATTAAACATGGCACAACTCTGCAGTAGGCAGTAAAGGGACAAAAATAGTGCACAGTACTCACTAGTCAGTCACTGAGTAGAAACATTTCGAAGTACACTCAGTACTCAGTAAATTATAAATGTGTGCCTACAGGAATTGCATATAGAAGGCAGAAGAAGGTATCTCTGACTCCATAAAGGATATGTATATTCTTGATCCGTGTCAACAGCCGAGACGATATAGTCATGTTCATATAAAAACACTGAATATTAGAGACTATATGAGAGAAAGAGAGAGAGAGAGAGAGAGAGAGAGAGAGAGAGAGAGAGAGAGAAAAACTTTTCGCAAATCGAAAAAAAATGAAAAGCCAGCTTTATTTGGAGCTTAAAGTTGCGATTTTTGATGCTTGCAATAATAACTACAGTATATGTCACTTTTAAAAATGTTGTACCGACCAGATAATAATTAAAAATAATAAAAAAATAAATCATTTAATCATATATGAATGAATGTATAAATCATTTTATCATATATAGTATGTATGTCAAAAAAGTCTGTTGTTCCCACGTCTTCGTTGCTTTTGTTGGTCTATTTTGTACTCAATAGTATATTTTCACTACCAATTCTAGTCTTCGGTACATATCAGTATTTTTTGCTATATTGTTTTGGTATATTTTTAGAATATTACCGCATGATTTTGCTTTTATTGAAAATGAATAGCGGCATATATTGAATGTAGTACGTTATACCAAACAAAGCCTTCAGTATATTTGAGTATATTTAGTATATTTTTAGAATATCATCGTACTGTTTTGCTCTTATTAAAAGTGGGTGGCGGGTATCTTACAGTCGAGCACACTCGACTTGTTGTTTTCATTACTTACTGCCTGGAATGTGGCAGCCACAAACTTAGCAGTCGCTTATGCCGCTCAATATTTTATATTAAATATATTTCGCTTATTAAAATTGTGTAAGCTCTGCTGTTGCTTGTGTATTTTGCAGCCCACTCGTTGTCTCAAGTGGCCAATGAAACTGGCAACATTTGCTTGCTGCACTTCACTGTGCTGTTGCACGTTCATGATGTGGCAAGCCGCCAGCCGCCAGCTGTCTCCTCAACTCCTCGACTCACCGCTCCTTGCTTATCTGCACAATTGTGTTCTTCACTTTATGTTTTTGTGCTTGCAACAAGTCAAGCGGCATGAGTGGCACATCAAATGAAGTTCGTTTGGCTTTGTGAAATCTAATGGCATATTTAATGTTATTTCTTTTATAAACAAAAAAATATTTAAATACATTTTTATTTTACTATATGAATTAAATATAACTTTAGAGCTAAAAAAGTCTTGAATTATGCTAACTTTTATTCGAAATTATTTATTTCATTACAATAATTCTATAAATTTACTATAAGATTGTTTTCACTGACTTGAGTTTTAGAGCTCAACAAATTATGGAGCAGGCTATTATTCACTATTTTGCAACATTTTTTCTACACGAATATACCTCGCTTTATTAGCGACAGTGCGGGAAATGCGGGAGTTATAATGAAAAGCGCTCGAAAGAGAATAGAATATAATAATTTCTTTTACTGCTGAAGTGGCCGTAGAAGCATCATCATGGTTATCACTTGAAGTGGGATTGAGGAAATTGTTCTGAGCACTCACTGTTCACTGGTTCTCAGTACTCCCATTGGGTTACCACTAACTTATACGAGTGACAATCAGCAGCAGCAGCACGAGTTGCACAAATAAGAGCTGAAGTTGAAGCTGAAAATGCAGCTGAAGCAGCTCTTGTGTTGGATTTAGTTAAATTATACGAGTCCCTGGAAATGGATTTAGCTTAACCGCCTTAATGCCAAACCACAACGCACTAGACCAATTTTACAATTTGGAGTAGAAAATGTTTCACATTTGTTGTTTGTGGCGAAAGCAAAGCAAATTAATTTCTCATAGATAACTGTAAGATATATTTACAAGATATGCAGAAGACTCTGGGCAAAATATGCTCAACATTCAGTGCACAGATTTTCGAAATTAAAAAATAGTTATAATGTAAAAATGATATTTTAGTTATTACCATAAAACGTAGTTGTTAAATTTAAAAAAGGAAAATATATGATTTCAGTTATAGCTAATAAACGTTTGATATATGTATTCATGTGTTAGTTTTTGTTAAATAAATGAGAATATTCCTATGTAAGTGTGTTGTTGGAGTTGAAGTGTAAAATGTATAAAACATCTATGTTTTTATTGGGAGCAAATTGCGAAAGTGTGTTTGTTAAATTTGAAAGTAAAAAAATAAGTAAATGTTACTTACATTTATCATTTGGTTGTAGTTTGTCTTCTGCATACTTTTTGCTGGTCAGGGAAAATGTGTTTAAGAGGCAACCAGCAACAGAAACAGCAACAGCAACAGCAACAACAACAACAATAGGATTGGACACATTTTATGCATAAGCACAACGAAGGTCAGAGAGGCTGACATAAAGGGTTAGGCAAGGGCCCAGGATAGAGCGAGAGAGAAGGGATGGGGGAAAAACAAGAGGTTGCTTGTGGTGCGACCACTTAAAACATTGCACAGTGGTTTGGGTCACTTTCTATACCCGCTACCAGTAGGGTAGAAGGGTATTATCAATTTGTGCAAGCGGTATATGTATGTTGCTTTGGTTGAGAATCTGGTATATTGATTACTCTGTGGATTACTTTGAATGTAGTGATATATCGATATACGAAATATAGCCTTCGGTATATTGTAGTATTCTTAGTTTTTTTTTTCAGAATAATACACTGTTGTGCTTTTGTTGAAAAAGTGTAGCGGTATATATGGAATGTTGTCCTATATCGATAATCCAAATATAGCCTTTGGTATATTGTAAGGTTTCTGGTATATTTCTAGATTAATACCGTATTCTTTTGCTCCTATTGAAAATGGGTAGCGGTATATATTGAAGGTAGTACTCTATCGATATACCAAATATATCTTTTGGTATATTGTAGTATTTTTGGTATATTTTTGGGTACCGGTGTCTCACAGTCGAGCACATTCGATTGTTGCTGGATGGTTTAGGCTTTACTTGTGCATTAGCTTCTCGCAGATCTTGCTTGCTTTCTTTCTGCAGGCTACACATAAAATTTCGTAGTTACTTTCTGGAGTGTGTGTGTATGTGTGTGTATAGTAGTGTGTGCAACAGTTGAACATTTTCGAAATTTGCATAAATTTTGTTACATTCCTGCGTTGACTATGACTGTGTGACTGTGACTGTGACTACGACTACGACTACGACTGCGGCTGTGTGTTGTAGAGTAGGTAAACTTTGAATTTATAGAAATGTGCATGAAAGTTTTTCCATTTGCTTGGGCGTTGCCATTGCGAAGCGCCTTTTGCTTTCTTTGTGTGTTGTGTTGTGTGTTGATAGCTTCAAAGGCACGAGACTGGCATGTGCATATGAATATTTTATAAGCCTCTCATATATAGTGGTGTGTGTGTGTGTGTGTGCGTGTGTGTGTATGCGTTGCTGTTATTTATGCAAAGGGTCACCCAGTGGATGTGGCAGACGCAAGCGGCAGCAGCAGCAGCACAAGAACTTGACGTGGTCGTAATATTTAACGCCAACGCTACGAAATACTTTGGACATGAATGCCACAGATACACAACAAACACACACACACATACAAAGAGTCACACACATGCAACAGCCACACTCAGTCAACTATTTTGCATTGAAATTGAAATGTCCGCAGCTTTTGTGCCCAATCATTGCGCATTGGTGTTGGCTTAAAAAGTAACACCAAGGTGTTGTGTGTGTGCTGGGGGAATAGTCGGAGGGTCTTTTAATGATTCTGACTTTAAAATTTACATAACATACAATGTTCTTCGAAACTCGATCAGCGATTGGATTCGAGTCATATTAGTTTAAATTCGCCATGGGATAGCGAATACTTTAAACATTTCTTGTATGGAAAAGCAAACTACACTAATTGAGAACCGTTTAGTGTCTCCAGTAACTAGATTGAAAACTCTTTAAGGTTGGCAATTAAACCTGCAACACGCTAAGACCATTGCAGCCAGACATAGTTAACATTTTCACTGTTGAAACACCTCGATAAAACATTGCCCTGATTCCGATTACACACGACACAAAGTATATTAGTACACAGGAAAAACACCTACTGCAATAAAAGAAACTGAAATGATAACATAAGAAGATTAAGTCTTTTATCAAAATGCTACAGTCTTGAAAGTTAAGAATATATTCTTATTTCGAGAGTGAAAAAATATGAAAATTGCACACAAAATAGCATTAGGCAATCATTAAGCATTCTCCAATTTGGATTGTTTAAAATAAATAAAAGTCATCGTTTGTATATATTTGTTTGTATACTATATATTGTTTGATATTTACTATTGACATTCAATGAAGTTTATACTATGATATTCTATGGAGCTTATACTTATTTCTAATGGTATTTATTTTATTAATTTTAAAAAGAACGAGAGTTGAATCGTAGAATCTTTAATGATTAATGATACTTTCTTAATAAGTTAACAGCAATAATCCTAAAATTTAGAGAAAGGAATTACACAACATTAGCTCAGAGAAGATAGAAATATCTTGTTTTAAGAAGCAGAAACGAATTTCTTGAATTTGAGAGAATTTAGAACTTTTAATGGTATATTTTTAATGTAATAGTATATCGATATACTAAATACAACTATTCAATTATAATTTCATTATAATTTTTCAATTATAATTTCATGGTTCAAGTATTTTTATTTTAAGATCAAAAGTTCTTAATTTTAAAAGTTTTTAATCAATAAATTTTCGATTTGGAATTCTTGTTTTTAAAATGGTTCTTTGTAAGATCGAAAATTTCTCTCTTTTATTCTAGTTTATAGAACGTAATTTTTTCTCTCTGTGTAGCATTTGCCTAGGTCTAGGGCTAGGGATCCCAGTGGGTTGGGTTTTGTTAAGAGATATGGTAAGCGAGCGATTCGTGCTTGGCCAATGCCATTTACATTCAGTTGCTGTTGTTAAGCATTTCACTTGTCTAATTGCCGGTCATTTGTTAGGGAGGCAAGTTGTGCTGACTCCGACTGCGACTGCGACTCCGTCTCCATGTCCATCTCCGCCTCTGACTACAACTCAGCTGGTTCTTCCGGCTATGCTTATCGATGCTTGGAGGCGCAACACGCAAAGCGCAACGTTTTTTGGCGAATTAGCAACGTTTCGTATCGTGGTAGCATTGTGGCAAATCATTTTTCATTTGCCTGTTGAAATTCGCAACACTTTGTCTGCGGCAGATAGCTAAAGCAGAGCAGGGCATGGGGATGGGGATGTGAATGGTGAAGAGAGCGGGTCGGTGTAGCGGGTGTTCCATTGAACTTCGCTCAAGCGAAATTAATGAGCGCATAAGCGCCTCAATGGCCATAACACGCGTCGAGGGGCGTCCACTGAAGTGCACTAAAGCGAACCACTGAGAAGCGAGAAAAGAGTGGTGGGAGGGGGGAGTGTGCTGAGTGCAGCGGAGTAAGGGCTGCTATATATATATATCTCTCTGTATGTGTGTGTGTGTGCTGGTCATTTGGCATTTTAATGGCGGTCATAAAAAGCAAAGTGTCAATGCGAAGCGATTCAAAATGTCGCCAAAAAGCAAAACAAAAACAACAAAAGCCAACAAAAAGAAACAACTTGGCTAACATTTCAATTGGCGCAGCCATAAAAAAAATACAAAAAAATAAAACAAAATCAACAAAAAAAATGTATAAAATACGAGAGAACTAGAAGCAGTAGCTGAACATTTCACTTTGATTTCGTGTATGGGGTAACCAAGCAAAATGAATGAGGACCCACAGAAAACACAACCGAAATACATAGAAAACACACACACACACACACACACACACTCACTGACGCACACATACACACACACTCGAACATTCACAAAAGAAGCGCAAAAAATGTGAAGATGGAAAAAAAAAGAAAAAATTGGCAGCACTCAATTAACGCATTTAAAAGTACAATGAAGGGCAGCAGCTGCTACCCGTCCCTGCCACACCCCTCCCCCCATACCGGCTCTTGCCAGCCTCCTTGGCCATTGTGTAGGCTGCACTTGGCCGAGTGTTGAGACCAAACTGTTGGAGCAAGTTCCCGCTCTCGCTCTCACTCTCTCTCTGTCTAACTGTGTGTGTTTATTTTTGAGGCATGACAATCGTTGCTTCTGCTGCTTCTGCTTTTGTTGGTTGGCATTGTGCGCCTGCAGCTTTTGTTTGTGGCACGCAGCAAACGCCTGGCATCAGCATCAGCAACACCAACAGCAGCAGCAGCAGCATCAACCTGCCCCATTGTCTGCCAAACAATGCAGCACCATGTGAATGACTATAACTACGACTACAACTACAACTACTATTACTATGACTGCGATTGCAATTGCGATTGCAACGACACTCGCAGTAAAGTTGCCACGTCAAATGGGGCAGCATGTGTGCATAAATACTGCAAGTGGCAGGGCCGCAACAGAAAAAAACCCCGCTTGGAGCATTATAATCAATCAATCAATCAATCATTCAGTTTAGGACAACATCTGAAATGAGAGTGTATAAGTTTTACCTAAACTGATACACTGAAGTTCTAAAGTAAATCTTAAAATGAAGTCAACGCATCATGATTTTATATATATATATATATATATATATATATATATATATATATATATATATATATATATATATATATATATATATATATATATATATATATATATATATATATATATATATATATTATATATATATATATATATATATATATATATATATATATATATATATATATATATATATATATATATATATATATATTATTATTTTTATATATTATTATATATATATATATATATATATATATATATATTATATATATATTATTATATATTATATATATATATATATATATATTATATATATATATATATATATATATATATATATATATATATATATATATATATATATATATATATATATATATATATATATTATATATATATATATATATATATTATATATATTATTATTATTATATATATATTATATATTATATATTATATTATTATTATTATTATTATTATTATTATTATTATTATTATTATTATTATTATTATTATTATTATTATTATTATTATTATTATTATTATTATTATTGTTATTATTATTATTATTATTATTATTCTTATTACCTGATATTCATTCGATTAATTTTCATAGTATTTTCTTTTGAAATGGTCTTATTTTGAAGCTGCATTTACTTGGTTATACAAATTGGTATTTTTCTCAGTGCCCAAATAAACTTTGATTCTTTTTCTTCAAGTAGTTTTAAGCATTGCAATGCAACTAAATCGTGCAGATTTGTGCTGAAAACTTTACTTTATTTTTGACACGAAATGTGATTGGTTTTCGTTTGAACGTGAAAGAGAATTTGTAATATGGCTAGCAAAAGTCGTGTGCTTTGGTTCGATGGTTTAACAGTAAACAGTTTTTGCTTGTTTCGCAGCTTCGGAGCATTAATATTTGAGCAGCTTCGCTTCATGGTTCTTCTTCGGTTCAGAGGTGCCTAAAACACAAAAAAAAAAAAAAAAAAATCTCAACAGAAAAAAAGTAGAAAAAGCGTCGCAACTCTGCTGAGAGACTTGCAGTCTGGCTGCCGCAATTTGCATAATAAAACCAATTGTCTCAACGTGGCTAAAAGTGCAAAAGCGCTTCTCACACAACACAGCAGTTGCCTTTTGCAATCTTTTTTGTGTCATTTAAATATGCTTTGCTGTAATTGCTGGCAGAGAACTGCCTTTGAAAGCCTCCGTTATGTAAATCGATATAACCTGCCACAGGGAAGGGAGAAGATTGTGGATGGAGGGTTATATTTAAGTGAGCTGACACGCCCACGTGTTAGACTCTGTCAGCGTCTGCCGCCCTTAAGCTGCGAGTGCAAAGTCGAGTCCATCATGGGAAATAATTTAACGCATCGACAGTTTGGCATATTTGCTATTTGCTGTGTGGTTGTCGTCCTCATTGTAATTGCTGTCGTTTTGTTTGCATGCCATTTACTTCTATTACTGCTACGAAACCGAGTGAAGTCAAGTTGTTGCTGTTCAAAATTTAAATAACACTTGCCAATGTTTTCTTTATTTTTTCCTTTTTTTATCAAGTGCTCAACCCTTTCGGCAATTGAAACCGATAATTGAGCAGAAAGCTAAAGCGAAGTAAAGTGGAGTGGAATGGAGACTGTGGTCAGCTGGCGGCAGCTGAAGCATAACAATTGTTTGTTGAGTCGAACGGAGGATTGGTGGGGTGGCAAAAGTGAAAGTAAAGTGAAAGTAACTGCCAAATATGCTTGGTGCTAAACAGCTGTTTCTGATCCCGTAACAACAACTCGGCTCCCTCCTTCCACCTCACTCCCAACTACTCGTCTGGCCTTTATATACTCCCTCTCTCACTCGCGCAGACTTTTGGCAATTTGACAACGGCGCATTATCCTTACAAATGGCTGTCCAACAGCAGCTGTGCCAGCCCTAACAACAACAACAACAACAACAACCGTTCACACACACTCTCACTCTCTCTCTCTCTGTAAAAAAGATGAAAAATGATATGAAACGAACTTGAACGGGGACCAAAAGGCATGTTCAAGGGGTTCGTGTCAAGCTGCTTTTGTTTGGCATTTTGCCAAATTTTCGTGTAATATTTAAAATGGCATAAATCAAAATAACACTAGCACATGAACGCTTCGCTTTCGCTCGCTCTCGCTCTTGCACACGGTAAATGCCAAATTAATTGCACCCAAAATGGATGCCAGATGGTGCTTAATTAGAATGTGATTGAACGCTGATTGACTACATAGTAATCTAAGGTGTGTCTGGTGTGAGAAGAGGGGGAGGAGGGGTAAACTGTAAATTGCCAACGCAACTGTGAAAAATTGAAACTGTCACCTAAACTAAATTTTAATCGGTTTTTCTGTTTTTGCATTCTCGCAAATCGATATCATAATTACGATGAAGATTTATGAGATTTTCGGAAGGGTTCTGCGTTACTATTTATTTTCTATTAGAAGGGGTACTGGTAAAATAGATAATCGATGAGTTCGGAGCAGCTGCTGTGTGTGACACAAAAGGCCAAATGTGATGGTTTGAGAGATGGTACAATAATTACTATCTAAAGGAATAGAAAAGTACTGAAAGTATCATATATATATCATATCATATTACTGAAAGTATTATATATTATCTATTATTATATATTATATATTATATATTATCTATTATCTATTATCTATTATCTATTATCTATTATCTATTATCTATTATCTATTATCTATTATCTATTATCTATTATCTATTATCTATTATCTATTATCTATTATCTATTATCTATTATCTATTATCTATTATCTATTATCTATTATCTATTATCTATTATCTATTATCTATTATCTATTATCTATTATCTATTATCTATTATCTATTATCTATTATCTATTATCTATTATCTATTATCTATTATCTATTATCTATTATCTATTATCTATTATCTATTATCTATTATCTATTATCTATTATCTATTATCTATTATCTATTATCTATTATCTATTATCTATTATCTATTATCTATTATCTATTATCTATTATCTATTATCTATTATCTATTATCTATTATCTATTATCTATTATCTATTATCTATTATCTATTATCTATTATCTATTATCTATTATCTATTATCTATTATCTATTATCTATTATCTATTATCTATTATCTATTATCTATTATCTATTATCTATTATCTATTATCTATTATCTATTATCTATTATCTATTATCTATTATCTATTATCTATTATCTATTATCTATTATCTATTATCTATTATCTATTATCTATTATCTATTATCTATTATCTATTATCTATTATCTATTATCTATTATCTATTATCTATTATCTATTATCTATTATCTATTATCTATTATATATTATCTATTATCTATTATCTATTATCAACAATTTGAGAATTGACATTTGACTGTTGCATTCTGAATTCGTCAATTGGCAATGCGATCCGCATGTGCAGCATTGATTACCAAATGGTGAATGGAATTTGCAAAAGAAAACATTTTGGCAGGCAAACGAGGAAAACAGTTTCGAAATTTCGCCGACAATTACAAAGGCAAACAAGTGGCATAGTTTCAACCGAGATCGGGGTGAAAACGGGAATAGGGCTGGGCAAAAAATGCAAATTGTCAAATATGCAATGCGAGAGGAAGAGCGCAGAGAGGGAGACGAAATCATCAAATGAAAGTAGCACACGCATGCAGCAAATGTCGAATGGAATTGAAATGTGACAGGACGGAACGGGATTTGCTAGGACAAGTGGAAGGTAAGGGAAGTGAGGGACGCAATCGTGCTGCGTGTGGGCGCAAAAGCACAAAGCAATCAAATGTGTCTAGCTGGAGGCATGGGAAAGAAGTCAGAGAGTCAGAGACAGAGTGAGAGTTCGAGGGTGACAATTCGCTGGTTGCCCATGGTGACTGTCAGAGACAACGAAATGCTTTTGATGCTGATGAGAGTATTGCATATTGATAGGCTGTCAATCAGTCAGTCAGTCAGTCAATCAGTTGGTCCAGCAACCAGTCAGCCAACCAGAGAGCCAGTTAATCAGTCAGTCAGTGAGTCATTCAATTAGCCAGTCAGTTAGTCGCGTTAGTCATAAGGCCAAAAAGCTTTTAGCACAGTTGCAGTTAGAAGCCAAAAAGCCCAAAGCAGAGTTCCTCCATCTGTCTCTCTTTCTCTTTTGCCCTGTTTCCGCTGGCTGCCACTAAATGTTGCTGCAACTGAACTTGTTGCTGCCATTTTCCGCTCTCTCAGCTTCAGCAGCAGCAGCAGCCGTATACACATAATTGATGAAGCAGACGGGGATAATGTCAACATTATCGCAGCTAATTGCAGACAGCATCGCCAAGGAATACATTTTGAGAAACGGAAGCATTCGCTTCAGCTCATTAGGGTCAACTTTCGTACGCTAACAGAATACGCAAAGTTTTACATTTCCCTTTCTTTTTTCAATTTTTGGCACTGCTGCATTCCATCAAGTTTGGCAACAATTAACTTTTTTTGCAGTTTGCCATTTCTAGGCAAACAATTAGCCAGGAATTTACGAGGGTTTTTTTTTAGCATTTTAATTAGATTTTACTAACCATTTAATCTTTAAAATTATTATGATAGCATTTTATGACAGTTCAAGAAACTGTCATTTGTTAGCAGAGTTATTCTCCGACGTTTTTTACGACTGTCAAAAACTATTTTTAGTTTTTATTTTGGGTGCATGACAAAGTCAAAGTTAAATGATAAGCTGGAGGTTGTTTTCATTAAAATTTGAGAGCTGCTCCCAAAGATATAAATAATTGCGACGTTTGTTATTTGTTATTTGCATTGGCAATTATGAGCCCTTCTTAAGTTGTGATATTTGTTATTTGTCTTTGGTGACCGCAGTTTGTTTGTTTGTTGTCACAAATTAATTGTTCGCACCTACGAATTTATTACGATTGCACTAACAATTATGATGAGCATAATAGAATCGGAAATTTGCTGCTAATATTTGAGCATGTGCCCAGTCCAAAGGCTAACTATGCGAATAGTAAATGCTTTAATAAAATGATTTAGTTTCTTTGTTGTGGTAAAAAAAAGAACAGTTTATATTTATATATTCATACTATAGATATGGTAAAACATTTCGTGTTTCGATTACATATTATCTGTTGCCAAACGATGTTCATTGTAGCGTATAGGATATGTAAGTGCATTGCCCTTGTCCCAGGAGTAAAGTTCCTGAAAAAAGCAAAGCAACTTCAATAAAGAACTCCTTCTCATCATATAGTATGATGGAGAAATCAAACTTACCACTGTGAGAGGATTGTAGCCAACTGTTGTGGTATAGCTAAAGGGATTCGAGAAGGGTAAATTGGCATTGAGCAGTTTACCCTTGTACAGATCGACGACATATCGTATCTGAGTATTTTTATCGGTGCCCGAATCGATGGCATACAAATTGCCACAGACGATAAACATTTCGCCAAACTGCTTGTGATCGAGTGTGATATTGAAATTGAACTGCATGCGCAGTGTCTCTGAATCCAGCTGAAAGCAAGGATACATTCGTTAGTAGATTACATCACATTAAAAGTGACTTATCAAACACTTACTTTGGCCACCAGAGTGTTGTTCGAGTCGTATGTACTGTAGATGACCCAGAGACCAACCTCGTCCACATTAAAGTCCATGTAATTGTGATCGGTGGCGTAGAGTCGATTGCCAGCAGCGACTCCAGCGTAGGGCAATTGAAAGGCTGTTTAAGAAAGTCAAATATACATTCTATTTATTTTTGAGAAATACTTCGTATTTACTTGTCTTCTTGGAGGTTGTCAAATCTAGTTTGACAACCAAATCGGTGTTCTTCTGATGGTAATAGAATGAACCATTGTACACCACATGCGCATTGCCCTGCAAAAAAAAAAAAGATAAAATCAAATAATATCAATTCATTACTGCGAAATGGGTTATATTGCTCACCTGAAATCCTTCGGTTATTTCGTACTTGTGCCTGGGCACACTGTTCATGCGATACTGTATGCGTGTGGAGAACTCAAACAGATTGTAGGCATCATTCTCATTGGTGACAAACGTTTTCTCTCGATCAATGTCTCGGGGGGGCAGCATCGCGTAGCCACGAGCCAAACTTTTCGTTGACCACCTTATGGAACACTGGCTTGCCCACAGCATACAAATAGCAGTCTACAGCGAGTCAGGGAGTCTTAGATTTTAATGGAATTCTATTCGAATTATCGACTTACTCTTCGCACGCTTTGGCAGTCCGGGATAGCTGAGATTGCCCGTCGGTTGTATCTCGAAATTGTTTAAAATAGAATCCTTGCACTGATACAAGCTAAATGAAATTAAATACTTTAGTTATTAAGTAAGGTTTGAATAGAGTCTAGTCTAGTCTATCTACCTTGGGTCGGGACACTGATCACAGACTGGACATTCGCTTTCGGGTGGTCGCTGGCCATAGACCTTGACATTGTTGCCCACATAGGGCGTCTCGCTGTTGGGATCCTGAGCTGTAAATGCAGCAGTCGTATAATATATATCACATACATAATGTATGTGACTTACGTGCAATCTCAAAGTTAACCATGGTAGCATTGAGCTCGTTGCGTGCCACACAGTGATAGTAGCCAAAGTCATCCTTGCGCAAATTGATGATGGTCAAACGCATCGAGGTCTTAAAACTGCTAAACGAACTTGCTGAGCATAGAGAGCGAGAATGCTTGGAGACTCTAGACTCACCCATCTGGATAGGATTCGATGCGATACTTGTCGCTGGGATCAAGTATCTTGCCATCGTAGGCACGCTCCCAGTAGCGTATAGCCTCGGGGAAGGCTTCCACCTGACACTCCAAGGTGGCACTACTCTGATACTCCGCATAGATCATTTGCCGATAAACCGAGATCATTGGCGCAACTGTCCAAAGAGCGGAATTAACTCAAGCCAGTCAAAAGATTGCATTTACTTACAGTGCACTTCGACCAGGAAAGTGGCATTGGCCACTGGGGGAATGCCGTTGTTGGCATGACACGTGTAGGCGGCCATTTGATGGCGCGTGATGTTCGTGAACTTGATGAACTGACCGCTAATCGAGCTCACTGTGAAACAGGAAAGTTGTCTTAAATACATATTTTCTTGGCTACTCTCACTCACTTTCAATGCCATTAACATTTATGGTGCGTCCATCGTCGCGTCGCCATTCGATCTGCGGCTGTGGATTGCCTGTTGCCGAGCAGCTCATGTTCAGGGTTTTACCCTCCTCGACGATGACGCTGCGTCGGAAGTTGGGTGACATCAAGTCTGAGAATACACAACAACAACAAACTAAATAATTGAACACACAACTCCTCACAACACTCATTCACCTGTTATGGAGGGCGGTATAAGCAGGTCGCTGGTGGCGCTGCCATTGGGATACTGCATCTTCCAGGTATTGACGCCAGGTATGCCAGGTGTGCCATTGGTGCCTGGCTTGCCCGGACGTCCGCGTGGCCCAGCAATACCTACATAGAGAGAAGAATATTATTTTCGATTCGTAGAAGATCTTTTGAGTTTGCGGTCACTCACCCTTCAGTCCACGCTCGCCGGGCGGACCTTGTGCTCCCTTTGGCCCCGTTATGGACATGCCATCCTTGCCGTCCTTGCCATGCATACCATCCTTGCCATCACGTCCCGCCAGCCCGTTCTTGCCATCGGCACCCGCTCGTCCCGGCACACCGTCCAAGCCTGGTTCACCGGGCACACCGTCTCGCCCATCCAATCCGGCTCGCCCAATGCCGCCGGCGTCTCCCTTGGGTCCGCGCGGCCCGGTGGCACCCAGTTGACCCACACCATCGACACCGGGTGCACCGGGTAGTCCCACATCACCGCGATTGCCCTTGGGACCGGGTATGCCGGGCAGACCCGGATTACCGGTGGGTCCTTTGGGACCGACGGCGCCCTGGGGACCTTGTGGTGCGGGCGGGCAATAGTCCTGGGTGCCCTTGCAGAAACCGGTGATAATCTTCTCGGGCACACGGCAATAGGTGTTCAGATAGATCCATTCATCGCCGCCGGGCGCCGCGCCCTTGAGACCGGTTCGTTTGCGTATCTCGGTGTCCTGCTCCTCGAGCGCCTTGCGATGATTTGGATTGAAGAATTCAATCAGTGGATCTGCTGCAAGTGTAGGTGGTAAGGAGGTAAATCATTAGTTAAAGAGACTAACTTAGAGGCGCTGTGCTATGTGATGCTTGCCGTGCATGGAGGCGGGCGAGGAGGAGGCGATGTCCCTGCGAATGCGTTTTACATTCGGCAAATGGCTCAGGAAATTGTCGTTCAATTTGCGCTCGTTGCGCACCACGCTCAGTCCCAAGCTGCTCGGCTGCACGGTGGTTGTGCTATGATGGCAAACACAAAACAATTAATTAGCACTAGTTTGGCTTGTAGGATTTTTGCGCCAAAGACTCAAACTCTTTTGCAAGGAAGTTATTTTAGTGAAAATAAATAATATATAAGGTAAGGTATGAAATGTCTTCAGGAAAGTTATTTTAATGGGTATTCAATTAACAGATATTGGGACTATAACAACGAAGTGTGGTTGTTCATTAAAGTATTACGGTATACACCTGACTACAAGGAAGTTATTTCTGTGAAGTATTAAAGGATATTGATAATTGTTAACACTCACTCTCTCTCGTTCGTCAGATTGTCTCAATTTATTTTTGAGTATTGCCAATTTTTAGTTTAAATGAAATATGAAAAAAAAAATATTCCAATAGAAATATGAAAGCAATGAGCTAATTTAACTAAAACTACCATTAACTACCTTTTCGAATTGGATCAGGATCTGAAAAGAATTGAAGCTAATAGAATGGGACTCACGAACTTATACTTCGATCAATTGAAACTCCACAACAGAACTATTCTACAGAAATTATCTACTTTATTTAAGTAGGTTTAAAATGATTTTTGAGAGATTCAAATTTATAATATATCTGCTCTTATTAAGTCGGTTAATAGTTGATTACTAAGACCTAAGCTGTAACTGAGACTTGCAGTAGATTTAAAAAAAAAAAAAGAATAGACTGAATCTTAAAATGTTATGTTAAAGAAGGATATATGAAAGTTATTGCTTTGAATTGCTGCTACTAAATAAGTAAACTGTAAAATGAATATTTAGCATCTATAAACTACGACTTTTAATAGTTCGAGCACTGAAACTGGAATTAGTTTCAAATTTAAATTAAAAGTCAGTAACTGAGAATTGAATCGAACTCGAAATAGCGCAGTAAATTTCAGTGAGACAGCAGAACGGACTTTTGTAGCTACTCTAAGTGATGCTGTTAATTGTTCTAGGAGCTAGAAGACATATTAAAAGATCGCAACTGATTTCAAAGTTAAGTTTTCTTTGAACCCGAAATTCGTTTTTGTAGCTACACCAACTAATCCTGTTAATTGTTGGGGAACTAAACACGGAACTAGTTTCACAAATATACAGTGAACTAGTTGCAGCTGACAGATCGATGACTCGTGCTCACCTCATGTCCATGGGATAATCGCGCTCCATAATCTGGGTGACCATCGTGCGCAACACCTGCTCCGATCGAAGCAGTTCGCTGTGGAACTGTGCGTGAAAGGCGCGCTGATTGAGGAGCGTGGACAACGTTGGGGACTCCTGCGCGGCCTGACTGTGCGTATAGAAGAGCATGGCGAGGGTGGCCAGCATTAGTGTGAGGGCGCCCAGATAGATGTAGACGAGGACGAGGGAGGTGCGCACCATTGGCAATGCCATTGGCATTTGCATAGATGATGGCTTATTGATGCAGTTGCAGTCACAGCTGCAGGGCGGCTCATCGTTGCCTTGTTGTGGTTGTGGTTGTGGTTGTTGTATGTGCTGGCAACTCTCGCATTTATGCCCAAGAGATGTTGTTGTTGTTGTTGTGGCTGTCGCTGTCATATTGGCCACCAGCTGCGTTGTGGAATCTGTTCTCTCCGGGGATGGCTGCGAGCAGGCAGCTTGCTCATCGCGCCGCCTCTTTGAGTTGTGGAGACTTTGATTAACCGCCAGAAACATGCTTTGAAGGCGCAACACTCTGTGTGCCACCTGTTCGACAGCTCAATTGATCAAGCGCTCTTGATTTATGGCGCACAAGTGCAGGCGCAGCGAGCTACAGATGAAATGAAAGGGAAATCGAAAATGGAAATGGGAATGGAAATCGCGATATCAAAATCAAAATAAAGTGAGCTCTTATTTTTAGAAAATTCAAGTGGGCGCTCACGCTCGCTCGCTTGCTTTCTGTGCTTTCTGTGTGATGTGTGCGCTGTGTTCGCTTGACTCTTCGTGTGTTTGATGTTCGCACTAGCAATGATTAAATAAATATGCTTTATATTCCAGACGTCAAACCCGCCCCCCTTTATATCCCCTTTATACACACACACACACACACACACACACACGACAGTTGTGAAAGGAAAACAAACCCGAGTCAATAGAAGAAAAGTCATTTGCGTTGTTAATTTCCTCATCACGTTGTCAACAAGCTGTCTGGGATCTCAATTTCTACATCAAATTAATAATTTCTACATACGTGTTTTTTTTTGTTTGTTTGTTTATTTGTTGATTTCTACATCAATCCAAGCGATGCCGATGCGTTGCGTTGTGTTGCGATTCCGTTGCGATTTGCGATGCGTTCAACAACTTTTCCACACTCACTGGCCACACTGTGTGGACACAGAAAGTGAGAGCCAGAGAGAGCGGAGAGTGCGTGTGTGTGCGTGTGTGTGTGCGAGAGCGTGAGCGTGAGCGTGAGAGAGTGAGAGTGAGAGACTGTCAACCCGAACGCGTTGGCGTCTAATTTCCGACTAAACTTTGCTGTGCGACACTTTTCCATAGCGGCCGCTTCTTTCGCCGGCATTTCAAGTGTGCATGTGTGCGAGTGTGTGTGCCCGAGAGAGGAAGAGTGAGAGAGAGAAAGAGAGAGAGCGAACGAGAGCAACTTCAAAGAGCAAAAGGATATACTCAGCAGTCTACAACAACATAATTCATTTTTACCAACAGTTTGACAGTTGAAATTTCAAGTTGGAAGTTGTAAACACCTGAGCGAGAAAGAGAGAGTGGGAGAGAGAGAGATAGAGAGAGAGCTGGTAGGTGCAAGTGTTGTTGCTCTGCTGGGTCCAACGCATGCGCCCAGCTGCCTCAAGTTATCCGCATTGTGGCAACCGCTATGCAGAGGGCAGTGAGCAGAGGGAGGCGGAGGGCAGAGGGACTAACAAACACAACAAACGCACATGTTCCACCATGCGCCTCTTGCAGCAAATGTACTCTTCATTAGGCAGCAGCAGCAGCAATAACATAATCCATATCCATATCCATATCCCATTTTCCCATCTACGTATGTACACACACACACACACACACACAATACACGGCATTATTCGCTGAGTGTGTGTGAGTGTGAATTGAAATGAATGCGCCAATCACCCACTTATTCATTCCGCTTTCTTTTTTTTATTTTACACTTCTCCACATGCAGCTGCATGTGAAGAAATTTTCAATTCAACTTATTGTCCCCAGCACAAACAAATAGTTTTTTATATTTGCAAATCAAATGCAGTTCAACTTCAATTGCAAAAAACTTGACATTTTCCACATTTTCGACATACTATTTTTATCAACAGTTTCATTTTAAAAATGTTTCAACAAGTTAGAAGTAGATATGCTTAATTCTTTTTTCATATCTACGAGAGAAGTTGAGATTATTTTTTCTATTATTATTTGCGATGAATATTTCTCGTTCTATTTTATCTAACAGTTACGAAAAAACTTCCAAAAAGTATACCCCTTACAGATTTCATTACATTTTTACATTAAAAGATAACTAAAGTACATAGAAAAACACAGAAAGCTATAGAATATAGATCAATATAGCAAAATATGCCAAAAGCATTATTTAGTGTATCGATATACTATTAAAATAAAAAAAAAATATGTATATGATATATATATACATATATCCAAATAAATAAATAAATATACTATAATATTTCGGACAAATACAAAAATATACCAAAGGCTCTATTTAGTATATCGAAAAACATGTCCCATAAATATAAGTTTTGGGAAGTAAATATTCCTAAGGTAACTATCATTATGTATGATAAACTAATAAAAAGTTAATAATAATGATAAAAATTGGATTTATTTTGTTCACATATTAAGTGTGAGTCTTTAATCAATAAAACAGTTGGCTATAGCCAAATTAAATTATTTACAAGCTACTTTTTTAACATTACTATTTCAATGAACATCATAATGATTTATTTTCCTTTGTCATTATCCATATTCGTTAAAATATTGAAGTTTCCAAAATAATAATATTGTCGAATTGTTCACGAATTAAGCTTTGATAATTACATTTTGCCTCGTAGCAGAGTTTATAATAGAATTTTTCAATCGCAAGCACTCAAGACTTACGCACTGCTATTTCAAAGAACAGCGCCGCGTATAAAATCAAAAATAATGCAAACTTTATTTGCTCTAATTTCTTTTTCGATATCATTGAAAAGATCTGTTGTATTTATATTGTTAAGCTCTAAACACATTTAACGATACACATAAAATAAGTGATGCCATATAAAACATTTTTCTGTTTATTCTCTAAGCTAAGTTTGAGGAACTACTTTAAAAAAATAATAGTAAACTTCATTGAGTTAAGGAAGTACAGATGGTATAAGAAACTTTCTTTTGTTCATTTCTTGAACTATTTTTCAGTCTCTACTTATAAAAAAATGAGATATATAGATGACTTAAAATACATTTACATAAGAATTTATTAGAAACATAAATTTGTGCATATATGTATGTATGTACATATGTATGAGAACAATATACATGCTTAAGACTGAGAAGGGGAAATACTTTAAATCACGCAGAGATTATATTTAAAAGTTGTGTTTATACAAACAAATTTGGTAAAACAAATAAGCACTTTAATTTTAATCTCTTTTGGCATAAAAAACATAAAATTGATGGCTAATAATGAAGCCATAGAGCACGGAAGGTACTTAAAGAAGCTCATTGAAGACGCTAGCTGGCTGGTAAATTGAATGCATGTGAAAACAAAAGGAGCTGCTTACAATAGTTTTCCACATCATTTCCTTCGAGTAGATTTTCGCAGAGTCCCCGTGGCAAAATTTCATTATAGCCTCTGAGATTTGATCAAAACTCCGGCTACCTGCTTCATCCTGATGCTGATGCTGATGGCTGTTGCTTGTGCTTGTGATTGTGCTTTTCAAGTTGTGTTGTCGAGCAATGAATGCGTTCAAGCTTTTCCCTTCACAATTTTTGCTAAACAGTTGCTTGGTTTACCTCCGCTGTGGTTTACACTTCATTTGCATTTCTTGAAGCTAAGCGGTTCAACGAATTCAATTTCCATTAGCCGAAATGCTGGAGAAGAAAAAGGTGGGCAAAGTCAATGAGACGTGAGAAGCTCGTTAACTGTGCAGCAGCAACAAATGTTGCAGCATTGGCAAACAATGCATTTCATTTGTTAGTTACATAAGCTGCAGGGGTGAAGCTGGCTAAGTCCTCTTCCGTCGTAAAAGTCAAAGCCTGTGAGTCTTAGAGCATATCAGGAGGCAACCAGCTAATCCAAGGGACAAAGGCCAGCGTATAGCAAAGGTAAACAGCAGCAGCAGCAGCAGCAGCAGCAGAAGGAGAAGGAGATGCAGAAGCAGCAACAATTTGCTACTTACTAGACGCAATTTGGCAACAAAATCAGTTCGCAACTGGAGCCAAGTTCAGCAGTGGCATTGCCAATAAGCCGATTATGTTTATGCCAAGCAACAAGCCACAGCAGCAGCAACAGTAGCAACAGTTTAGGCGCCAGTAAAGCAAATAAATCAAAATGTCAAGCTGCTGACCTTTTGAAGTGCCTCTTCAACAACATGTAGAGAGACAGATAGAGACAGAGACAGAGGGAGCGAGATAGCGAGACACAAGCTGCGAGGAGGGTGAAAATGACAAATTAAATGAGTGACTGACGAGACTTTGCCTGGCCAAATGGCCGGCTTAAACTGAGACGCCTTAGTTTAGCATTAGCCAACGGCGACAATGTTGCGTATGAGTAATGCGAGCGAGGCGAGCGACTCAAATTAACCAAGCAATTTTATAGCAGCTCCAGGCGCACTTTCAACTTGCTTTTATGACTCCAGCAGCAGCAACAACAATAAAACCCAGTTGCCAGTTGCCACCTGAGCAGAAACTAGAAATGAAACTGAAATGTCACAAGCACATTTGTTGTTTGTCTCCTCCCCAAGTGGGAAGTGGGAAATGACCTAGTCAAGAAAAAAGCGAACAGAAGCAACTCGCTTCCTAAGTATTAACATTTCGAGAGATGAATATACATAAGTCACAGCTGCTGCTGCGAAATTTCTATTCCGCTGCGACAAAGTTGACTTAATTCTTCTGCATCGCAGTTGAGTTACAACGCGAGTTCGTCACAATTTAAATTTCATAGTGAGACAGTTTTGCCTTTAAGGGGTGTTTTGCAGTTACTTATATTTGAATATAACACAAGCTTTAATGTGCTTTTCTCGCTAAAATGTGTATGAATTGAGGGAATGATTATTTCGTAGACAATTAGACAAAATATTTATTTAACGTGCTTTAGAATTATATTTCAAAATTACAAATATCAAATTATATTATATATTTAAATGAATTTAGTACGTTGTCTGTCAGAAACTAGTGTTAAATAAAAATAATGTTCAATATGCTTTTATGAACAGTTCTTTTCATTTATGTTTATACTAAACGTATAAGTTTTAAGAAACTTACTTTTAGTTTTTTTTTTTTAAATAACTTTATTAAGCTTAATAAAGTACAAGTATCCATGTGAAGAGCATAAGAATTATTATATTTATTTTTTGGTATTTCTTAAAATATACCAAATTAATAGACTACAAAAACTAAAATATACTTAAGGCAACATATAAAATATACCATAGAGCAGAGAATATACCACATTATTAACCAAACCAATCAAGACCCGCTATAACAATATACTAAATTAAAATACTTAAAAATACTAAGACATACCAAATGCTGTATGTATTTATTTTATCGCTATAGTACTTCTTTCAAAAAATACCATAGAGTAGAAAATATACTAGATTGTCAACATAAGCAACTTAGATCCACTACAACAATATACTAAAATAATATACTTAAAAATCTTGAAATATACCAAAGGTATTTGGTATACCACTATAGTTCTACATTCAAAATATACCATAGAGTAGAAAAAATACTAGATTGTCGACCAAACCAACTGAAACCCGTTAAAACAATATACTAAATTAATATACTTAAAAATACCAAAATATATCGCAATAGTACTAATCCCAAATATATCAAAATGTCAGCCAAAGCAATTGAGACACGCTATAACAATTACCACTAAAGTGTAATAATGCAGTTTTTTTCCTAATTGGCTTTCAACTTAAAGCTAAAGTTTTAATGGGATTGCTTCAAGTTCATCGCTAACTGCAGCGGGGCATAATTGGTATTAATCATGTCTTCTATTGAACTTGTGTAAATTGAAGCAAATGTTGATTTTGCGTTAATTGGAAGCAAAGTCCTTAATGTGCATTATTAAGCACTTCATTTCACCGGCAGGATTCACTTGAAGTGCAGCAGCAGCGAAAGTATTGCAATCGATAAATGAGCAAACATCTTCTTAAGGGAGTGAGTGTGTGAGTGAGTGCACAGTTGGATAAATCTGAATAATAATCTATGCATTAGTTTGTTCAACTCATTGTAAGAAGAAGGCGCTTATGGCACTTTTCCTTTTTGTGTCTCATCTCATTTCGTAGTTCTTCTTATTGCTTAGTCCTTAGTCTTTGTCATGTTCTTGGACTTGTTCTCGTTAAATGCCTTGATTGGCGCTGTGGGCGTGGCAATTGAACAGTTTAAATATTCACACGCCCCAATGCCGTCGTGCCTGGGCGTATTGAAAAAGCATCGTTGTCGTTGTCGTTGTCGCTCTCGTTGTTGTTGTTGTTGAGGAGGAAATTTCGACATCGCATCGTTTGTCGCTTCCTTTTCAGTTTTTTTTTCCTTCTGCATTCTCTTCATATTTTCCTTCTTTTTTGCTGTCGTTTTTTTTTGGCTTGGCTCGTTTAGTTGGTTTGCAATTTCTTTGCATATTTATGAGGGCGACGTCGACGTCAAGTGGCGATGCTTCTCCGCTGCTGCCGCTGCTGATGTTCAATAACCCACAGGAATGTGAAGTGCGGTGGTTCAGACTGTGACAGGCGGTGGGGTGGGTAGGGGAGGTGTAGTAGGTAGCAGGTAGTAGGAGGGAGAGGGTCCTTTGACGGATCAAGAGTTTCGGCAGCGCGCAGACAATAAAATAAAAAACAGCGGGGCGACAGCGAGAACTGTGCAAAGTTCCCAAGTATGGCACGTAGCAGCATCCTGAGCCGGCAGTGCAGCACTTTTTATTGCTAAACACACACACACACACACACACACACGCTTCCACACTCTCACACATACGCTGAGAGACACGCAGCTACTGAGACGTGAAGCCCGTAAGCAGCTCATGAATGTCTGAAAGTGGGCGCAGCAGCAGCTGAGTGGGGAAGTTAGGTCAAAGCAAAAGCAAAAGCATAACCAACATCAACTGCCGCAGCCGCAGCCGCAGCCGAAACGAGCTGAGCCGAGTCCGAGGCCGAGCCGAATCATTGCCGAAGCCGAAGCTGAAGCCGCAGCCACAGCCACAGCCACAGCCGAAGTCAAAGTTAAAGCCGCAGCCGACAAACAGCACGTGCTCGCTGCTGCTGAGCAACAAATGCCGACGACGACGACGACGATTCGCAGTCAACGCTGGCGTCGTTGTCGCTGTCGCTGTCGCAGTCGACGCTGTCATTGGCGTTGCCTGCAGCATTCAAAACGAAACTTGTTGAAATTTCGAAAAAATTTAAGCACTGGAAGTTCGAAAAAACACACAGAAAAGCTCTTTCAGCAGCGCTTTCAATTGGCACAGCGCTTTCACTTGCCTATCAGTTGCTGAAGCTTACGCATAGAGGGCGCTTTGGTTTTGCGGTGACGTCATTGGCAAGCTCTTGACCTCTGTCAAGCACATTGACGTCATTGAAAGCTAAACACTGCTGATCGACAAGCATTCACAACGCAGCTTTCACTTGGGACAAAAGCTATGGACGTCACAGTTGCCCTAGCTCTCTCTTTCTCTCTCTATCTCCATCTTTTTTGCTCTCCCTTGCTCTGTCACACTTGATGGCATTGTGTCAATGTCCCTTGAACTTTGCCGCATTGAAAGAGGTCACGAGGTCAGGCACACTGCGTCGCTGTGACGTCAGCACTTAACCTCGCACACTTCATTTCATCAAGTTTATCATAAAAGAACCAGAACACACTTGATTAATGCCTTTTCTCTCTCTCTCTCTCTTTCTTTTTCTCATTGCAGGTGAGTTATAAACCAATCCAATTGAACCATCGCAAAGACCCTTATGTGCTCACATGACGAGGCAAATGTGACGAGAGGACAATGTGCATGCGGTTTGTGTCTCTGCTAAAACTAACACAAAAGTTCACAATAGTAAACAACGCTATTGCGAATGACATTCTAATCATATATAGCATACGCCTCGTATGCCTTTATTTTGAACGCCACTTCTCGATTTTAAAGCTCTTTTATGTATTTGGATTTCTTGATGAGCTTTTAATTGTGTTTAATTGAGTAAAGCTATTTTGGGTCCCATTTATGATAATTGAAATGCATATAAAATGATTGTGGGGGACTTGATTTAGTTGTTGGTCTAATTTTAGACATCATTTTATAACTTTGTGAAGTGTTTTTAGAGATTTGATTGATGGATGCGACACAAAAGGAAAATTTATTTTATATAAGCATACATATGTATTCATTTTTGTTTTGAACTTTATTACCAATATATATCCAATTTATCAAAATGCAAAATAATGTAATGATATTTTTATATTGCTACACAATTGCCAATCAGCATTGGGAACAATGAAATGTAACACGCAGTGAATAAGTGACATGAAATAGACACAGAAACGATGAAATGAAACAAAAGTCAGCATTGAAATGAGGCATCGGTGAATAAATACGACACGAAATCGAATTGGGAACAACCCCGAATACTGCTAGCAACATGTTGCAAAGGCATGTTACAGCAACATGCTGCCTGACATGTTTCCGTCTCTGTTTTGGTTTCGCCACAGGCCGTGTCACTGGCACTGGGCGCACTTTTAAGGGGTTATTGTGTCAATGCTGACGTCACAACCCCTCGAGGGGTTGCGAGAGAGAGAAAGAGAGGGAGAGGGAGAGGGAGAGGGATGGCAATGCACTGTGTAGCACCAAATGCAATATTGTTGCAGGATTGTTATTCGATCAATCAATCAATTGCACGCTTGGCGCGCACAAATAAATATAAATAAATATAAATAAATGCGCCGCAACATTTGCACAAGCAATACAAAATCGTGTCGACCCCATAATCGCGTGACCTCCCCCCGCGCATTCTTTTGGCCTCACCCTTGGCCCTCGGCTATCAGCTATCGGCTATCGGCTCTCGGCTATTTGAGCTGCGTAGTGAATTGTTGCCCCGTCGCTGCAAATGATCCATTCGCACCGCTTGTCCATTAACAACTCATTGCTCATACCTCATGTGAATCCCTCAGCCTCGGCCCTGACGTCCCTATGTTGTGGCCTATTCATTTTGGCTTCAAATATTGTTTGGTTAAAATCACTTTTCTGGCCAACAAAATCAACAGCAATCAATCGGCAATACTTGAACATTGTGTGTTGTTTCTTTTTCTTTTGTGTTTCTCTGTTTTCTGTTTTTGTTTCATTTTCAAAATGAAAATGAAAATGAAAATGCATTAAAATTATATTCTTGGCATTTCTCAAAACAGTTGCCACACACAACCACACACACTTTCCCCTTCCCTGCGTCGCCCTTTTGGGCGAGTTGATTTGCCTTTTGCTTTTCAAACAAATAAAGAGGCACATTAAAAACGATATTGTCGACAATTGACGAAAACAAGGCAACAACTTGCCGTACATATTGAACAAAAAAGTATCTAAGTATCTGCTGCGTTATATCTAAGTATCTGCGTATCGCAAGTATCTCAGACGATGGCCGATGCCCGATGGCCGATGGTCGAGATGCTTTACGCAATCCTCTTGAGTGAAAAGCGAAAGAAAATGCGAGTGAAGGTCGCGCCTCAGGCTCTTCATATTGTTACTATTAGTTGTTGCTATTGTTGACGCTATAAAGCGCATTAATAACTAAGTAAGAGATGCTGAAAGATTTAGCTGGAAACAAGCACTTATTCAACTAGAACTCTCTCTCTCTCTCTCTATCTCTTTCTCTGTCTCAACGTCATCATTAGCCTCATTACGATCAAAAATCCATTTGGCTATATATTCTTCATTCTTCTGACGTTGTTTGCATCGCCCCCAACACACGTACACACACACACACACACACATGAAAACAGCAGTGAATTTATCATACTATAACAAAATAAATAGTGCAGAAATGCAGAGAAATGCATTTTGTGCAATTTCTATAATTGCATTTGCGTCGATTGCCGTCGCCCGCCTCTCTTTCTGTTTCTTCTCCTCTCTTTGAGGTTTTTCGTTTTCTTTTTTTACTTTTGTTATTTTTGTGCTGCATTTGCACAGTTCCTCATTCCATTGAAGGCCGAACATATGCCAAATTTCTTATCATAGCCAAAACAACTAGTTGCTAACTTTGTTTTTTTTTTATTTGTACTTTCTTGCTTTCCTCTTTGTGGCAACAGCAGCAGCCGCTTAACTATTCAACTTTGACCTCTGTCTACCGCTTTGGCAGATGTTCAAAAACTTTGCTCGTTAGCGACATCTCGACTTATTTTGAATCGCAAAACCACTTTGTGTAATCGATAGTTTTTGCTGCTTTTTCCTTTTCAGTATATGAAATTCCAATCAGTTAACAACATTTCACAACATTTCTGAGTGCTCGTTGAAAAAACAATCAATTTAATAGCTCTAAAGAGCTATTGGCTTTAGGCATCGGTTTAACCAGATATTCAGTAGCTGTATTTTTCTCATTCTAAGGAATTTAATAAATAATGTTTTTGTTAATTTGTTTCTCATCAAATCGAAATATATTCTACTTAGAAGTGCGAATCAATGAATTAATTTCAATAATGTTTATAATTACGATAAAAATGAATTCAATTCTATAATGTTTATAATTACAATAATATTATTCGTCTTAAAAATGTGTTGAACGATTTAAAATATTTCAATAAAAATTTAATACAAAAATTCATTTTTCATTCATGTCTTGAAATATTATTGTACGGAATGGAAGAATTACATAGGAAAATGTTTTTGTTAAATTGAAATATATTATGTGGAAAAGTGTGAATCAATTAATTCAATTCCATTGTGTTTACAATTATGATAATATTATCGGTAGCAAAAGAATATTAAAAACATTATGTGTTAGACACATTCAAAATTATTCTAAATATTTTCAATTCAATTGACTTTTCTTTACTTAGTCAGTACAAAAAGGGAATATATTTTGGTATGTTTTTAGTATTTTTGTGGCACCGCCCTGATTTGTTCCTTCTTACTGGTTTGCCATTCATTTCTTGATATATTATGCTATGGTATGGAAGAATTACATGAAAAATATTTCACTAATTAAACTCAAGTTGTCCACAAAACAATCTCACTTAGTTCTTAAAATATTCCAATGAATAGAAAAATCTTCAACTGAAATATCATATATTTGAAGAAGTTCTGACGAAATTATTTGAAAATAAAGATTTCATATCTTTTTGAATATAGTTTCGAGTTTGGTAAAGTTTATTATCATGGCACAAATTAGCATCGAATGTTGTACAAACGTTGCATAAGTGACAAGGCCGAGGTTGATCACTGAAAACTAAGCACTGAGGATGCAACAACTTTTCAATGTGTGTGTTCACTGCTGCAATTCGAGACAGGTGGACAAGGCTGGCCACAATTTGCCGTTAAGGTTTATGCGTTTAGTCAGTTCATGATAAACATTTGCAAAGTTGTTGACAACTTAATGTTTTGTTTGCTAAGAATTAATAATGTGAACTTTGTCACATTATTTGTTGTTGAGTCGTAGTTGTGAACTTTGTGTAAAATGAAAATGAATAATAGAAAATTGTCAACATGTTTCTGTTATGTGTTCATGATATATAGTCACAAAATTGTTGATTCCAAGTTATCTAGTTAATGTTGAATTTTGAATACTGAAACTGATAAAGCGAAAATGTGTCAACTTGTTGTTCGCATAAACGCACAGTTTGTCATTAACGTCAATGTTTATGCGTGAAGTCAGTTCATGATAGAACATTTTCAATTGGTTGTTTGTGAAAACGCAGACTGTATGAACACACATTTTGTCGTTAACGCTTACATTTCTGCGTGTAGTCAGATCATGATAAATATTTTTTAATTTAATGAGTCGTATTTGTTTCGTTAATGTTTTGAGTTTTGAATACTGAATATGATTAAGAGAAAATTTATGCGTACTCTTAATTCATGATCAATAATTTCAAAGTTGTTGAGTCGCTTGCGTTTATAAGGCAAAAATTATGTCAACTTGTTGTTCGTGTAAACGCTTACGGTATAAACGCACAGTTCTCATTAACGTTTATGCGTACACTTAGTCCATGATCAATAGTTTCAAAGTTGTTGATTCGTAGTCGTCAACTGAATGTTGGGTCTAAAAACGGAAAATGAAAAGCAAAATGTGTCAACTTGTTGTTCGTGAAAACGTAAACCACATGAACGCATTTCAAAGCGGTTTCAGCTGGTTTTTGTTGGGCCGTTGGCCGTTGACGTTGCGGCTGCTGCAAAACAATTTGCGTGAAAAGAATAAAAAAAAAAACAGACACACACACACAGACGCTGGGGCAAACTTGCAGAGAGTAGAACAAACTGAGTAGAGCGACATGCGCTGGATTTGCTCAAAAACGTCGCAGTCGCAGTCGCAGCCCCGTCCACCTTCTCCTCCTTCTCCTTCTCCTGCCTCTTGCCAACCACTGGCCGCAGTCCACAGTCATCATCAACAGCAGCAGCAGCAGCAGCAGCAGCGGGAGCCATCGTCGTCGCCGTCGTCAGCTGAGGCGATCTTCAGTAACGCGCACGCCGGTGAACGCTTCGCACTTGCCCCACAATCGCAATCGGCCAAATATATTAATTTTCCAGTGCGTTTTTTCGCTTCCCTCCAATTCATTTTCTTTTCTTTTTTTTTTTCGTTTCCACGTTATTGTAATTTCCCTATTTTTTTTTTTGGTTTTGTGTCGCGCGAAAAATTCTGTGTTAAACTGATGTGTGAAGTGCTTCGTGATTCACGCTGAATTTCAATTGCAGCGTCAACGGCGGCAATTAAGCCAAGCAAAATGATGTGAAAAGTGTCGCCCGATGTGTCGATGTCGATGTCGACGTCGATGACGTTGTCTCCGTCTATGTGATCCGTTTAAGTTTACGTTTTAGTTTTCCTTTTTCGTTTTCGTTTCCATCGCGTTCTCTTCGACAACATCTTCATCGTCTTGTCTTGTGTGGAATTCATGAGTTTCTTTTTTTCCATTTTTTTTTGTTCGTTGTTGTTGTTGGTGATATTTTCAAAGTTTTCATTCTTCGGTTGCTGTTGTTGTTGCTGTTGTTGTTGAATATGTGAAAAATGTGTGCGACAAATGTTGGCTCCCCCTGCCACCTGCGTTTCATAGGCGCGCCCCACGCGTTCACAAAGAAACAGACAGCAAAAAAAACAGAAAAAAAGTCACAGAGACCAACAGAAATTGTTTCGTTTCGTTTCATTTCTTTTGTCATTTGAATTTGAATATAAATAAATATATATCTAGACTTTAGTCTGTCTGTCTATTCGTTGTCTCCTCCATAAATACGCCTAGAATAGAGAATAGAGGAGCAGCAGCAGCAGCAGCAGCAACAACAAGAGCAACAACAACAACAGCAGCAACCGCAACAGCAATAACAATATTACGTATACGTAACATATAAATACATATATTTATTGTACAGCTCAGCGACTTTGTGTGTCTCTATGTCTTTAGCTGTATTTGTACATGTACGCAAGAAAGAAAAACAACAAAACCAGATTATAAAATAGAAAACAAGTACGAAAGCCTCTCAAAAAAAAAAAAAAAAAAAAATATTTATTCTCCACACTTCTACCCCATCGAAATTTTGGCTGTTACACTGTAAATACAGAAGTGAGAAGTGCTTGGTGCATCTTGATTTGTGTTAGCAAGTGTTAACCCAAGCGGAGCCAAGAGTGGGCGTTGGAGTAAGTTAATGGATCGCCTGCATGGCCCACATCACGACGACGCACGGCAGCTTAAGCCAAGCGCCAAGGTAAGCATCGACTCATTGACTTACTATATTCGACTCATTCGACTCATTGACACTTATTCGACTCATCGTTTCATATCGTTCTTACGTCGTTGCCTCGTTACGCGTTACGTTCATGCGTTGCTACGTTGTTTCGTTGCCCGCCCCGCCCTGCGCCGCCCACTTTTCGTCTACTGAATCGTTTCTTCTTCGCTTTCTTCTCCTTTCTCTCTCCCTCTCTCTCTCTCTCTCTCTCTCTCTCTTTCTCTTTAGCTATTTAGCTCTGTCGCTTTCGCCCTCGCCTCAGCTTCTGCCTCTCGCTTCTCTTACCACTGCTCGAGCTCTAGCTGTTAGCTGTTGTTTTAGTGCATTATAATTTCATTTTATTATTTTCTAAATATTTACTTAGGAACGCAAAATACCAAAATTCCACATTTACGACTCGCAATGCGTCTCGACTCGACTCGATTCGACTCGCGACTTGTTTCAGGTAGCCTCCAAAGAATTTCGTGTTCGCAATTCTTTTCGCTTATCTTTGGGAGACGCGTCTGAAGCTGCTAGTTTGTTCGACTATTTCAAATGATTCTTCAATATTTAATTGCTCTTCACTTTATTGCGTATTCACTTCTCTCTCCCTTTCCCTCTCTCTCTCTCTCTCTCTCTCGATCTATGGAAATGTTTGAACACAAAACTGCTGTCTACAAAAGCAAAACAAAAGCATAATTTATGTGCATGTAAACACTTTCGATATCGTTTCATTTCGTCTTAAACACTTTTATCGCTTATGGCTTAATTGCGGTTGCCTGAGGTTGTGCTCGGCTCTTAATTAACTTGCTGCAATCCGTGGGAAAACACATAAAGAAACAAAAGTTCTGCAGCAATTGCGATTAGCTTAATCAAATTGATAGCAAATATATAAATTTAAGTGGAATAGACAACAATAAAATAAAACAATTTGAATTTAAAAAAAAAAAACATAAAAAAAGATTAATTCGAATTAAAAATAAATAAATAATTAAATATAACAAAGTTCAAAATTAGACTAATGTAAAACAAATCAATTAAAATACAAACTTAATAAAATAAATATAATTAAAAAATAAATAAGATAAATAAAATAAATGAAATAAATTGAATAAATAAAATAAATAAAATAAATAAAATAAATAAAATAAATAAAATAAATAAAATAAATAAAATAAATAAAATAAATAAAATAAATAAAATAAATAAAATAAATAATATAAATAAAATAAATAAAATAAATAAAATAAATAAAATAAATTGAATAAATAAAATAAATTGAATAAATAAAACAAATAGAATAAATTATTCAAAAATTATTGGATTATATAATTACAAAATTATTTTAATTTAATCATGTAAAATAGAGTCAAAATTTCAAAATAAATAAAATAAAATATAAAAAAAATGTATTATAAAATAAAATTAATATGATAAAATTCAAAAAAATAATAATAAAAAATATAACAGAATAAATAAAATAAAAGAATTAGAAAGTTAAGTAATTACAAAATTAATAAAGTGTTTAAAATAAAATGTAATACAATTAAAAATAAAATAAAATCAACGCTAGAAATAAATGAAAATAAAAGAAAATGAAATTAAAATAATGAAATATAAAATAAAAAAAAATATATAATAAGCTAAAAAAGCAAATAAAAAAGATATAACAAAATAAAGTAAAATAAGGTAAAATAAATTAACAATAAATAGCTGCAATGAATAAAATAAAATAAAATAAAATAAAATAAAATGTATATTAAAGTGAAATAAATAAAGTAAATTTAGTATATAAAAGATGAAAGAAATAAATATGTAAAAAGCGAAAAAATTCAAGAAAGAAGAAAATATATATAAAAAAATCAAAATATTTAAGATTCCTCTTTGCTGATATGTATATTATAATATATAGGTACATATGTACTTACTTTGCATACGCAATAATTATGATTTTTAGTTCAATAGACAGAAGTTATTCAGTATTTGGTATGGAGAAGCTAATGATGAAGAAATTATTCATATAATGTGGTAAAGCATGAAATATCTATGACAGCAATTTGAGATGTTCTTTTTTTTACGTAGTTATGCTTATAAAGAAGCTTTCCTCTACAGGCATAAAAATAAATAAATCGCTCGCTTATCTTGACGTACATTTTGTTAGTCTGTTTTATTGCTGGCATCTGATACTCAAGCTGAAATTAAAGAGCTGTAACAAAGCTGTGTGGAAAATATTTATGAGCGAAGTGATGAAAGAGCGCTTTTCTTTCATTTTCCTAAAGAATGTTAAAGCTGACCTTCTCATCACTTTGTCAGCATATTTCTTGTGTTGTGTCCAAGTCGAGGGTTGCCTTTACAATTTGTTTTGAGTCAATTGTGGCACTTGCCACTTGCCACTTGCCATGAACTGACCTCCACAGCTCTTGACCAATGAACTTTGCGGATGTGTGTGTGCTTGGTTGTGTTTTACAGTTATGCTTTTCACTTGTCATCATCGATTGTCGCCTGCAGCTAATTAACGCTGCATATGCATAAGATGTGTCAGGGGGGGGAAGGGGGTTAAAAAGCGGAACTAACCGAGGCACTGCAAATGGGTTGGAAAGGGGAGGGGGGTAGCGGGGAGATGAAGAAGGGCGCATATTGTGGCCGATTATTAAGCACGGACAGCGCGGTCGACGAGTGCTTTTGGCCTTGAGTGTAGCTTAAAATGCGCCAACAAGCAAGCGTTAGCGCGTGTGCTGTTCTCATTCTCGGTTCTCGGTTCTCGGTTCTCTTTCATGTTGAGCCCTGTTTACCCCCCGTTCCCTTCGATACCCCGCGAATCTACTTCCTCCATTGTTTTGCATAGTTTGCTCTGTGATTTTCATCGCGCTTCGATTATGAAAGACGCCACTTGGTCGGTCAGCTGCTCGCTCATAATTTCAAGACTATGCCACTTTCTCTCGTTCACTCTTTCACTCTTTCCCTCTCTCTCTCGCTTTCTCTTCTTGCTCTATGCTTTGTGTATTTCCGGTTGTGTGTAAAGCCAAGGTTTCAAAATTAAATTAGAGCAAAACAACACACAACCAGCCGACGACGATCGCTGTCGGAGAATCGGCAAACGAAACCAAAAAAGCCGATTCCAAGCGCGATTCCCATTCCTATTCCCATTCCCATTCCCAATCCGATTCCGATTGCGATTGCGATTGCGATTCCCAGTCGAGTCCGGGGGAAAGTGCACTTGAAAGTGGCGCGCGCGCCCGTTCACATCACAGCGTGCTCTGAATGTGTCATTTCATAATTGTTTTATTATTATTGTTGTTGCGGTGCGAGGCGAGGAGAATAAACTACAAAGCTGGTGTCGGGAATTATGCACGCGGCGCCCGCGGTGCGTTCGCCAGCTGAGATGCGCCACAAGAAGAAGAGGTAGAGGATGAATGATGTGAACCACTCAAACCAAAGCAAATCAAACCAAACCAAACCAGTTGCCAGTTGCCAGTTTGCAGTTACCAGTTCAACTCCACTCCACCCGAGGCATGCAAATCCAAAAAAAAAAAACAAAATACAAATAATATATATTTCAAAATATAGAAAACTTCGCGAGAGACTGTGCGCAATCTAGTTGACACATCGCAATGGTGTCTTCTTCACTCGCTCGTTTTTCCCAAATCTCTAAAGTTATTTTCTTCACCTTCTTTATTTTTTTTTTCTCTTGCTTTTACCCTTTTTTTTTTACATGTGCTTGTGTCGCCGTTTCGTTTGTGCTTCGTGTGTTGTGTGTTTTGGCTCTACAAACCAAAAAAAAAAAAAAATACAAAAAATTAAAACAAAAAACAACGTGCAGGCAGAAGCAGTTCGTCATGCAGGATAACTTTAAGATGATGTAACTATACTCGTATATCGATTAATTCCTTTTGTTATCTTCATAAGTGTAAGCTCGACTCAATTGCAGCGCTCTTCGCACAGAATTAACACATTTGAAAAGATGTTAGGAACAATAGCCAATACTTTTCATATAGTTCATTCAATCTAATGCAGATTCCGATTATCGTTAACCAAGTTATCGATAACGCCAAACTGTTTATAGCTTAAATTATCAAAATTATTTCGTATATAAAGTTAAAGTTTATAATGTTTATTAGAATAAAAATACAGAGCATAAAATAAAATGCAGTTTTTCGATGACGATCGATAATCAAGTTATCGATAACAACAAACATATAATTTTGGATATATATTTATTTTATATTGCAATGTTTGATAAAGTATAAATAGAGATCACAAGATCTAATTAATCATTTGATTATCGATAAAAATAAGTTATCGATAATGACAAAAATAAAATTTTCGATATATATAAATTTTATTTTGTGATAAATAGATCATAAAATTTAGAGCTTATTTCTATGATGTTCGATAAAGAGGTTATCGATAACGACAAACATAAAATGATCGAGGTATATAGCTTTTATTATGATGTTTGATAAAATATACATACATGCAGACTATGAAATCAAATGCAGTTTTTTTTATAAGCGATAAAAAATTTATCGATAACGACAGCACATAAAATTATCGCTATATCGAATCGATAATTTAGTTTATATGGGGATAGATTCCTAGCGAAATTGTTTTTTATTGTTATATATATTTTTGATTATTATGTTTAACAAAATAAAAATAGAATGCAGAATATATCTTTTCATTTATTTTGTATAGAATGTTCTCAATTAGTGTTATGTAAATGACTGATATTGTTAACTTTATGAATAACACATTACTTATCGATAATAATCAACATTATAGCCATTAAATTTATTTTAATTGAACTTAAAAATTATACCGCTATACAGCATTTGAATCAACCTTGAATTAAACGATAAATTTTATTGCGTGCAAAGTTTTAAAAGTAACAAAAAGTTGTTTCACATTTCTATTTAAATTCTTTTATTACCTTTGAATAAAAAAAATATAAAGTTTTTATATATATAACTTTGTAACTCAAAGCAATATTTATTGAGTCTTCGTACAACAGCAAAAGTTGATAAAGGTTTATACATAAATTCTTTGACTATTGAAAACAAAAAATCAAAAATATTTTTATTTTTGAAATTAAATAAATAACAAATAACGAGTAAAATTGAATGAGCGCATTTATACAAACATTTTGTATTTTTGGGATTAACTATTATATGAAAATATATACATTTGCTTTTAAAATTCTAAATTGAATGCATAAAGATTAATGAATAATGACGTCTTAACTATAGTTTTGTGATATATGAACAACTTTTAATGTACAAATTTTTAATGGCATCGTCATAAATTTTCTTTACACTTGGTTGTTGATATTTTGATAGCATTGTTAATAAAGCAAACAGATGTTGATCCATTACTTGTAAATATCTGAAATTTCAAATAATATTGATATAGAAATTTCGTCAGTTTTTCATAGTGTTGAATTAAGAATAGTTTTTACGTATAACAATATCAAACGTCAGTTGAAAGTTGATATTTGTCTATGCACTGATTAAAGATTTGTTTGGCGTTGTGCAACACTGTAAGCACTGCAAGTACTGGCAAGTATTCCAACTATTTGCAGTGTCAGACAAGTGCAGAAGGAAAACTGCAATCTCAGACACACTGCGAAGAGCGCTGCATGAATGTAGCGCACACAATTTGCTAGAGACTTTCGCTTTAACTGTAATCGTAATAAAGCTAGTTTTGTACTTGGCTACGACACGTACTTCAGCTGCTCCCCACTGCGAGGGAGTGTGGGCAAAGGGGGAGAGGCAAGGGGCAAGGGGGAGCGGGAGCGGGCACAATGACTCGACCGCAATTGAAGTCGCTGCCGGAAATGTCAGGCGGCACGAAAGAATTCCATCAAGTGGCGGGCAGTGAGGGCAAAATACCAAACACGTTGGTTGAGTAGGGGTTTAGAAGAGGGAGAGGGGTAGGGGAGTGGGTGAGAGTGTTTTGAAAGGAATCTTTCGGGAGGGAGCGGGGTGGAGGTGCAAGCACAAAATATTTTGTAGTCCAGCCAAGCGACGTCGACGTCGACGTCGACAGGTCTTTGTTTTGCTTTTGCTTAACGAACAATTTTTAATTGATTTGCTTGTTTTTCGCCTTCACCGTGGCCATGACCAGCTAGCCGACAACCTGCTGCCGCTGCCCTGACTCCTTCCCCCCCTCCCCTTCCCGACCCACTCATAGAATACCCAGCAATCAAAAATGCCCGCTAACCGTTTCAGCCGCCGCCTGACGTCTTCGACTTCGTCTTGTTCTTCGCTGCTTGTTTTATGGCACACACACGCACACACAGTCACAGCTCAGGAGTATGAGGAGGAGGAGGGGGGAAGAGGGGCTAAAAGACGCCATCAATTTTGTTATTTTTAGCACGAAAATCGTTTTGCCATTGTGTGTGCTGCCTTATGACAGAGCACCCAAGACAGAGGAGGAGGAGAAGAGCGCTGTGTTTGTGCATATGTCAAATGCAAAGCGTTCTTCTACAGCCTTGCAGCAGCAGCCACCGCACAGCAGGAGAGCACAAAGAGAGAGGCAGCGGGAGGGAGGTAGAGGAACAGTCTGTCAGATTGCATTTGATAGTCGCTAGATGATGATGATCCATTACAGAGCGCGGCTGGGCATTGAGAAATTTATTTGTTTGTTTGTTTGCGCGACATTTCTTTGTAGGCGGACATGCGGCAGATGAGAGGGGCAGTAGGGGAAAGTAGGGGAAGGGAGCTGCTGTTAAGTTTAGCGATTTATTTGTCCCGTGTTGCTCTGCTGTTGTGGCAACGCTGACAAACAAAAATTTGATCAATATTTTCGCTCTCTCTCGCTTGCTCGCTCGCTCTCTCTCTCTCTCTCTCTGTCCTTCCCCTCGACTGGAGTAAGAGTGACCCATGGAAAATGGCCCCAAAAAAGAACAGAAAGAAAAACAGGTCGTATATTCCACGTGCCGTGACTGCTGCCAGCCTGCTTATTAGCCATGAAGGTTGCCTGCTTTCTGCTGGTTTTTTTTGTTGTGTTCTGTTCTGTTCTGTTCTGTTGTTGTCGCAAATGCAAAGCGAAAGCAGCAACATCAATAAAAACAGGCAATGTATATTCGCTATGACACTGGGCGCAATTTGCATGGCATATGCTAGCCGTGATCTGGCCATGCTTTGGCCCACGTTGCGTATGCGTCATATGACGCCGTCAGATTGCGCATGCGACGCGTTGTGCATGCAAACCAGCTGCTGACCTCCATGTTTCTGTGTGTGTGTGTGTGTGTGTGTGTGTGTGTGTGTGTGTGTGTGTGTGTGTGTGTGTGTGTGTGTGTGTGTGTGCTGGTGCTGCTGATAATCGCGCGCGTCATTAGAGTCGCAATCAATGTGACCATGGACGAAACACACACACAAACAAATGACAGTCTAACACAACACGAACAGAAAATGATTTGTGTTTGTGTCTGGGAGGTAACAAAACAACACAGAAAAAAAGGGTGTTAATGAAATCAGTTACAAGTAATGTGACCATGGAGGATATGAAATGACAGGCTGGCATGCCAACTGCTTTAGCCAAATAAACCGATTGCCAAGGAAGCAGTTGTTGCATTGTTTGTGTTCGCAACAAATGCAAATGCAAATGCAAAAGCGAAAGCCAACGAGTTTGTGTGTGTGTGTGTGTGTGTGTGTGTGTGTGTGTGTGTGTGTGTGTGTGCAGCTGTTAAGCGAAATTAGCATGGCGAACAAATGCCATAATTATGGTATCAAATTAAAGTGACGCGCCAGACGAACAATCCAATCGTTGCTTATATGCAGTTTATAGAATTTGAATTTTATTAGATTAACCATCAAATTAAACCGGCTTGACAGTTGAGTAATCGGAATATAAACCACAAGGGTGTAAAAAAAAAGATTACTTGTAAAAATGCTGTAGTTGTCTATGCGGAATTGTCCTTGAAATATACCAAATTAGTATACCAAATAAATATATACCGAATAAACCAGAGTTTAATAAAATATGAATTTAATATTACTTTTAGAATATACCTTAGTGTACAGAGTAAAAAAGCTTCACTTAACTGTGCGGTATTTTTCATAAAATATACCAAAAAATAATACAATATAACAAATTGCATATGCGATATATGAATATAGTATATTATTATTATATTATTAGAAAACCGGTTAAAAACTAGTTGACTAAGACTATTAGTCTTTAAAATGCCAAATTAGTATACCAAACTAACATACCAAAAATAATAAAATATATTTAATTTCTTAATTTGTATATATATATATTTCATTAAAAATATACTACAATGTACAAAGTTTACCAGATTATCATCGAAATTCACTTAGACCCGACTGCAGCAATCTAATATTTCAATATTTTTTAAATAAAAGTATTTCATAAATATTATAGTTTTGTTATGCAAAGCTGAAAAGCAAAATAATTTTTGACAATGACAATGCATAACTCTGTGATAATATTAAGCAGTTAATTGTCTGATAAATTGGGGAAAATGTATTAAATATATTGCAATATAATTATAATTATTGTAACATACTAGTTGCCATTAAAAAAAATAAAATGGAGTGTATTGGGAGAGAGAGAGAGAGTTTAGAAGTACATATTTTAGTTCAATCGAATGTTTTATCTTTTCTGTTTTAATTTGGGAAATATTTGAAAGTACAAGATAGTATTAAAAATTATATTTATTTATATGTATATGGTATCCAAACATGTCCTGAAATATGAAAAATTATAGATTTTAATGTTATTTTGAAAAATTTTCAATTATGTATTCCATCAAATTTCCCCAAAAAAGCAATAAAACTATCTTTAAATATTTCAAAATATGCATTTATTAAAATAATTGCCAATTTGTATGCATATTGCAGTTGAGCACGCTCTACTAAAAAGTTTTTTACTTGTTCTAATTTTGTATTTTTATCAAAGTTGTGATAAAAATGATGTATACATTTTTATAATTAAATAAAATTTGAACAATTTGCAAAATGCAGGGCAAGTGTGGCATATTAAAAGTTCTGAATTGCAATTGCAGTTTATTAGCCAAGGCAGCGAATATCTGTTATGATTGTCGGTACTGATTCATAAGTGGTTAAAGTATTATTGCTGCTGTCGCTGTCAGCAACGACAACAGCAACAACAGCAACAGCAACAACAATAACAACGAGAGCAACGACAACAACCAGGAGGCATGTTGTTGACAATGAAGCGACGCCGCGTGTTGCAGATGTTGTTGATTTCAAGCTGCGGCAATTGAACGAGCAACCAACTGCAGCAGCAAATGCAGAACAGAAAGAACAAGAGAGAGAGAGAGAGAGAGAGAAGGAGTAAAAGAGAAAGAGAGAGAGAGAGAGAGAGAGAGCGAGGCACATTTATATTAATCGCCACACAGACACAGTGGGAAAACTGTTACGAAATCAGGCAAAAAGCAAGCATGAGCAAAAGAGCAACGACAATGAGGACGCGATGAGGAACGAGAACTAAAAAAGCGCCAGCCACGAATCGTTAAATCCGAATTGAAATGTTGGCTTCTCGGTAGTCATGCAGGCAGGCAGGCAGGCAGGCAGGCAGGCAGGCAGCAACAACCACAGCAACGACAACAGCAACAACCACAGCAGCAGCAACAACAATAATACATTAGTTACAGTTACAGTTTTTGTCAGAGTTCACGAGTTGCCAGCCGATGAGTAGCCGAGTTGAGTTAAACTTGCCGCTGAGTGTGTTAGTATGTGTGTGTGTGTGTGTGTGTGTGTGTGTCTGCTGCAGCAGCGCGGCATTTAGTTAAGTTAGCCATGAAGTGAACTCAACTGAACCGAAACAGTCCCGAAATTCAGCCCGAACCCCACAACAACTATGACTAACTGCCTCTGTGTGTGTGTTAGTGTGTGTGTGTGCTTCAAGTGGTTTGTCTGTGCTGCTTTTGGCTTAGATTTCTGGCCAATTGTTTGGCATTTTTTGAAGAAGTCGCGACGCTGGCAGACAGCAACGCGCGCTCGTCCAGGACTCAAACTCTCGACGTTCTCGACTCTCGACGTTCGACGCTCGACACTCGAGTCGCAGTTCGAGTTAGCCAACTCGTCGGCCCAGTTAACAGCCAGCAGCAGCGCCTTCGTGCGTGTGCGTTCTCCATCTCGCTCTCACTCGTATTTCGCTGTCTGTGTGTGTTCTGACTTCGTCGTCGTCGTTGCTGCTGCTGCTGTTGGTTGACTGCTGGCGCTTTGTCAACGTCGAGTTCATACAATTGTGGCACGCGGCGCGTTAAGCACGTGGCTCTGACTGATAACACACAGTGTGTGTTAGCCAAGGCTCAGACTAAGTGTGCGACAGAGACAGCGGCGTCAGCCTACCAGCAAGACCAAGACCAAGAGCAAGAGCGAGAGAAAGAGCAAGCTAAACGCGATCCGTGCATATTTTTTGCAATTTTTTTCGTGTGCAAAACCAAACTACTTAAACAACGTTTGTGTGTGTGCGTGAGTGCGTGTGTGTGTGTGTGTGTGTGTGTGTGTGTGTCTAGCCTTATCAATGCACTTAACAACACTGTGATAAACAAGTGGCCTACCACAACAACATCAACAACATCAGCAACTAATTTTTTTTGTCCTCGCAAAGTGCAGTGAAAAAAAAAACGAAAAGTTTAAACAAAGCTTCAGCGAATCCGCAAACAAAATAAATACTTAATTAATCAATACGTAAAGGCACAATTTTAAACACCTTTATAGCTAACTTTCAATCAATAAATAATAATACTAACCAAAGAAAAAAAAATCAAATATAATTATTCAAATTTATAATTGCACAATTTAACAAAGAATTTGATAAGAATTTTTGAAAAACGTAATACACAAAATATATCTGCCAGCAAACAAATATATCAATAATTGGTTTCAACAATGAGTGCACCGAATGGCAACAGCAACACCAACACCAACACCAACAACAATGGCAATGGTAATGGCAATGGCAATGGCAACGAGCAACAGCCACGTGCAACAACTAGCAACAGCAGCAGCAGCAGTCGTCAAGTTGTTGACATTTCGACAGCAACAGCAACAGCTGCTGCCACACAGCCACGCCCAGCCACGGCGCCAGCTCGCAGCAGCAACAACAACAACAACAACAATAACTACAGCAGCAGCAGCAACAGCCACACCAGCAACAACAACAACCATGTGCCGCAGCCCAGCAGCAGCAACTATAACAACAACAACAGCCAGAGCCAGAGCAGCAGCAGCAGCAACAACAACAACGAGAGCAGCCACAGCAGCAGCCTGGTTGTCAGCGGCATTACAGCGGCAACCACACACGCCAGCAGCAGCAGCCAGAGTCAGAGTCAGAGTCAGAGCAGCAACAACAATCACATCTATGTGAATCCGCACAGCTACGACAGCAGCAGCAGCACTGCAGGCAGCGGCAACATCAGCGGCTCGACGGCAGTGATGTTGCCATCATCAACGACAGCAACATTACCGCTGCCAGCAACAACGCTGCCGCTGACGCTGCAACTGTTGCCCACGGACAGCGCACAGAACAGCAGCAGCAACAGCAATGGCCTGAGTCTGGGGGCGATCAGTCGACCGGCAACATCGACCACGCTAAGCACTTTGAACACATATCTTTTTCCCTGTGGCGCCGATTCGGCGGGCACAATTGGTGGCGGGACTTTTAACGGCAGCGCCAGCTACGATCTCGACAGCAACTTCAGCCAGATGGTGGCTAACGGTGGCAGCGAGGCGGGCAGCAGCTCAGCGGCGCAGAGTCCAGCCTTTGGTGGAGGCGGAGGAGGAGGAGGAGGAGGAGGCAACTTGGGATTGGGACTTGCTGTGAACTTTGGTGGCTTTATCAACAAGCGACGCATTCGCAAGCTGTTTGGCGTTGGCGCCAGCAATGTCAGCGATAGCCTGGGACCTTACGGAGGTGGCGGAGCGTTGCGCAGACGCAGCTCGCATCTGGTGCAGTTCCATAAGAAGAAGCAGGAGCAGCTGGAGCAGCAGCAGCGGATTGCCACCGTTGCCTCGGCGAACGCAGCGTTTCTCGAACGCAAGGAGCAGCAGCAACAGTTGCTGCAACAGCAGCAGCAGCAACACCTGCAACAGTTGCCGCCACAGTTGATGTTGCCACAGCCGGAGCAGAAGAAGAAGAAGAAGCCACCGGGACCGCCAGCTCAAGTGCGTCAGCAGGCATCGCGAACCATGGACGATCCGCTGATGAATCGGCCGCGAAAGAACACGCCAGCTGTGAGCAAGAAGAAGGACAAGGAGAAGGACAAATTCAAGGACTATGGCTATGAGAAGTACCCAAAACAAAAACTCAAAAAACAAAAACAAAAGCACAGTTCTCTTACACAAAAATACACATACAAATTCAGGCCAATTAATTTTTGTTTTTTTTTTAGTAATTTGTTTTTAGTATTTTAGCGTAGTAATTTAGTATTTTAATTGCTGTTTCGTTGCGTTAAGAATAAAAAACAAATTGAATTTTTGAAAAATAAAATCTACAACTCAAACTTTGCTGTTTTCTTTGCTGCTTTCCTCACCCGACTTTGCGACTTTTGCGGCTTCGGCTTCAGCTTCAGCTTTAGCTTTAGCTTCGATTTTGAAAACCACAGTTTACAGCTTCCTATTTTGTTTTTCGCTTTCAACTTCTTTCGGCACACTCACAGCTTTTACCACACACAGCGAATTGCTGATACCCTTTACTAAACTAAATTTGGTAAGCAATATTTTTCAATTTTCTCAATTGCGATTTTAGCTATGTATTTAATGCTTGAAATTTATAAGTAATGAGTGAATTATCCTGAACAAACAACTCTTTAGGGAATTACAATTTTTGGTGTTTTCTTTTTTTTGGCTGCTCAACATGGCGTATGCGTAATGGCTGGCGTCTGGCGACGGGTTCAAAGCAAGCCAGCCAAGCAAAGTCCAAGTCCAAGTCATTGCCCCGTCGCATCGAGACAACGACTCCAAAAATGGCATTCACTTCCGCCTCTTTGGCTTTGGCTTTTAGCTTGTTATTGTTATATCTTTGGCCAGATTTTTTTCTGCTTTCTGCTAGCCGCCGGCGCCGTTGTCTGTCCGTCTGTCTGTCTGTCCGCGAGTCGTGTTGTCGCCGTTTGTCGCCAATCGTCGCAGCCAAAAATATATTTCGATTCCAGAAGCAACGAATGTGCGTAGTCATCTGTGCGACTAACTGGAGCCGGCATAACTCAACTCAACTCAACTCAACTCCACTCACACACACACACACACTCACGCACACACATACTTGGTTGCTGCTGACTGGCTCATTACGCATACGTCATGTTGCCATGTTGCATAAGAGAAGTTGCTGTAATTAATGTATTTTCGTGTGCGTGCACGTGCTCCACATACACACGCACACTCACATATGTGTGTGTGTGTGTGTGTGTGTGTGTGTGTGCGTGTATGTGTGTTGGCCCAAGGTCAAAGGCAAATGTTTGCTCCAAACAGGTGCAGAAAAGAAATTCGTGCCAAATTTCGCAATTTTGTTATGCAACAGATTTTTTGTGTTTCTCTTTGCCGAGTTTATCAAACAAATTCGCGAGCTGCAATTAGCTTCAGCACATCAATTTTATTGAGACTTGAAACTATTTTAAAATGTTGCCAATAAAATAAATCAACGATTGAAATGCGTTGATTTCTTATTTTGAATGTGTGTGTTTGAAAATATTTGCAAATTCTTGATACTTTGTGAGTACAAAATATTATTTTAATATACAAATCCTGTCGCTAATCAACTTTATATTGCTAGAGCTACAAATAGTGAAAAGAATTAACTATTTACGATTTACTGATGCAGTGTTTTGTCTGATCTTTCTTAAACCATGAAGCGATACATTTTTGTACTCTACCATATAATTTTTAAATAAGTTTTTTTTGGTCACTTTTAAATATTTGCAAACTGTTGATATTAATTAACTAGCTCAAAACTTTGTGAAACGTCTTTTATTAAGTTCAAAACAAATATTGGGTGCCCCAATATACGCTTTACTTAATGTTATTCAAATTCAAATATGTTTGCTCTCACTTAGCATAGACATATCAAAGCATCTTTTTAATTAATAATTGACGGATACAAATAAAATAGACTGTCATCGGAAAAACGAAGTTACACACAAGCAACGTTGGGGTCAAAAGGGTTACAAAATAGACAATTTTGAAGAAATTTTGTAGGCCTGAGCAAGCGGTAATAGAATTGACTATTTATCATAAATTAATGCAGAGTTAAACATGTTTTAAATGACTTTTTAAGTAAAACCCATTAAGCAACAAATTTATTTAAATATAACAGAATATGCAAATGGAATAATTGAAGCTTCTTCATAATGCAAATAATATAACATACTAAATTCATGCTCTTGCATTTCATATTTAAATGTTTTAAATGCGAAAATATTCAATCGAAAAATACAATTATTTTCAACTAAACAGAAAATGTCGAAGAACATTTTAAATCAACTTATCGTCGACACAAAACATTTTTGGCATAATTTATAAGAGAAATGCAATAATTGAATTTTTTTTCTTAATAAATTAATGCAGTTTCTACGCCTTCATGCAAAATCTCAATTATTTCTTTTGCAAGCAATGTGAAATGAACTTTCTGAAGTTTAAGTCCAAGTTACTATGAGTAGAGAGAAATAATGCAGTCTTCTAAGTTTGTCATTTAAAATGTTTTATCTCTTGAAGAATATGTAAAGAGATTATTTCTTAAATTGTTTGCACGAAAAATTATTATGCATAATAATGAATTAATAATTATGTATTTATTCAAATATTTATTCAAAGAGAATTGAGAATATTCAAATCTTATGAAAAGAATTGCCAATTGATGTAGTTTTCTTACCTCTAATGAACACTTTGCTCTCATTAAAAGAAACCCAATAACAACTACAGTATAAAAATTGTAGAAGTTATTTAGGAACAACTTTTGTGTGAAAAAAAAACTGCTGCTGATGTCGTGTTTTAGTTATTTTGGTTGGCAATAGTTTATTTTTGAGCTCTTTGGTATATTTTGGATTTAATGGTATGTCTACATACCAAATATAGCCTTGGGTAGATTTTAGTTGACAATCTGGTATAATATATGCAATATATGGTATATTTTAAAATAATTATTTGAGCAATATACAATATATACAATATACTAAATTTAGCATCTATTTTAGTTAACAATCTCGTATTTTGTGCACTCCAAGTATATTTTGAATTTAATATAGTATATCTACATACCAGAGAGAGTATATTTTGGTATTTGGTATATTTTCGGTATATTAATTTGATATACGTATATAAATATTACCACACCGGTAGTCAACTCTCGACTTAATATCTACGATTGTCGACATTAAATACAATAAATTTGTAAATTTATTAAGTGTGTCATTACTCGCAATTGCTCATTGTAATATTCGATATATTTGTTCTATTTGATCTTAAATGAATTCCTTATTTTGTTATACGTTGTAAAATTCTGAATGCTTTATTTGACATATTTCTTCGATTTACTTGAATACTTTAAGCGCCTTCGCCTTGAGCTTAAGTCGAAACTTCCTTAAGGCTCTCGCTCACTCTATTATGGAGCGAGGAGCATTTGGCTTGCTTTTTCATTTCTCAAGCTTGTGTGACAGATAGTCAAGCATTGCATTTGGTGCATTGCGAGAGCGAGCAAATCGAATATTCGATTTTGCCGTTAGCCTTTCGTTCATCTCAGTGAAACGGCATTTTCTTGGGGTTTATTTTCCTGCGCTTTTCATCGCATTTCTCTATACTACGCTGTGTAGCTTATTTCGCATTTATGTAATGTGTCACAAGCACAGCAACAGCAACAGCAGCGACAACAATAATAACAATAACAAAATTGCAGAAATGGGTAACAACAACAACAGCTCATAATAAAAAGCAAAACAGAAAAAAATGTTGCGAGAAAATTGCTTTAATGTGCCTTGCGTGTGTGTTGCCTTCAATGTGTAAGTGTGTGTGTGTGTGTGTGTGTGTCGCGTGTGTTGTGTTTGCCCTTTGCATTGCGGTTGCTATTGTTGGTGTTGTTGTTATTATTTGCGCGCTTTTTAGCTGCTTCCGTCGCTGCCATTTCATTTGGCCAACCGAAATTTATGTCAATGCCACAGCAACAACAGCAACAGAAACAACAGCCGGCAACAGCACAACACAACAATAACTTAAATAATAAACACAAAGCAGGTGTGCATGTTGGTGTGTGTGTGTGTGCGGGGGTGTCTAATGTGTGTGTGTGTGTGTGTGTGTGTTTTGCTTTTTGTTTTTTTGTGCCGACATGCAAAACAAAGTCAGACTTGTGACTGAGTTTCGCGCCTGGCAAACATTACTCTGCAGTTTCAGTTAATTGGCAACAGCAACAACAACACAGTCACGCCCACTCACACACACACACATATGTTGCTGTCGCCCCGGCAACTTCAGGCGACAAAAAAGCACAGAAAAGAAATGAAAGAGCGAAAAAAAAAAACAGAAACAGAAACGAACATGCGACGTCGCGGCGACTTGTAGCCGCCATTTGAATTGCCATTGCCCGGCAAACTTGGCCGCCCACAGCGACCTCGCCCACTTGCCCGCCATGCCCCCACCCACTGCAGAGGGCGGGAGGGAGTCGTGTCGAGGGGGAAGGGTAAGTAGGCAGGCAGGCGGGGTAACATGGGCCAAGTGCCCTTGATTTGTGTGCACGGCATGTGGCGGCGTGTTGACTATTTGCATTGCATGTCAGCGTCGCATGTGTGTGTGTGTATGTGTGTGTGTGTGTGTAGTATTGTGTAGTGACTGCGTGAATATGTATGTGTGTGTGTGTCCAATAATTTCGTAACATGGCCTTTGTGGCGATCTTTGTGGTGCGATAAGTGAAAGCTAAAAAAAAACAACACACAAGCCAAAGCGTTGCAAACGTCGCGAAATGCTCGACTGCAACATACCCTATAGAATAATAGCACGCAAAATATTATTGTGTATATTTATAGATATTTTGATGTTCCATTTAAATTGTTGATTTCATGTAAATAAATTAACATAGAGTGTCAAAAGAATAAACAAAATTGACATTTTCAATTTCTGTCTTTCTTAAAGACAATTTATTTTTTATATTTCAATTCTCTCTGTTTCAATTTTTTCTAAAAATACTTAACTGACGAATTAGCATGAATTGTTTTACTGCTATTTTGATTGTTTTTGTTGGTTTATTTTAACTAAAAAGCAGCGTAAATTAGCAAAGAATGTCAATATAACTTTTAAAGTTTTCGTATGAAACAGAATTACAATTTTCAATTTGAAATTCACGCTTAAATTCACCCTGAATTGAACTAAAAATCAGCGAAAATTAACAAAGAATGTGAGGAGAACATTTGAAGTTTTTGGAATAAACCGAATTACAATTTTCAATTTAATATTCACATTGAAATTCGAACTTCGAAATAAATATTACAATTCATATAATTATCTAACTTGTAGATTTCATTTATTAATTAACAGAGAATGTCGAATGTCACTTTTGATGAATTACAAATTTCAATCAATTATGCTCATTTAAATTATCTCAGGGCAACGTATATACCCCTCCGTTGCAGGGTTTAAATAATGGCATACAAAATTTCGACGCCCAGTCGCAACTTTATTTTGCACTTTGTAACTGAAGCTAATTACGAAAAAATCAAGGAATGCAAGGGAGAAGGGAAACGGAAAGGGAGAGGGAAAGGGGAACTGTTGGGGCAGCTCATTGGTGAGGTCAGAAGCGAGAGTGTGGCTTGCAGGTGGGCGTGGCAGGGCTGCAAGCAATCGCGTATGCATTATATATAGACTGAGTACTGCAGTTGGCAACTGATTTGCATTTCTCAACGCCTCAGGCTGTTCGCATCGATAACACACAATCGATGCAATCTACGACTCGTATCGATAACTTTGACTTTGCGCTTGCTTTTTATTTCTTTCTTCTGGGTCAAGCAAATGTTAAATTATTTAATAACATGAATTCAAAGAATTCGAAAAAAGATGTGACAAAGTTTAAAAAAAATCTATGAAATAATTCTAGCATTCAATTACAAAAAGAAAGAAAAATACAGTCGAGTGTGCTCGACCTGCATTTATTTTGAAAATATGGAAAAGAATTCTGTATTATTCTTAAAGTATATCAAATAAATGTAAATTTGGCCATTTTCGGTATATAAATATACCACTACAATCAAATATTTTAGATGCCTATATTTAAAAAACGATCTATTTCTTTAAACATACCAAATTAATACTTATATATAAATTGAAGTCTATATTTGGTTTCTTAATTAAATTTTTTATTAAATATGGCATAGAGTAAACTAAATATACCAGAATTGAAAGCAAGAAACAGCAGCCGTTGTTATAATGCACTTAAAGGAATTATTAATAATAATAATAATAAAAAAAATTATTTTATTTAAAATAAAATAAAATGGTAGTTAGTAAATGTAAATATTATGTAAATAAGAATAAAACAGCAGTTTAATTAAGAGATAACAATAGTATAGATAGAATAGAAAAACGTAAAACAAATTACAAATCAAAAAAAAAAATACAGTCTATTTTGAAAGTCGATGTTTCCATTTTTACGGTCACAAGCTTTTAAACGTTAATCATCTATATTAAATCGAGCAAGCACAACCCATCATTTTTTGCTTTTTGTTTGTGCTAGGAAGGGGAATGAGGAGGAGGAGGAGGTAAGGAGACAAAAGCCACGCGAGGCAAAAGACTTTGGCTTATTTAAAGCCAAACTTCAGGCAAGGCGGCAGTCGGCAGTCGGCAACCTTGATTCATTCAGATATTTTGTGTATGAAAGGCGAAAGCTTGAAGACGTCGAGAGAGTCGCTGCTGCTGTTGGTATTGGACAAATGTGAGCACGAATATTCACGAATCTACTTACGAATATTCAAGTAGATTGCGCGCGCGACGCTGAAAAGTATGCTATGAAAAGTTGTGCCAGGCACTGCAGCAACTCGTGTGAGAGAGTGTGTAGAAAACTTTAGTTCAAGTGCCGCCAATTAGCTGCCGCTGTTAACGAACCAAATCTGCCCACAGCCACGCCCCTAATGTGTGTCTATATATGTATGTGTGTGTGTGTGTGTGTGTGTGTGTGTGTGTGTGTGTGTTTGGGGGCACTCACTTGGCCTTGAACTCACGCCGGCAAATTGAACACGAAACAACAGAAGGCGAATAGTGAAAGTGAAAGTGCAACTTGCCTTGCCTTGCCTTGCCACTTGCGGCAGCTGCATGAATAATGTGCAACCTGAGTGTGTGTCCATGTATGCGTGTGTGTGTGTGTGTGTGTGTGGCATCCGCATGCTGCAGCAGACCCGACGAAGGTCGAAGGGACTGCGACGACGGCGCCACACTGCAGCGCTCCCATTAGCCAAATGCTCCTCGCCACATGCCGCATGCCACATGCCACATGCCACACGCCAGCTGCAACCCTTTCGCTTAGCTTCGCTGAGCGCAGTTGATGAACTCGCTGACGTCATAGCGTCTAGTCGCTGCACTCTCTCTCGTCTGTGCAACTCACCTGTGCCACCTGCTGTGGCAGCTTTGTCTTATGACCTGCTGCAGCTGCTTCAGCTGCTGCTCCTTCTCTATCTCTCTCTCTCTTCGGGCTGCTTCATTTATTTATTGGCCGCTGCGACAAAGTTGCCAAAGTTTGCTGCCAATTGCTGTCAGTTGCCAGAGTTGCCCCGTGGCGGCGATGACAACAACGAAGACGAAGATGACGACGACGACGACGACGTCAGCAGCGATTTATTTGCTGCCGGCCTGTCTGTCTGTCGTTCATCTTTTTTTATTGCCTGACGCTGACTTTTAGCTGTTGTCATTTGGCTGCTGCTGTCTTCCACTTCCTCTTCCTCTTCCACTTTGTCTTCTTCTTCCTATTGTTGCTGCTGCTGCTGCTGTTGTCATTTATTTGCAGTCATAAACTTTTCGCTCGCATCACGCGAGCAACTCTTGGATTTCACTAGATCGCCCGCCTGCTGATTGCTTTTATTACACACGCAGACTCTCACACACACAATCACACACACACACACACTCTCTCACACACACACATTCAAGCTGTGCGACACTGAAAAGTTGCTCCGATTGTGTTAACTGCTGCTGCTGCTGCTGCTGCTGCTGGCAGCAACAACAGCAACTTTTCGGTCTTTGCTTGTTTATCGCTTATGTTGTTCCGAGTGCCATCTAAGCAACACAAATATGTCCTACACACACACAGACAGACACACACACACACACACACACACACAGAAGCTATATACTATATATACTTCACATACATCTATTCGAAATCTCTTTGTTGCTGCGCTCAAGTCAAATTTCGTAATATGATTCCCATTGTTGTCGCTTGTCAACAAATCAGTCCCAGAAATTAAACAGCAAAGCCGTCGCTCGACTACCAAATACCCTAGATTTGTGCTATATATTTTATTTGGGTATAAACCAGAAGTCAAACAGCAAAACTGCCGTTGGACTAGCAAAATATTGTACACTTTATTAGTACAATAAAGCAGAGCAGTTTTTTTTTTTTACTAATTTGAGTGCTCTCTTTGCAACTTTGCCTTTGACGCATTGTTGTAGTCGCCTCGATGATACCCTGTATACGCATACTCTTTAAGTTTCAAAGAAAAGAAAATCCATGTCAAACTCTTGTTAGATTATCTATATCTACGCATGGATTATAATAACAACAAGAGCTTTGGGTCAATGCAGCAGATACCCTGTAACTGCGTGTACATTTTAAACTGAAAAGATTTAAGCATTTTTTCGCAGATTTGTATATACTTTTAGTATATTTAAATACTGTTCAAGAAATCGATGTAAAGATCCGCTGCAATGATATAAGCTGCTAGAATAGCATCAATTTACTAATATCCACGATATTACGTATACGCAGCTTTTTGGTTTGAAATGTAGATTTAGTATATTTAAATACTATTTAATAAATCGTTATACTGATTCTCTGTATTTGCAAAGGAACTTTGGTTTAGCTTAGAAGGAAATCAACGAACTGATTTCTACGATATTACTTTTTCACAGTATACTACTTAAGTACTTATGGTATATTAAAATACTGCGCAATCAATATATATGTGTCACAAACCGCAATGATTTAAGTACTTATGTTATTTAGATAAGAAGCTCATTAACTAGCGGATATTCTCGACATTACCTTCATATTCCTAAGTATTTATGGTATATTTAAATACTGTGCAATAAACCAATATACAGAAACATGGTATGTGAGTTTTAAATTACACAGTAACATATCAGCCAGCTTATATCCACGTTAATGCGCATTCGCAGTTCTCTACTTTTTATTGTACATTTATACTTCTAGTATATTAAAATACTGTACAATAAGTCGATATAACACACAGATCAGAAGTTATCTGTGCTACAAACCGCAATGATTTTTGCTCAAACGTTGCTTACTTTAAATACTTGTTTAGCTAGCTGATATCTACGATTTGGATATAGTAGTATATTTAGTATATTTAAATACTGTGCAATAAATCGATATACAGATACGCGGTATGTGAGTATCAAGTTACAAAGATTTATAAATTATATCAACTTTTATTGTACTTTTTATTGTACATTTATATTTTTTATTTATGGTATATTAAAATACTGCGCAATAAATCGATATACCAAGTTGCATTTGAAATGAAAACAAACAACAATATAGTATATAGAGTCAAATGCCAACAAGCGAACAATAAGCGCATTGACTAAAGGGCGTCAAACAACAGCAGCAACAACAAACGGGAGCAGCAGCAGCAACGACAGCAGCGACAGCAACGACAGCAGCAACACACTTGGCTGGCCTGTATAAATAACATTTCTGTTGAGGCGCCTCGTATGACAAAGTGTCCGCTTAAATGTGCGCGACAAACACACACAAACATATAGACCTATTGCGCACTTAAGTGGCTGCATTTATTACTGCTGTTACTGTCGATGTTGTTGTTGCTGCCGCTGCTGTTGCTGCTGTTGCTGGCGTAGTTCAAACGCCAAAAGCTGCAGCAGCAACTGCAAAATTGACGCTATCGTCGCTGTTGCTGTTCTGCGTCTTATGTCTTAGAATATTGTTGCTGTTGTTGTTGTAGTTGTTGCTGTTGCTCTAGATGTTGCTATTGCTGTTGATGGTGTTGCTGCTGTTGCTGGAGGCCGACGCCTTTCGTCAATTGATGAGCGCCTGGGCCAAAGTTGAGCGGCAGCTGCGTCGCTGTTAGCGTCGCCAGTTGTAACTGTTGTAGTGGTTGCTGCTGCTGCTGTTGTTGTTGCTGTTTTAATTTTTTGCTGTTGTTAGTTGACATTTTTACAAGCGTTTGTTGTTATTGGTGCTGCTGCTACTGCTGTTGCTGCTGCTGCTGGTGTTGGTGACAAACATGTTGTTGCTGCTGTCCCTTATGATTTTCTCACTGTTGTCGTTGTTGTTGTTATTGTTGCAGGAGCGTGTGCGAGCCGCCTTTCAGCTGTCAGCCCTTTTGCACTAGATTGTTGTTGCTATTTTGTGTGTGTGTGTGTGTGTTTTTTTTTCGGCAGTCAGGCAAACATTTTCGGTTGTCGGCTGCTATTTTTTGATATTCTGTCCATTTTGTTGTTTTTTTGGTTTTTTGTGCCCTGATGTTGCTGGCGGTTGGCAGTTGCCGTTGCCGTTGCCGTTGCAGTTGCAGTTGCAATCGGCGCGGCGCACAAATAAAAGCGGAAGTGTCGCCTGTGCAAAGCATTTGCCATTTTTTTTTTATTTTGGCTCACAGTGTTCCGTGTTTTGAGACTTCAATTTCGTTTTCTTCGCGTTGGAGTTCGTTCCTGCGGGTTGTGTGCTTCCTTCGTTTTGTTTTCCCTCCGACCTCTTCTATATTCCTCTCTCTTTCGTGCCACGTGAAAATGGCAGCCGCGTGCAGCGCCCGCAAAGCGTTGGAAAAGCCTGCGGTTTGTTTTGTTTTCCTTTTTGTTCAAGTGGCAGCAACATTTCTGTGACTGTGACCAGCATCAGGAGTAGCTGGATTAGCATCAGGAGTAGCATCAGAAGTAGGACTAGCAGCAGCCTTCTAAGGATCTACCACGCCTTCGAGGATGTCCTGCACAAAATGTAAATATTCCTTAAGTCTTCTTTTCAGTCTCTCTCTCTCTCTCGCTCTCTCAACCTTCACCAGCTTCTTCCATCTCTTCCCATCTGGTTTAAAGACATAGACATGAGCTAAAAAAAAATTCATGCGTTTGAGAATTTGCACAAAAAGCGTTGCGAATGCCCGAAAATCAATAGGTACGCAAATTAAATTTTCCATTCTCTTTCTCTTCACATATGTATGTGTGTGTGTGTGTGTGTGTGTGTCTATCTGGTTGACCCAGTCTAAAATAAAATGTTTGCTTTATTGACCGCTTTCCTTTCACAACAACAGCAGCAGCAGCGATGTCCTAGTAGCAACAACATTATCGAATGCATTTTTACACTGCAAAAAAAAAAAAATGGAGTGATTATAGAACTTATGGATATATTTGTTATAGAAACGATAGATATCCATTTCATAGATACTACATATATTAGAAATTATAGTTAATTATCGCAATATTATCTAAAATATCGTAATAATATTTCATCATCTTCACAAACTATTTTTCTCTCACTTTTACTTGAAACAATCCTGACTTTATTCGGGATTAACTTAGCATATAGCTCGCATTGTGAACTGAGAAAACAATCAAGAACTTGAATGAATCTGAAAATTATTGATTTAACTACAAACATCTACACTCAAGAACGTTCTTAAAATTATTGACTTGTGAACTTCGCAACTACATTTGCGAATTGTTAGCTCTTAAATTATGAAATTAAGATATATCAAGGATTACAATAAAAAATACAACTAGCCATTTATTGTTGTTAAGATTATATGAATATTATATATTGTAATTATTTTCATATTCAATAATATTTTCAATATGATTTCCACAGTTTTTTTAGTCCTTAATATGTTAAATAATCTACAACTTTCAACGAATATTGTCCACTTAAGTATAATTTATCTTTCATTATTGCTCAATTCGCACAGTGTCGATGTTCTGATTAAGTTCATTTGATATTCAATAAATTAAGTGAACTGTGGCAACAGCATGTAACAACAGCAGAAATGAGAAAAAGGATACGAGAATAACTGATGTTTCGCCCTCTAGTTGCCAGCTTCTGTTTTCCATGTAATGGGAAAATTGTATTAGTTTCATTATGCCATTAATCACCATTGATTAATACTTAATAGTGAAGCGTTAGCGATAACTCGTTTCACACTCGGGATAATGGCTAATTGCAGTGCTTAACTGGGTTATCGATACACTCTGTGTCTATCGGCTCATCTCTAGGAGGAGAATGAGGGCAGCAGTTAGCTATTTAGAGACAAAGCATGGATGAAGAGAAGATTACACTATAGAATTAATTGCTTTACTTTTTTAATTTGAATAGAAAAGTGAAGTGCACTTAACTTGAATGTGGTGCGATTCGAAGATTGAACATTTATGCTTGCATTTGCTCAGCAATTTATCGATATATTTATCGCACATTCAGCCACAGACAGACAAAAGTATAATTTGCTTTACTTATTTAATTTGAAAAGAAAAGTGAAGTAAACAACTTAATGCAAATTTAGATTTGGATTCGATGATTGAACATTTTTGCTTGCGAATATTGAGCAATTTATCGATATATTTAACGCTCATTCAACGAGAGACAGAAAGAGAAAAAAGAGAGCTAACTAAATACAATGCATAGACGGAAGAAATATGACATAAGAGAATTAATTGCTATACATATATCATATATTATATTTGAAAATAAAAGTGAAGTGAACTTGACTTTAATTTGAATTTGATAAATGAACATTTGCATTTTCTTCCCTTTTGCTATATAATTTATCGATATATTTATCGCCAATTTAGCGAGAGTCAACTTGAAATTGGTTTCAATGATTGAATACTTATGCTTGCATTTGATGAGCAATTTATCGATATATTTATCGCCCATTCAACGACAGACAGACAACAGACAGCAGACAGACAGAGATAAACAATTGAGCACAATAACCACAAATGCTCAGACAATCGCATCACTCATTTAGTCAAACTCATCAAAGTCAGCCACAACACGCCGATTATTCCGGCAGTTTCTTTTGTTGTAATTGTAATTGTGTTAGTATTTAAACTGACGGACAGACGGACGGATGGACTGACTGACAGACTGAGAGACTGACGAACTGGCAGCTAAAGCGTCATTAGAGTGAACACTTTGCGTGTTTTGTTTGCGCTGTCGCTTGCTGTTTGTTGTCTAAGCCCCAAGACGGTCTGCAATGCACACACACACACACACACACACACATACACATGAACATACACATGAACATACATATGCAATTACACATGCATATGCGAGTAGAGTATGCTATGTGGAGCAGCTGTCTATAATTACACATGTATGTGCCTATGTCTCAGTGTGTGTGTGTGTGTGTGTGTGTGTGTGTGTGTGTGTGCCATTGTATGTGTGTGTTTTGGTCTGTTTATAGAGTATTGTGTAACCAACACACACGGCAATAAAATTCAAAGTAAAAATAAAAGAGAAACAAAAATTGACGCCCCTCTCTGTTGCGCCCACATCCGCTCCTGCGTCCCCTCCACTACGCCGCTGCTGTGCACACGCTCTCTCTGTCTCGCTTGCACTTGCACAATGGTGCTTGCACTTTCGAGCAAATTACAAGCATAAAATGCTGGCTTGCTAAAGTGCAAGTGACGATGAGGAAATGAGCAAGAAGAAGCAGAGCAAACACACACAAGCAGGCGATAGCTGTGTATGGTGAAGCGTGGTGGTGGGGGTGGTGGGGAGGTAGGAAGGGACTAGCCAGCTGATGGCGCCAAAGAAAACGTTAAACGTTATTTTCATTCGCCATTTTCATTTTCATTGCATTTTCATTGCATTGTTTTGTGAGTCCTTCAGCGTTTAGCAATCAATTTTTGCTGCTGCTGTTGTTGTTGTTGTTGTTGTTCCTGTTCTTGTTTTTTTTTCGGCTTGCCGTTATTCTTGTTCTTGTTCTTGCCATTTCAATTTCTAAAGCAGCCGAAACTCATCGAGGTGTGTGTGTGTGTGTGTGTGTGTAAACGTGTGTGTGTGTGTGTGTGTGTGTGTGTGTGTGTGTGTGTGTGTGTTTGTCGCTGCAATGGTGAAATTGTTCTGTGCCATCGCCAGTTGCATAAACGGCGCACGCGGACGCGCATGAAACGAGCGAAAATTTTAATGAAAATTACATAAATGAATTGGTAAAAAAACAAGAAAACAAACACCTTAAAGACAACAGAGCAGAGTAGCTACTGCATCAGCAGCAGAAGCAGCAGCAGCAGCAGCAACAAGGCGCCATGCGGTCCAGCTGAGTGAAGCAGAGCGAGAGCAAGTGCAAGAGCAAGAGCAAGAACGAGAGTGACGACGACTCCAAGAGTCAAAAGTTCAAATCGGCCTTCGTCTTTGTTTGTTGTCTCATTACGCGCACACAGCCAAGCATCAACAGCAGCAACAACACGAACAACAAGAACTGCAAGAACAAGAACGAAAACAAGTAGGAAAAAAAAGAAAGCGAAGCATAGGAATAATATAAACGTAAACGGCATGCTTAACTTCTGTTAAGACAATAACAAAAACAAAACCAAAAACAATAATGAGAGCAACGGCTGCCGCATGCTGCACACCATCTCGCTCTCACACAGAGCGCATCGCCAAGGCATCAATGGCAAAGCCAAATGCAAACCGAAATGCGCTCTCTCGCTCACTCACTCACTCACTGTTGCCGCTCTCCCATCGCTCTCAATGACTTGCTCTCCCAACATACAGCCTTGCTTGCTCTCTCTCTCACTCACTCTCTCTCTCTCGGCAGCGGCAGCAAAGGCATCTTCTCAGTGAAGCTGGAAACGTATTGGCAAAAACGTGAAACAGACATGCGACTGTAGTATTTGTTGTTGCGCAGCATTATCCGTTTACCGTTTAGCGTTTACCGTTTGTCGTTTGTCGTTTGTCGTTACTTCTTTTGTCAATTTGCGTTGTCGTTCGCTCTTTGTTTACAACTTTCATCAAATTGCAAGCATACAAGTGGCGTTGTATTTTTTTTCTCTCCATTTTTTTTTTTTCGTTTTTTTGGTTGTGAAGTTGAAGCGCAAAGTGTTGGATCATAATTTTGTTCGCCTGCGCGTAACGTGACAAAACGAGCAAGTGCGTGTGCCAAACACACACACACACACGCATGTATGTATGTGTGCGGTGCGGTGCGGTTCGAGAGTGTGTGTGTGTTGTCTGTTTGGAACTTGGCCAAACTGTGTTTCGGTGTAATTGCATTTGCAAACCGCAAAACAATTGACTAAAATGCAAATCAAGTTGAAATGTGCACTACAAAAGTTCCTGGCACAGAACATTAAGTACCTGTCACTTCCCCTTACCCTTCTCCCTTTCCTTTCCTTTCCCTTCCTTGTCACATTCGCACAATACACTCTGCGTGTGTGTGTGTGTGTGTGTGTTTGTCTATGTCAGTGTGTCAGTGTTACATTGCCAAAGCCGGCGCTAGAGTTTGTTCCACTGCCAAAACGTTCCTTAGTTGGGCCCCCTTGGCCATTGCCCGCTGGTCGTCTGTCGTCTGTGTGTCTCAGCTGCTCAAAACGGAACGTGCTGGCAAATTGAAACAGAGCCCGCAAATAGAATTGTTGTACTAGTTTCTGTTGTTGTTTGCCGTGTTTGTTGTTGCTGTAGCTATTGCTGCTGCTGCTTCTGCTGCTGCTGCTGCTTCTGCTGCTGCTACTGTTTACTTCATTGCGTTTGGCATCAACGCGCGCGCGGCATTTACGTTACGTATACGCAATGTGTGCCGCGAATGCGGATGTAAATCGCTCAGTGTGTGTTCAATTTTTTTCACCTATTTTTTTTTTTTTTGCGCGAATCGTGTTTGTGTTCCTAAATTACCTCAAATTGCGTTTAATCTTATTAACAATGCAACACGAAAAAAAAAACATATCGTAAGGTGAATGAAAAGTCTCAGCAACATTAACAGTGCCCCTTGTATGTACTCGACTACATAGCCACTTTCTATGTGTGAGTGTGTGTTTGTGTTTTTCGCGTCTTACTGCAGCGTTTACAGTTTTTTTTTTTTTGTTTCTGTGCCCGGTTCTATTTTTTGCGAATGTAAACAAATTTTTTGATGGCGACAAAAAAAAAAACGCTAAGGAAAAAAAAACTGATGAGACCGCGTTTTTCTCACAGACTTTATGTATATATATATATATATAGTATTTGATGTGTATGTGTGTGTGTATGTGCCTTGACTTGGCGCATGCTTATCCTACAACTTCCTAAGCCACCCGCCGCGAACCCGCTCGCTGCCCAAATAGCCATAACAATTACACATTTGCCGCAACTGTCGTCGTTTATTTACGTTTATTTAACGCCAGCCAACTAACTGTTTTATTGTCTGTGTCTGTGTCTGTGTCTGCCGTCCCTTACTACGTGTGTGTGTGTGTGTGTGTGCGAAAGAGCGGCGACTTCGGTGCAGCCTCAGGGGAATTGCTGGCGCCTTGTGGCGTATACTTAATATTTAGTTTTGTAATTATATGAGCGACCCCGTCACATAAACGAAATTGTGCTTAATTAATTAATTAAAACAGCAGCAGAAGCAGCAGCAGCAACAACAACAATATTTTGTGTCGTTGCTGCCGTTGCCACCGCTGGCCTGGCGTCGTTGTCAGTTGGCCGCGTGGCGCCAAGTTGAGCGCAACTCAATTGCAGTTAATGCCGTCGGTTAACCGCACGACAAACTTAAACTGAAACTGAAAGACATTGGCCTTTCCCCCTGTCCTCCTCTACCCCCGACTCTAAAGAACAGCTGCTTGCAACAGCGGCAGCGGCAACAACGGTGGCATAAACCGACGACAGACGACGCAAACAGCTGTGCGCGTGTGCGAGCGAGATGGCAATATGTCGTCGACCTTGTGAAACGCACTGAAATGAAACGAAACGCATCGCATCGCATCGAACAACGGGCAACAGAATGCAACGAACTGAAATGGAACGAAACGAAACGAAACAAAATGAATCAAATCAAATGAGCTACAAAATCAAATTCACATTCAAATTCCATTCAAAGTCAAAATCAAAAGAAATTCACACAGAAATAAAAACAAAACAAAATTCATTTCAAAATGAATTAATTTCCTTTTTTACGTTTTTTTTTTTGTTTTTTTGTTGTGTTTGGTGGGCAGCCCACAAAAGTAGGCTATGCTAAAGTGCAAGTGTAGAGCAACTACAACAAAAACAACAATTATGATAACAACAACAGCAACATGTGGCTAAGCAGAAGCCGCGAAAACAACGCCAGCAACAACTAACAACAATAACAACAATAACAACAGTAACAACAACAACAATAGCATTGACAGTGCTTATGATAAGTATGCAGCGCAACGCATTTGCTGTGTGCTTAGCTCTCGGTTGTCAAGTTTAAGTGGAAGCGAAATGCTACAAAGTAACGTGAAAGTGTCAAGCAACTTATGTGCAACACTGTCAAGTGTACATGAGAATAGTTTTAGTCAAAAAGTTTTCCAACAAAACTTTCCTCTAGTAATGCCAGCCACAACTTTTCGCTCACTCATACACACACACACTCACACACACGCGAATGTAAATAAATAAAGAATAGAATACAGCAAATGCTTGATGCAAAACAGTTTTCTGTCAAATGATATGAAGCAGCAACTCAGGATAGTGTAGTAGAGACAGTGATCACTCGCTAGAATGAACATTTGTGATTGACAACACTGTGTATTCAATATACCGAATAAGTTCACTTGGTATATTTTTGATTTGTGAGCTGGTTCGTTCGTTTTCTTTACTTCCTTGTATCGATCGTTGTTATTGCTTTTCGTTCAGTTTTATGCAGTTATAGATTTTTCTCTCACATTCAAAGTTTTAAGTGATACCAAATACTAAAATAAGTTAATTTGGTACATTTTTGATTAGTGAACTAGTTCGTTCTGTTCGTTCCTTCAATTTTATTCAGTTTTAGATTTTTTTCTAACATTCAAGGTTTTACCTAATACTTTTTGAATAATAAGTTACAAGCTTTACATTTTTGTTCTTAGATATAATTTTCAATATTATACAAAACTTTTATTACTATACGAAAATACTAGAATTTTGAAGATTTCTTCTGACGCTTTCATTGTGAAATTTAAAGTTAAAAACTGAACAAGAACGAACTAAATTGAATTAAAGGAATGAACCATGAAAGTGAACATATATAGTTGGCTCAAAGGCGACTCAACACAATTCATTGCGCAATGACACGAGCTGCGCTGCTAAGCGATCATCCTGTAGAGTAAATGTTGATGCAATTAAACAGCCTTTTAATTAGGCAATAAATAGCAAAATTATGAAAGTAATCTACAATAATAGATAAAAAAAAATCTTCATACACGAGATAAAAATATTGATGAAAAAGTAGATTGCAAATCTTGATTTAAGAAAATATCTTGATATATTGTAAGAAAATATTAAAACGATTGATCATGATTTCAGGCTTAATTTTGAGATTTGTTCAATTTTGAAACAAGATTAAGATCTTGACTTTCAAGATTGGGCAATCTAGAATGTTTGTAGAATTTTGATCTTGGTTTAAGGGAAAAAAAGTCTTGGTTTAATTTTAACATCATATAATCTTGATTCAAGATTTTATTCTTGATTTGAGCACATTTTTTCTTTCTGTGTATTGTTATCTATTTTTTGTTCTAATTGTATTTTAAAAGTAATTACAGACTACAATTATGTTTATATAGAAAAACATTAAGCAGCAGGAACTAAATTTAAAAAAGAACAACCAGAAATATATTCTTTAGTATTACAAAATTCATTTGTCGTTCAACCTAGCTTCAATTAGTTTTAAAACATAACAATAACGCTGTAAAGGAACCATTTATTTATATTCTTTAAAAATTTATAGGAAAAAAAAGTTGCGTTTGACCTGCTTCAACTTAAACTTATTGTAAGAGACAGCCAATATTTAATAATTATTTTCGATAATGATTATCGATATATATATATATATAATGAACTTATAGCCACACCGATTGTGCAGACAAAGACACATTTAAGATGAAGTGTGACCATACAACAAAGTGAATTATATTTAAAACCAAAAACGGTCAGGTTTATTCTGCTAATTATACAATGCGGGCACACTTACAACAATAATTTTTAAATGTATGTGTAAAAATAACAATCGCAAATTCTTAATTGTTGAACTTGAATTCAAACAGAAACACTTATTGGTAGTTATTACTGTAGTCAAATATAACTTTATCGCTTCATCCGTGCATTTGGAACAGTTGTGTTTGTCGACTAGTGTCATTGGACAATTGCACGATTGCAAATTGAGAATTCAGTTTCAATTTAGAGCAGTGGCATTGAAAGCAGCTCGAGCTTGATTATTGCCAACGTCTGATTGAATCTTCGGCTCGGATTCATTTCAAGCTGTTATTATGTGCTTTGAGAGAGGGTCAAATGAAAATGATACGTTATCGTTGTCGTTGTTGTCGTTGTTATTGTTGTTGTTGTTGTTATTGTTGTTCGTTTCTTGTTCATCGTTTCCATTCACTCTCGCTTAATGTATGCGCGTGTGTTTCTCTCTCTGTCTATGTGTGTGTATGTGTGTGTGTGCAGTGGTAAACTAGAGTAAGCAAATGTGCTGTGCAGCAATTGGAAATTGCCGGAGGAGAAGGCAATGACAGTGACAGTGAAACAAGTCGAAGCACCAACGACCAAATAAAATAAAAAAAAAAAACAAAACAACAAAAAGAAAGAAAAAACCAAAAACCACAAAACTCGACAATAAGATAAGATAATAATCGTAAGAAGAGAGGGAGAGGCCAAGAGCAGCGGCCGCCAATCATCATGCAGTTGCAGTTGCAGTTGCAAGCGTTGTTGCAGTTGCAGCCAACCTTGTGGCCAGGAGACAGAGCTGATCAGGAGCCAACAACAGCAACCAGAACTACAAGCAGAACAACTGACAACAGCAACATCAGCAGCTGCAGCAGCACGTCGCGTCCCATTGCTGTGTGTATGCGTGTGTGAGTGCAGACAGGGATTAAAGTACGCACACTTCACTCACACTCACACTCACACACACGCATACGCATACGCTAACGCTGACGCTGACACACACGCACACCAACGCGCACGCGACACCAGAAAAGGCCAGAAAAGTGCAACATGCAGATGATACTTGTTGCTGGCGGGTAAGTGGACTAAAACTCTCTGTCTCTGTGTGATGCACAAATCCAAATCGATCCCTTTTTTGAGGGATCCTAACTGTCTCCTCCTCCCCCTCTATCTGTCTCTCTCTCTCTCTCTGTGTGTTTTTGGGTGTGTTGGTTTATGTGTATGTGTGAGCTGCTGTATATAAAACTCGTTGTCTAACTCAAAACTTAATTTCAACCTCAACTCGTAACATTGACAGCTTTATCTCTAACATTAACATCAACTTTATTATATCGGCTGCCTCTGCTTTTGGGCTTTTTTATATATGTACTTTGTACTATATACCATATATATGTATGTATATATCTGTAGCTTCTAAGCACTTTGCACATTGCTTCTCGTTGCCTTTGCCTTTGCCTTTGCCTCTGCTTTATGCTCGATTGCAAATTGGCATTGTTATCGTGTATCAATGACCAGCCTCTGTCCTTCTCATCTCTGCCTCTGGCTCTGCCTCCACTTGCCATTGATTTTACTAATCTTGAACTATTTCTTCTCCTTCTTTCCATTACAATTACTACTTGAATGTGGCTGCCTCTTCTACATCCTCCAGGTAAGTGAAACTCAATAATATTGCAATCAATTACAATTGTTATCTCTATAACAAATGATGATTGGTTTAAGGACAGTCCCCAAAAGTGGGACAAATGTTTTGCGTAAATACTTGTTATGGACATTCTCATGACAATTTATTGAGAAATTGTTTGAATTGTAAATATGTTAAGGCTTAACAAATGGAAATTAGTATTCTACTTTAGTCTATGCTAAATATTTTCATATTTAATATTCAACATAAGGCCTCACAAGCTATTATAAAAATATTCTATTTCATCAACTTTAGTCAATAATATTTCATTTTCTATACGATTAATTCGATCATTTTTGCGAAGTATTTACTATCTATTTGATGATTAATATTGATATATTACATTCTTGGTCTACAAATGTTCGTCAAATGGAATGCAATCATAAAAATATATTTAAAAAAACTTCAATTTCATTAACTTAAGTCAATGGTTTGCATTTTTCTAATAACAAACTTCTTATATACTCTCTGCAATTTAAATCGCAAGCAAGCAAATAGAGCTTTATTTGTTGTGTACAATTTTTTGGGGACAATTACAAGTAGCGATAAAAATGATGAATAAAATATAATACTGTTTACTAGTAGAATACAATACTACTTTATTATGATTCTTAGAAATAACTAGCCAGATTTAAGTGACATTTTTCACGATAAAGTCAAATATGAATTCCGTTTTTCGTCACGTTTGCGATGCGGTGTTTTTATACCCGCTACCCATAGGGTAGAAGGGTATTATAACTTTGTGCCGGCAGGAAATGTATGTAACAGGTTGAAGGAGGCATCTCCGACACTATAAAGTATATATATTCTTGATCAGCGTCAACAGCCGAGACGATATAGCCATGTCCGTCTGTCCGTCTGTGTGTCTGTCCGTCTGTGTGTCTGTCCGTCTGTCCGTATGAAACACTGGATCTGAGAGACTATAAGAGATAGAGCTATAATTCGACAGCATTTGTTATGTTTGCACGCAGATCAAGTTTGTTTCAAATTTTTGCCACGCCCACTTCCGCCCCCGCAAAAAAAAAAACGAATAACAAGCATAATTTTAAAGCTAGAGTTGCGAATTTTGGTATGTACAATAATAACTATAGTAGTTATGATTCCTGAAAATTGGTTACGATCAGATAAAAATTGTGGAAGTTATTAAAGAAATTCTTTTGTATGGGCAAAAACGCCTACTTACTATGGGTCTGAGTTGCTTTGGCCGACAATCAATATCAATCAATATTGTGCCGTCTATGGTATATTTTGAATGGTGTACTATATCGATATACCAAACATATCACTTGGTATATTTTTAGTATTTTTAGTATTTTCGGTATATTTTGAAAATGATACCGCAATATTTTGCCTTTATTAAAAATGGGTAGCGGGTATCTCACAGTCGAGCACACTCGACTGTAGTTTTCCCACTTGTTTTAATTTCAAACTCGTAACCCAAATGTTCTTTTCAAAGCTAGTCTTTATAAAAAAGATGTCCACTGTCCATTGGTCTGTGTGTCTGTCCGTCCGTTAGATCACATAGATCTCAGAGACTATAGGAGATAGATATATAATATTTTTCCGGCAGCATTTGTAATAATTGCACAATCAAGTTTGTTTTAATTTTCCACTAAGCCCACATCCGTCCTGGAATATAACAAAATTTGTTAATTTAAAGCTAGAGTCGCAAATTTTGTTACATACGATAATAACTATTGTTTCTATAATTCCTGCAATTTTAGTCTCGATCAGATGAAAATTGTAGATATTTTACTTTTGTATGGGAAAGCCGACTTACTACGGGTCTTTGTTGCTTTGGCTGACAATTTGATATATAGTAATAATAGTAATATTTTTCACTTTATGTTATATATATGCTATATATTTTAATTTTTTTGCAGTATAAATTAGGTATGGTTTAAGAATAATACCGCACTCTATTGATTTTTTTTTTTCATAATGAGTATTCGGTATATTATTCGGTATATTTTAAGAATAATACCCCACAAATGAGTGGTGGTGGTATCTTATAGTCGAATACACTCGACTTTCTTACTTGCCGCCATTTTCAACTCGAAAACGAAATATTTTCAAAGAGTGTCTTTTATAAAAAAAATTTTTTTTATGACGCCTTGAGGAAAGATGTACGAATGTGACGTATGTCGTTCTGGATATATGTAAAAAAAGCCGTGAAAGAATTTTTGGTTGAAAATTAATGAAATGAATAGCGAGCGTGATTCAAAAAAGAAAAACAAAAAAGAGTACATGACAATTTTTGCTTCAAAAATTTAAATTAATGAAGAACATAATATAAAAAACAGAATATAGAAATTTAGCTGAAAATAAAGTATTTTCCAAAACATACAATGTATTGAAATTGAATGCAACTTTTGAATTATGTTATAAGGCAGAGCTTGCAATTCCTTCAACTGGCTAAAAAGCCCTTCAGTCGTTTATTTTTTACTTAAAAAGTATAAATGATTGAAGAAAAAATGGCAAGGAATGTAGTTTAAATGCAAATTTTGAAATATTTGATATGACATTTCTTCAAGTTCTTTCAACTGGCTAAAAAAGCTTTTCAGTTGGCATTTTCACAAAGCTTTCAAGTTGAAAGCCAGCTAAAACAGCTTTTGTGGGTTTGGTATGCCGAAACACCCTGTACGCAAAAGCTAAGCCATTGCCAAGCTTTTGGTAGTTGTCCTGCCGCAGCTTAAAGCTTGTTACAAAAAACAGAGCGTGAAAGCTTTGTCGGGGTAGACCAAAGCTTTGACTGGCAGAAGCACAGAAGCACGGAGAATGAAGCATCGAGGGGCTTACAAATGCATGTGTGTTTACTTATTAATAATTGCATTACACATACGCAGCGTGGGCGCATAGGCTTTGCGCGTTGTTGTTGTTGTCATCGTTGCAGTTGTTGTTGTTGTTTTTATTGGTGTTTGGGTCGGCCTTTATGGCGTCTGTGGCTTACAGTTGGCGCGTTCAAGTGCACACGTGACACAAAGCGCAGCGACAAACACACACGATGCCCCAGAGAATGTGAGAGAGAGAGAGAGAGAGCGAATGAGAGCGGAGTGAAAGAGTTGTGGTTGCATTATATTAATCATATGCCTGAGCCTGGGCCGCTTTAAAAGGTTTCAAAATCAGCACCCGAAGCATGTAAATAATTCAATATAGTTTCTCACTCTCTCTCTTCCTCTCTCTCTGTCTCGCTGTTAGCCATCGTTGTTAGCCATCGAATGCCTTTCACAATTCGATTTTCACTTTGTTGTGTGTTGCCTTGTTTTCTACTATTTTCGTTTTTCTTTTTTTTTTTTTTGTATATTTTCATTTACACTTTTCACCTACTTTCGTTTTGGGCGCTTCAAAGCCAAAGGCATTTGTTTGCCTCCACATATGGCCATCTCTTTCTTTCTTTCACCCTCTCTCTCCCTCTGTCTCGCTGTGTCTCGCTCTGTTGTTCGTGCCACACGCTTCACTGAACGCTGACCGGTCTGAATGTCGCCTGTGTTCGTCCCGTTTTTCGCCCAGTTCGCGGCAGCGGCGACCGCGGACTTTGGTCAGCTTCGAATGTGCCATGTTCATGGCTTTTAGCGTTGTTATCCTGGCGCCCCCTTTCTCCCATCCTCTGGCTACGACTGGCTGACTGACTGACTGACTGCTTTGCTCGTTCGTTGCCCATTCTTGTGCTCAGGCAATGTTCAGTCATCGCTTCGTTTTCGACTACTACTACTTAAGCCGTGTCCGACGCCAACTCCGACTCCGACTCCAACTTTAACTCTGAGTTCGAGTCCGCTTTTTCCTACATATACATATATATATTTCACTGCTATATTGTTGTTGTTGTTGTTGGTGTTCTTTTACATGTTCGTGCCAAGTGGCACTAAAACTATTTGCCTTTGCTTTTGGCAGTTGTTGTTGCGAGCAGCGAACAGCGAGCAGCAAGCAGCGGCAGCACCTGCCGGGCACACGCAACACGCAGAGTGCAGCAGCAGCAGCGTCGAGCCGAGTCACTGCAGTAGGAATCGCACGTGCTTTGGTTCGGCTGCGTTGTTGAAGCCCGAAGCTTGAGTCGAGTCCGAATCCAAAACCGAGTACGAGTCGCAATACGATTGCGGCTTCGGGGACTGCGACAGCTCGGTTTACGGCTCGGCTCGGTTGCGGGGCCAGCTTTCATTTCGCAGCTACGTCGCTCAGTCGTCGCAGTCGCAGTCACGTCGTCACAACGTACCGCGTTTCCAACGTAGCGCGTTTTGGCCCAGGCCGCGGCTGTCGTCGTTTACGTCGTCGTCAAACAGTCAGTTAGTCAGTCAGTCAGTCAGTCCGTCAGTTAGTTAGTCGGTCACTCGGTTGGTCAGTCAAACAGTCGCTCAATCATTGTGTGAGTTAATCAATCAGTCAATCGGACAGTCACTCGGTCAGTCAGTCAGTCAGTCAGTCACTCGGTCAGTCAGTCAGCCAGTCAGTCATTCGGCTCGACTTGACCGCCTCTGGGCCCGGCTGATGCGTGCAACATTCTGTTTCCCGCGCGTGTGAATTATATATACATAAAGTATTTCCTTTTTTTTGTTGTTTTTTCCATACTAATATAATGTTTTTTTTTTTCTGAAATGCCATTGTATTTTTCACTCTGTTTGTTTACCGAACGGTGATGGTGTTGGTCAAGTCAACGCAAGTCAAGTCAAGTGAAGTGAAGTGAAGTCCGTGTGCGTGTCACGTTAACTTCCAACTTCAAAAAGGTGTTTAAGGCGTCGTCGCCAACTCTCGAAACTTTAGCTCACAGCTTGAAACTTGAATTCAAGCTCCAACTTCAACTCCGATTGCAACTCCAACTCCAACTCTAACTCCAACTCTAACTCCAAGTCGAGTCAACAAGAACAACAGCAAAGAAAAAACAACAACAACGAGCGACAACAATGAGCGACAACAATAAAATAATGAAGCAAATGTGGCGGAATTTAAGTCTCAGTTACATTTGTCCTGCCACCCACTCAATTCCCTTTCTCAGCTTTCGAGCTATCTGCATCTCTCTCTTTTGTTTGTTTACCTTAATTAATGCACTGGCAACACAGCAGCAACAGCAGCAACAGCAGCAGCAGCAGCGACAGCGGCAGCAAATGGGGCAACGTGCAGCATAATTTGCCTAGGCAACGTCTCCCAGCCACAGGCCTATTCAAGGCTCAGGCTCAGGCTCTGGCTCAGCTTGCCTCAAGCCACTTGCAACTTGGCAACTCGGCAACTCGTCCCGGGGCGCCGTTAGTTTCTACTGCCGCTGCCGCTGCCGCTGCCGCTGCTGCTGCTGCTGCTGCCGAGGGCGCAGTTAATGAATATTTTAGCCAAGTTAATTTCCATTCTCTCCATACGAATTGGCATCGACAGCAAAGTTGCGAGGCAACCAAATACGTTGCCGGCTGCCAGCGACACATTTTCTCATTCTTCTATTTCTTGTGTGAATTACATAAGCCAGTCGATTATCGAGTGTAAAACCAAAATAATCATATCAAAATATTACGCATACGTCGCATTGCACATTCCAAAAACAACTAAAATCAACGCTAGATGGCGCTTTATCCCAAAATATACGTATATATATAACATTTTTTTACAGCATTTTTCACATTTAATTTGGCAAGTTTTTTTTTTTTTTTTTTTGGTTTTTTTTTTTTGGTGAGGCTTGAGGAAAAGTTGCCGTGACGGCGCCGCTTGCTTAGCCTTGGCTTAAGCAATGCTTCTTAACTTTGATTGAACTTTGAACATGCAACCAGGCAGCCAAGCAGCCAAGCAGCCAGGCAGTCAGCCAAAGCAAGAACAACATCAACAACAACAACAACAATTGGCTGTTGAGGGCAGTTGAAGAACTGCGAACAATTCGCACGCACATTTTCGCTCCTTCTTCCTACTATTTTTTTTGGTTTTTTGTGGCCAGGCAGCGAAGTGGGTGGAGTGGTGCTTATTGCCAGTTGTCGAGTGGTGCGTGCTACTCCACTATATATATGTGTGTGTGTGTGTGTGTGTGTGTGTGCAATGCTAATGAATGCCCCATGAAAATAGGCTCAAAGCCACTTGCAATTTTTGCGCTTTGCTTCGCCAACTCCATTAAAATTTGAATTTTCCCTTTACGTTTTTCTTTCTCTCTGTGTGTGTTCCATTTACGTTTCAACTGTTTTAAATTCGAAATTGATTTTCTCTTCTGTTTTTTGTTTTTTTTTTTTTTTTTTTTTTTTGGTTTGTTTCCCGTTATTGTGCATATATTTGGAAATTTAAATAATTGAATACATTTCCCTCGTGTTTCGTTTTGGATTTCTTTACTTTATTCTATTTTATTTTTATTATCCACTTCGTTGTTTTTTTTTATGCTGTTTAAATGAATTTTAAATGGGGGCAAACTCAAAAAATATTCCCCAAACACAAGTACATAAAACTAAATGGGATATCTGCTAACCGCTTAATGACATTCCAAAATAAATCTAATTTAGCAATAATACGAGAGTAACGAGTAAAGTTTCTTTCTTTCGCTTCCACAAAACAAAAAGGGTATTCTTGCGTCATACAAAAAAAAAAACGCGAATGTAAATGCGAAGTTATTTAAATTAATTCAATCATATTTTAACTTTGACAGCGCACAAAAATTGCTGAATTCGTTATGAAATGTAATTTAAAAACTCAATAAAAATATGTCGCGTGCAATTCGAATTCGATTCGATTAAATCAAATTTGTCAAAAATATATACAAACGTATTTTTGTGCACGGTGTATTTTGTGCAGAATGCAAATATTTATTCATGAGTTAATCAGTTTGATTGCGAAAAACTTTCTGCATTAAAAATGGAGTTGAGTTTTAGCTTTGTGTTTTCTCTTTCATTCGCTCTGTTTTCTTCACTTCAAGTGGTCACACTTTTATGGCCAGTACTGTACGTGTGTGTGTGTGTGTGTGTGTGTGCTGAACGAATCGAGTTTCGTTCGTTCATAGATCAACTTCTTCTTCAATCTTCTTCTTGCCAAAGTTGCTCATACTTTATTGTGCCAAATTGGCAGAAATTTATGCAATGTGCAGCCAGCAGCCTCTGTCTCTACTTCTCTCCCTCTCTCTCTCTCTGTCACTCGCCAGATCGTCTGTCTCTTTCTCTGGCGCTGAGCAAGATACATCGCTGCGCCTTTGCACATATATTTGAGGAACATTTTGATTTGCTTTAAAGTTAAATTTTCTCTAAAACTACTTTACTGCTTGTCCTAGTTCTCCTAGTTGCTGCTCTCTCTCTCTCCCTCTCTCTATCTCTCTTGCTCTCGCTCTCTCTCTCTCTCTCTCTCTCTCTCGCTCCATTTCTCTCTGTGTTATTCTTTGCTTGTCCATTAACTTTGCATTTGTCTCTGCGCTGTGCTTCATTTCAACTGCTGACTAGGCGCTATGTGCCACATATTTTTGGCAGTAGTACAGTGTGTGTGTGCGTGTGTGTGTGTGTGTGTGGAGCACGTGAGTGTGTGTGATGTGTGTATTTGTGTAGAGGAAACAGCTTAAGGTCTGGCCAAAAGTTACGCACTGCGGCGAGTTTTGTTTTTAATATGCCGTGACCCAGAGATGTGTATGTGTGTCTGTGTTGGTGTGTGTGTATTTCACGTGCGCTGCGTGATTTTAATTTGAAATAAACACACACAAACACACACACACACACACACACATAGGAACACCGCACACCTCAGCCGGACTCTTTGCATTTTGTGGTTTATTTATTTTTATTTATTTTCTGTTTCTGTTCTTTTTTTTTGGCTTTTCTCATTTTATTTGCGTCCCATTTTTACACTTGGCCTTTGCGTAATTCTTTTTACGACTCAACAAGCAGTAGAAAAAAATACAAACAGCAAAAAAAAGAAAAACTAAAAAAAAAATACAGAAAGCTGAAATGAAATGAAACGAAATGAAGAAGGAAATACAAGAACTTATTGATCGGCCGCTTGAAGCCAATTTGAAGGTCAAGCATACGCACCGTAGGCCGCTGGGTAGCATAGCCACCACACCAAAAGGGGCATCAGATGCCTAACAGGGTTGTGCTTGTATATGTGTGTGTATGTGTGCTTGAGTGCCCCTTCTGCATTGTTATATAAACATAACATTTATGCAGGCAAGCGAGCTGTCGCTGTCGCTGTGTCGCCTCTGACTAAAGCTGATGCGGAAACTGAAGCTGAAGCTGTAGCTGGAAGCGAAGCCGAAACTGTAGCTGAAAGCAATAGCTGACTGTGGTTGGAGCTGTCTTCTGCCACATGCCACATGCCACATGCCACATGCCACTTGCTATGATGACGTCATTTTAAATTATTTTCAAATTTTGCGCCAAAGGCCAAGCAGCTGACACAGCTGCTGCTGGCTCTGCGGAAACGGAAGCAGCGACAAGACAGTCCACAGCACGGCATACACAACAATACACAAACACATACCAACAAACACACATACACACAGTGGGCTAACTGACTGCACTTTGCTTTTATCCGTGTCAAACATTTTCATCCACTTGTTCGCATTATTCTCGCACAGCGGGCGCATTTCTCCACCTTCCACCTTCCACCTTCCTCCGCCTGACTTCAAAAGAAGCCGCCACTGGCATCCCCAAGTTGCAAGCACAGAGCACAAAGCACGAAAAAACCCAAATTCAAATCCCAAACAAAAAAAAAACCAAAAAAAATACGGTACGAAGCGAAGAAAGAAGAACGAAACGAATAAGGAGAAATGAAAGAGATTTTGTTAAAGGCGAAAAGGAGCAAAACTCTTGCTCGTTCGTTCGTTCGCCTCAAATCATGCAGATAATCGCAACAAGTTCAAACGGGAGGCGGGAGACCGAAGGCGTGGCAGGCCCGCCTTTCGATTTGTTGCGAAATTTTATTAATGCTTAAATAGAAATTCGATTTAGTTGCGTTTCGCTGCATTTCGATTTGATTTTGCCTGCAATTGCAGTGAAGCACAGCTGAGTTCACATCGCTCTCTCTCTCTCTCTCTCTCTCTCTCTCTCTCTCGCCATTCCGAAATGCCTTAAGCCCTTGTTAAATCTTCTTTTCGTAATCCAGGCCAGGCCAGATAAGAAGAACTCTTTAACCCCAGCCATTCCATTTCGGCAAAGTTTTTCAACGCGGAGCAGCTGCAACAGCCGCCAGCCAATCAATTGATGTCGAGGCTTGGCTTTAATTATGCAAGCAATAGCCTGCTGCAACTGTTGTTGCAACTGTTTTTCTCGAAAGTCAACATCTCGCACTCAGCGGAATCACTTTGCACAGATTATATTGATTACATTCGCTGCTACACTTGCACTTATGTTCTGCGAACCGGTTCGCTAAGTGGACCCCAAGAGCACATTATAATTGACCATATTTCAACATTCAAAAAATTGTAAAAACTTTTTTGTATAAAGGTAACTTCAAGTGATCAAGTGTTTCGAATCGATTACATTCACTTTTCATTATACTAAACGAACCGGTTCAGTAGTAAAAGGGTTCAAATTTTAGCTGATATTTTGACATTTCTAAATGGTTCATACTGTGATCCTAACTCACAAGATTTAACCGGTTCGTTAAATGCCACCAAAGTGATTTATAATTGAGCATACTTAACATTAAAACATATTGGTAGTTTATCAGTTTTATCTTTTACTTTACGAACCAGTTCAGTGTGTAATCTTGCTTGTGGTTCAGATCCATATTTCAACATTCCTACACAGAAAAAGATACTTCATTAAAGCTATAATTTGAATGTTTATGATTTTATTTCGAACCGGTTCTTTATATGGTATAATCTTAAAAGTGGTTCAGAGCCATAATTTAGTACTCCGAAAATACTTTATCGTATTACATAATAACATAAAATATAACTTTGAGTGCTCAAATGCTTTGGATTGATAATATTTCGATTTTCTTTGACACGGCAAACCGGTTCAATAGATAATGTTAAAGTGGAACATAGAACCGTAATATTGAGCTGTTTGGAATTAGTTTGCTAAGTACGGCCAAAAGTGGTTCGCATATTTAAACATCACAGAATAAGATATTTCATTAAAATTGAAACTTTTAGTGCTTATGATTACATTTTATATTTCTTAGGCAATGCGAACCGGTTCAGTATATAATCCTGAAAGTGGTTCAGAGACATAATTTAGCACTGCAACAGAATATTTCATTAAAAGTGCTCATAATTTAATTTCGTTTTCTTTGACACGTCGAACCGGTTCAGTAGATAATCTAAAAGTGGTACAGATAGCCATAAGATTGAGCTGACATATTGTGTGCGCATTTTGCTGAAGTGTTGTCAGCGTAGAGTGTCGAAAATCAGTGAAATCAAACAATGGCAGCATATAAAATGTAAACAATAGCAGAAAAAGGAAGCAAATTGATTCTGATGCTCTCTGGCAAATTTCGACAAACAAATTCCCGATCGCATTATGCATAGAGAATATTTCGCAGCCTTACACAAAAAGCGAGTTGCCAATTGGAATGCGCATTTGAATGAAATGCGAAAGGGAATGAGAATAGAAATGGGAAATGGAAAATGGAAAATGGGAAGAAGCGATGGGTACAAGCTCCACTCGAAGCCTAACCCCAAGCCAGAAAGAGGATTCCGCGGTTCGCTGCGGCTGGCTTTATTCAGGCAACCAAACAAAGCAAAAAAAAGTAGAAAAAAGGACAACGAAAAGCTTTGCGTGTATTTAGGCGGATTGTCTATAATTGTTTGCGCTGGTATGAGTAAGGGTTTTCCCCTCTCTAAGTGTGTGTGTGTGTGCGTGTGTGTGAAAAATTTTGGAATTTTCGCTGCTAAAGAGAACGAATTTAACAGCAAGCACAACAACAACAGCAACAGCAACAACAAGCGCCACGTCAAATTAAGCAAAAGTAAATAAACAACACAACAACACAAAACAAAAATGAGACGAGCGAGAAAAAAAAAAGAAACCCAAAAATAAATAAAATTAATTCAAATGGCAAGAACAACAACTAAAGCAGCATATTGCAAAGCAAACAAGCCACAGAAATTAAACAGCAACAGCAACAGCAATAACAACACGAACAAGAACAAGAATAATAAAAATCAGCAACCAGCGAGCAATAAAAATTAACATAAAATACGCCAATGCCAAACAAGCGACTACTCTGAGCTCTGAGCTCTGAGCTGTTGCTGCCTGTTGTGTCGCGCTCTCTCTTACTCCCACATCCCTGTCTCTGTCTCTGTCTCTCTCTATCTCTCTCACACTCTACCTGTGAGTGCGTGCTGGCCATAAAAAAGAACGAAGGAAAAAAACAGAAAACTGCGTTGTGCCGCCTGCGGCTTCAGCCTGTGAGGCAGGTGCAACATTTCGTCGACCAGTCGGCACAAAACTTAATTTAGACGCGCTTTAAATTCCAAAAACACACAGATTTCGTAGCTTAATAAACAGTTGTTTTCTCTCTCTTTTACCTTTTTTTGCGGTAAACTAACAAATACCCTGTAGTGCTGAGTAAATTCAAAAAACCACTTTGATATGCATTTTGAATTCCGCTCGAAGTTTAGCGTCGCGTCTAAATGTTTATTGATATTTCTGCATCAATTCTTGGCCGAAGCAAAAGCAAACAAATTGATACGGCTACACTGAAAAAAAAAAACAGACACGATTTCGAAAATCAAATACCTCTTGCAAAATTTCAAAATTAAGCCAAAATATGTCAAGTCGATAGAGTCTCAAAAATCGAAGAAGTTATTTATGAAATAATTTAATATGAAAATATAACTGCTTTTTATACCAAAGAATATATACTTGGTATATCTATATACTAATGCGTGCAAAATATACCAGATTGTCACACAGTTTCTGGAATGTTTTGAACTTCATGGTATACTGATATACTAAGTTAGTCTTCGGTATATTTAAGTAGGTTTTGGTATATTATTTCAGTATATTTTTAGAATAGTACCACATTAATGAAGAAATGTGTAGAGGGTATCTCACAGTCGATCACACCCGACTGTAGCTTTCTTACTCATTTTTTTTGAACTAGTTCCATTAGTAAAGCTGTCGCCAATCATGTCCTGGTTTCAGTAGCATCAAACCAACAAGGAGAATTGAGTATGTTAAATGATAATGAAAAATAATAAATGGCATCATTTCCATATTCAGTAAAGAATACAAATTTTCCAATAAGGTCTTTTCTTTCTTGAAGATTTCACTTAATAGTTTCAAATTCTCGGGGCTGAAACTAAAATCTGGATTTGGGAAAATTTGTTTGATCAGTGTAAACTGATTCTTAGTCTTAAGACTAAGACATTTTAGCTTAGAGCATTTTATTTGATCAGTGTAAAAAATTTGCATTTTACAAGTTTTGCTAGAGCTGCAATGATATTTATGGTTAAAGAGAAATATACCTATAATTGACCTAAGTGGCTTATGCAACATTTTAGTATATACAACATTTCTGCTATTACAAGTACCTTAAATGCATTTGCTGCATTCAGAGAACTTCTAATTGATTTGGGTTGTACGTGTGTATGAGTGTGTTTGTGTGTGTTTCCACCCTCTTTGGAAAATAACTTAATAAAAAGTGAACATGTGATATTAATTGGAACAACTGCAGTTTGCAGTTTGGGGCATGTTGCATGCTCAGCGTGTTTACATTGTTACAACTCGACTCGACTTGAGTTGAGTTGGACTTAGCTGCTGCTTAGAATACAATTGGGACTATGTTTTGGGCTTCATTGATTTTGGTTTGCACTTAGTTTAATTAAATGTTGCCAGAGAGCTGCACAAACAGGTGCAACAATGCAAATCGAAACTTTGAATGTCATCCGCAGTTTCAGTGCCACTGCCACAGACAGTTTACATAAACCGCACACAACTCAACTCGACTCAAAAACTCGAAGTTAGGCGCAACTTAGTCACAATCCTAGTCGACTCGACTCGACACGACACTATAAATGTTAATAACAAGCAACATTGTTAGCAGTTTTTGCCTTTGTTTAGCTACTGCCCATGGGCTCATCCCCCATTTTGCCACGCCCCATGTGCAACATTGTTGTTCTCTTTCTCTTTCTTTCTCTCTCTCTGTGTCTATAGCCTTGTTGTTGTTTTCGGTTTCGGTCTGTTAGACAAAAAGTTTTAATGGTATTAAGCAAGCCAAAAATAACACACAAAATAATAGAAGCAAGCAACAACAACAACAACAACACCAACAGCTAAATGTGAAATTAGAAACACACACATACACACACACACACACGTGGAGAGTTGCTCTGTCACGTTGTGCAATTTAGCGTGCAAAACGTAGAGCGAAAGAGGGAATGAAAAAAATGGTTGCATACTTTTTGGGGCCGACGCTGTAATTGCAGCTGCTTTTGCCGTAGCTGTTATTGTAGTTGGGGATACCGTTATAAAATATGCACTTAAATTTAAATTGTCGTAAATTAATTGTAAAACTGTGCAACAACCACTTTCCTCTCATTTTCCTACGTTTTTTTTTTATTCGTTTTTTGCACTTTTACCACAAAATGTAAGTTGAAAAATTTGCCATGGGTTTTTTTTGCTGTTGCCGCTTGCAGCGGAAGTCGGTGAGGCATGGCCAGTTGCCAGTAACTGTGACTGTGGTTAGGTATGCGAGTATGTATGCGAGTGTGTGTATGTGTGTGTGCCAATTATCTGTGCCCACCCAATAGCAACCACGTGGCAAGCCGCAGAAAAAAAAACAAAAAAAAAAGTGGAAAAAACAAGGCACAAGCAATAACCAAAAGTTGCGTGCGAGACATACCACAACAACAGCAACTACGACAGCAGCAACAACAGCAAATACTAACAACAACAACAACATCAACAACGACGGCAACTACAAACAAGCGAACAACAACAACAACTGGACTGGCAGCGGCAACAAAGTGTAAAGGCAACTTTGTAACCTTTGCACTTTTATGAATTTCAATCTCTTTTTGACCCAAGCACACACACATACACACACTTGCAATCTAACAATCTAACACACACACACACACACACACTTGTGAGGTCGTGGACAATTAGTTGAAAATTTCGTAGAAAGTGTGCGGCGAGCAAAGCCCCAAAAAAAAAAAATTAAATAAAAATGGAGAACCAACTTTGTTTTTGGGTGAACGCTTAAAAACTAACTTTTTTGATATGTTGTTGTTGCTGCTGCTGCTGCTGCTGCAATACTCCTTGCTCTTGCCTGCGTCGCAAACTGACCATATTGGCCGTGAGGAAAAACCCTGAAGCCAGCGGGACTCAGACCCAGGCCCATAAACATAACATTTTTAACTGCCTGTGCGCCGAGTGGAAGATAGCGACTTGTGACACCGAGTTTATTACTCACATTTTGATATATGAGCAGTATATTAATATAACTAGTTGTAGTTATACAACTTCAACTTTAACTCGAGGCATAGTTACGTGATTAGTGCAGTTCAACCGCATGAATAAATGTTTTTTTTTTGCGCATTTAAATTAATCAAGTGCACAATTTGTAAGTTTTCGTTTTTGAAAAACTTCTGTCCAACTTTTGTTTTGCAAGCGCTTTTCTAGGGCATCTCCTAATCAACAACTACTCGGTTTCTATCTCCTCTCTCTTTGCCCTGGTTTTAGCTTTTATACCCGCTACCCATAGGGTAGAAGGGTATTATAACTTTGTGGCGGCAGAAAGTGCAGTTGGGTCTTAGTCACTTTGGTTGACAAACTGGTTTATTTCGTGCTTTATGGTATATTCAGAGTCTTGTAGTATATTGATATACCAAATATGGTATATCTGGTATATCTATACATACTTCATTAAACATACTCTATTATATATACTCTATTTTGATAGTAGTACCAAATATCGCCTTCGGTAATAGTTTTTTTTAAGGGTATGATAACTTTGTGGCAGCAGAAAGTGTAGTTGGGTCTTAGTTACTTTGGTTGAAAGTCTGGTATATTTCGTGTATTATTGTATTTTATTAGTGATGAAATATATTGATATAGTATACCAAATATGGCATATCTGGTATTTTTTCATTTCTTCCTCATTTCGATAGTATTACCAAAAATATAGCCATCGGTATATTTTAATATTTTGTTGCATACTATTTTGGTATATTGTAGGAATAATACCGTAATGATTATATTAAAAATAAGTTAGCGGGTATCTCATAGACGCACACATTTGACTGCAGTTTCCTTAGTTGTTATTTTTTCTCGTCTGTGATGTTGTTGTTCAAATTAGTTCCGGGAGCTAGATATGTGGATGCCTAAGCTTTTTTTTTTGTTTTTTCTTTTTGTTGAAGCAATTTCCTCATTTCGAAGCAACATTTTGCACATTTCACAGCGGTCTGGCCCAAAGAACGGAAGTTGGTGAAAATGCTTCACAGCACCAAAACGCAAAAGTCCGTAACTTATTCCTTGGCCATTTCTATGAATTCAAAGCGCAAAACCATTAAAAACTCAACTAAATAATGTGCATATTAATTAGAGACGAGAGTCCGAGCCAAAGAGAGAGAGAGAGAGAGATAGAGAGAGAGAGAGCGCGAGAGAGAAAGAGAGAGAGAGAGAAAGAGTGAGTGAGAGAGTATATCAAACAAATTTTTTGCTGTGGGTCTTCAACAACAACAACAACAACTAAAATAGTATGCCAACTTAAGCTTAAAGCGAATGAATGCCAAACTTTAAAATAGAAAGTTTTCGTAAAATAAATTCTAGCAAACGGATTAATGTTGATCATCTCGTAGGGAGCTTGTCAATTGTGCTTTGACAGCAGCAGCTTGAACATTATTTATTCAGTGAGAAATGCCTAGACTCGAAACTGCTGACTGAGGGCTATTCAAATATGCATTGTGTTGATTTCCGATGCATAATCCTGTCTCTCTCTCTTTCCCTTTCTCTATCTAGGAAATGCATTTTCTGTGCTTCATCTGCCTTTGCCTTTACTATTTTGTTTTGTTTTGAAGAATTGGCATTACCATTAGCAATTATGCATATACTCGTTGCTCGTTGCTCTGCAGCTGTGTGTACATATTTATTTGCATTTATTTTCATGCAATAACTATGCAAATTTTGACGTATTCAATTTCATTTCTGTCTGCCTCACTCTCTTTCTCTCCCAACCTGCTTACGTTTTAATTGAAAAGAGCGCATATATTGCGTTTTTGCATTAATTGCGTATACGCAGTGTACGCCTTCACGTCTTTTCTTAAATATGCAAACAATTATTGAACGTATTTCCTGTTCCTGTTGTTAAAGCGTTGTCTAAAATCTCGAAACCTCGAAATTATCTTTTTGCCATAAATAATCAGCTATCTTCCTCTTCGTCTGGTCTAGTGGGTGTTGCTTTTGCAGGTGTCTGTGTTTGGTTTATGCAATCCACACACACACACACACACACACACACACACACACATCTATGAACTATGGCATAGAATTTTCCAATGATTTTTCTGCTTTCTTTTTTTTTCATTTGTATTTTCTCTTTGCTTTTTCATTCGTGTGTGGAGCTGGAGTCGGTAGCTGCGTGTAATGAAGTTTACCTGCTCAACACAGACACACACATACACATACACATACGCGTAGCCACAACCACAACACACACACACACACACACATGCGAAGAGCTGTGATATTTGTCGGCGCTAGTCTGTCAATTCCAATTTGTTGTCCGTGCCCGTTGGCATTTCTCTGTCATTTACTAATCGATAAATTTGTTGTGTTTTCTGTAAATGCTTTTCGTTTAGAAGTCGTTGCATGCAAATGGCCAAAGAGCAGACACACACGCAATCCACAGAGAGAGAGAGAGAAAGCGAAAAAGAGAGAGAGAGCGAGTTTAGTCTGTGTTAACTTGTAGAGATTTGCACTTTGCTGCATCTTTAGTACTCAATCAAGCCATCAATCAATCAGCACCCCGAACTGGACACGCCCACTTAAAGACAGCCCTTTTTGGCCATATATATATATATATATATATATATATATATATATATATATATATATATATATATATATAGAGTAAAATGTTTATAAATAATGGCGACGACCCTCAGAAGTTTTGCTGCTGTGCATCGGAACAATAAATTTCTGCATAGAGCGAAACGCTGACGCTGAACGCGCCGCTCTTGCTGGCGTTCTTTATGGCACCTCTGGGAATCGGGAGGCAGTCGGCAGTGGGCTATATTTAAGCGCCAGATTGGGCTTCCCACTCTCCCCTCGCTCACCCCCTCTCTCACTCTCTTCTCTATATATAGAGAAAGGCCAAAGCGCCGCATCAGAGTCCTTTTATAATGCGTATAAATTATGCATATGTTTTGTTTGTTGTTTCAAAGCATTTCGCGGAAAGTGCGCTGCATGTTAGAAGCTAGACAGAGACACAAAAATACCTAGAGAGCGAGAGAAAGAGAGAGAGATACAGACAGAGAGCGGAGAGTGGAGAGAACAAATCAAAGGGATAAGGGAGCTACATAGTGTGAAGCCATGGAAAACATAGCCATTTGCATTAGACTCTGTCACAGCATAAATTACACAAATAATCGAGAATTTTTGGCCTTTGTGAGCTTTGTTCTCAAACAGAGAAAACCAAAGAGACGCCGAGAGAGAGAGAGAGGGAGGGAGAGATAGAAATGGTCAGTTTTAGTTGGTTGCTGGTTATTAAAGCATATGATAAATTAAGTCCACGCTCTAATGCTTCCATTAGCAGCGAGTTACGGCCAACAAATGGAAACACATTGACCGCGTTTCATACAAATACTACATATAAACGAAAAAAAAAAAAACGGGGTGACAAAGTGCCCATAAAGGCATGACAATGACCATATATATATCGTGCATATATATTGTACATATGTGTTCATAAGTGTATATATTCTGAATGTTTTAGTGAAAGCTGTGCAATCATTTTTACATTTTTAGTTGCCCGAAAAACTTCACTTTAATGCCAAATTCGGCGCAAAGCGTATTCCCAAGAGTTTAAAAAGTATTTCTACACCCGATATCCATAGGGTTGAAGGGTATTAGAACACTGTGCCAGGCAGAAGAAGTCATCTCCGACTCGAAAAGTATATATTTTCTTGATCTACCTCAACAGCCTAGACGTCATAGCCACGTCCGTTTGTCTGTCTGTCCGTCTGTATAAACACCTAGATCTCAGAAACTATAAAATATATGTTAGAGATATAGTTTTTTTCGATAGCATTTTTTATGTTTGCACGCAGATCAAGAATATTTCAAATTTTGTGCCACGTCCACTTCCACCCCTGCAAATCGATGAAAATCAAATCACAAATGATATTTTGATGTCGCGATAATTAGTATATACAATAATAACTACAGTATTTATGATTCCCGAAAGTTTGGTTTCGATCAGACCAAAATTGTCGAAATTATTAAAGAAATACTTTTGTATGGAAAAATTCGACCACTTACTAGGGGTCTTAGTTCCTTTGTCTAACAATCTGGTATATTTTGGAACCCTATGGTATATTTTCAATGTAGTACTATATCAATATACCAAATGTACCACTTGGTATATTTTAAATATTTTTGCGGTATATTATTTTAGTATATTTTAAGAATAATGCCGCACGGTTTTGATTTTATTTCTTACTTGTTCTCTCTGATTCAAGCTTCACTTTAATATGAAACATCGACTCTATTTGCATTCGAGGGAATTTGATCAAAAGAATATGTCGAAATGTACTTTTTTTCTTATTTCAATGACACCTTAAGATAAACTTGGTGGGAAGATACGTTCTTCAGTTATAATTTGAAAAAAGTTATATACTTTTTTTCATGCCTCTCATTTTTGTTTTCTTACTTTACAATTCACAAAAGTATTTTTTAATACTTAATCATTTAAATAAAATTAAAATAAAAAATAATTGTAAAAATAGCATTGCAATTCAATTCAACAATATGCTTGGATACAAAAGCTTAATGGAAAATACATGAAAAAGTGTTTTTTATTTAATCTTCACTTTAAGGCGAAAAACACATTGCTCAGTCAGAGAAATCTGTGTTTCAAAAGACATTCTTAATACTCATTTATAATTGAGTAAATAAGAAGTCTTTCATTTAATATTCTTAACTATACATTTAATGAAAGTTTGTTGCTTATAGACGACTTTAAACAAAATATAGCCAAATTGATAGGAAAGATTTAAACTTCATTTTAACACAATGCCAAGTCAAGGAAATTTGACTGAAATATAGGTTAAAAAGTATTTTTGTGCTGTTGCCATTAATTAAGCCGAAAAGCTCTTTGCCACTTGCCACTTGCCACAAGATGGCCACACGTTCCACTTCATTTGGCCAGTTGAACATGTTGAGCTAATGAAAAAGCATTTGGCAAAAAATGTTTATCAATGAGTTGTTTTGTTTGCATTTGCGTTTGCGTTTCACATTTTGCATTTGACGGGCAAAACTGCTGACGAGAGGAAGCCTTCTCACTTCAGATGCATTTAGCCTTTGGCAGCTGACAGATTTATGGCACACAAACATTAATTACTCGTCCCCCTCTTAGGTGCTTGTTGTCGGTGATGGTTGCTGTGGTGGTTTTACCTGTTGGGCTGGCCGCAATGATGATGACGATGACGATGACGACGCTGCTAAAAGCGCATTAAATACGCATTATGCGAACTCTAACACGCCCCCACATAAAACTCTTCTCACAAGCAGCCGCCCCCTTCGCCTCCCAGCTCTTCTCCTCTCTTTCTCACTCTTTTGGAGTCGTGTCGCGTCGTTGCTTTCAAATTAGCGCACAGCTCAATTAAATGCTCTTTCACTGGCGAAGTGCTGCTGCTGCTGCTGTTGACGAGTTGGAAAGGGGAAAGGGGAAAAAGGTTGATGGGGGAGGGAGGGTTGACTACTCGTTGCTTGCCTGGATGCGCTTCGACGCGCATTTTATGCTTCGACACTCACACCCACACACCGCATATGCATATGCTGGTAGCACACACACACACACACAGTCTCATTTCATTTAGTTGATTCTAATTTAATAACGAGGTGACTAAATTCAGATGCAGGCAGCCAACAGCAACGATAACCGCAGCATAACATATTAATGTTAATGATAACGCTGATGTTGATGCTGATGTGCATTGAACGATGCCAGAGATGCAGCACACACAGCGTTAGGGATGGAAAAAGCAGCTAAACAGTCATTGGAAAAAGCAAAAATGAGCAGTGATATATGTAGATAGCCTATCGATATACATATCTACTATCGAACAAGCTTATTAAAGTATTAATTTTTGTATTATGCTGATTGAATTCAAGAGTGTGATGAGAACGACGACTAAAAAATGTTTGGGGAAGTTAAATGTTTATCTTAAAAAAGCAATTAATTCTTTACGATAGTACTTGAATGTGTAGTGGAGCTTTGAAATCTTATATTGCTTACTATCGATATACATACATATATACTATCGAGTAAAGTTTGTTGAAACATTCTTACTATCGATATACATATATATATATACTATCGAATAAAGTTTATTAAAGTATTCGTTTTTGTATTATGCTGATTGAATTCAAGAGTGTGATGGGAATGACAGCTTTAACACTATTGGGAGAAGTGATCACAAGAAAGAAATATGCGTTACTGTTTCATTTTACTATCGTATATAATTGTCTTGTAAAACGTTAAGATATTGTTTGCCTTCTACTAAATATTTCATTTATTTTTGCATTCTTTTTTTTATTGCTTGTATTCAAGAGTGATATCAAAAAGTAAAAAATATTTGAGGAAGAACAATAGATTGCGCAGCACAGCTTTTATTTTACTATCGATATACCTACTGTCGAATTTAATTAGCATGCATGTGTTTTTTTTTTGAAGCGATTACATAAAAAGTGATGAGAAAGTAGCTAAAGTGTATTAGGGAAAGTGAAAACAAAAACGTCATATAAATGACAGATGTTTCGATAGATTGTTTAGATTGTACAATGTACATGCTCCTGTTGATATAACTAATAATAAATATAGCTTTGAGTAAATGCAATTATTCATTTATATGCATATGTATGTATATATTACAATTAGAATTCTTCTCTTGAACTAAAATTACGCAAACAAAAATAAATGCTCCTCTTAATATTCAATAGGAAGTATATCGATAGTAGTTAAGTTTAGCCTGATCGATAGTAACGCTGCTAGAACTCACAACTATTTGAGCATTCCTTTTGTTTTTATATTGACGGAATGTTATACTATATATGTTTTTCAATCGTCGTATATTAGGATTTATCTAATAGTCTCATTCATCTCCTAAGTCTAATCGTGTAATCGATAGTCGAAAGAAAGTGCTACGATTGAATATATCGCAATAATAGTAATAGGTTTGAAATTTATCGATAGTAAGATAGATTGTTTTTAAGACATCCAATTATATATGCCTTTATTGGTATTGAATGTATTCAATATATTTTAATCGTACTATAACATTATTCATCTAATGAGTATAATCGATAGTAGGTATATCGATAGGTGAAGGTAAAGTTAAACAGTATAAATACTAATAGTAAATAACTTTATCGATAGTAACATGCCTAAAACACCCTCGAGAGACAAATCAGAGTTAAGCCACCGCAAGATTCACACACAGTGCAACCACAAAGCAAACACATACACACACATAGGCACACACAAGTACACACATACACACGCACTCTCATTAATTGAGTGACCGCCTCTTTAATGGATTACTCGCAATGTCTTTAACTCGGGCTGCGTCCGCTTTCTCTCTATCTCTCTCTCTCTCTCTTTCCCCCTGTCTTCTTTCACGCTCTTTGTGCGCTTCTCCTTCAGTGTCGCATTTGACATTGGCTTTAGCCCTGACCTTGGCGAGGCCTATATGACCACGCCCCCCTCATCCCACGTCATGCTTAAGCTGTTCTTTGTGTGTGTGCCTGACCGCGGTTGTGGTGCTTGCTTGGTCTTGCTCTTGCTCTTGAAATTGAAATGTCGGTGGTGGGAGGATGGGAATGGGGATGGGGAATCGGTTTTGGTTTGCAACTAAATACGCTTACGTTGACGCTGATGCAAGTGTTTCGCATTGCATTTTAAGCTGTGCACTTAATGACCCAGTCGTTCGGTCAGATTAGTGCAACAGTGTCACATGCGGCAATGCCACAAACGACAAGCAACAAGCAATGGCAACAGCCACAGCCACAGCAACAGCAACAGCAACAGCAACGGTAGCTGTAGCAGCTGCTATAATCATACAACACGTCGTATACGTGACGTGTGAGGGCGCATAAATCAATAGAACAGCTCATGACATGGCAAATGCTAGCAATTCCACTTGTGTTCCACCATCGACACACTTGCAACCAACCACCCAACCACCCACCATATGTGGCATGCCCCCGCCCATCACTTGCAACCTGGCAGAGCCGAGCAGCCAGCCGAGCATTGTTAACTCAATTTCGACACGGAAGCAATTTTCAAAGTGGCAGCAAAGCCAGCGCGACAAGTGGCAACTACTACCTCGGTAACCCTACTCTATTCCTCCCCGCCCGCCCTCGCCCTCGCCCTCGCCCTTGTCTCTACCTCCCCCCTGATTTACCATCGACCCTCATCTGCCGGTTCAATTTCACTCTACACGACTTTGCTCGTTCTGCTGCGGTCTATTAAATGCTACCCGCACTCCACACACAGCACAACAAAAAGAACAGAAAACCCCTCGTTTTGTCTGCTGTGGGAATCGTTCGGTTGCTATAACATATAAGATATATACTATACGTTGTAGTCGCGGCTTGAGAAAGCAATTAGTGACAGATCAGTACGTGATTCGCCATTTAATCAGGGCAACAGCTTAATAAACGAATAGTTGTAGCCATGCGGAACCATGAAAGTGGCGCACAAGATGCAATTATAATATGCACTGATTGCGCTTCGCATTCATTCATTGCATTTTTATTATTATTGGGCAGTATCAATATTTTCATTGTTGGTCGGCTTTAAGAGATTCTTTCAGCTATCTTAAGCTTCAATTAAAAAGTCAAATTTAAAACTATAACTTTAAGTGATTATATAGAGATCTTTACGTATATTAGTGTCAGTTTAAGTGTAAATTTCATATAAAAAAGGAACAACAAATTTAAAAGCAGAAATACAAATTCAGGTTTAAAAGGCATATAAATTCTTTTAATTATATTATATATTATATAGAGCTTCATTTATATTTCACTTTATGTTCCAGTTGAAATCAACCTGGTTTGTAAGAATATTTTTTTGATCAGCTCAAATGCGAGTTGAAGAGGTTGAAGATATTGTAAAGATGTTTTGTTTACTTTTTACACCTATTGTCTTCACTTTAAGCACAATCTGTGAATAGTTGCATATTTCGCTCGCGTTGATTTTTGGTATATTATAATCGATTTTAATTTATGAAGTTACTTAATACTAATATTAAAAAAAAGATTTGTAAGTTGATGTATACTCGATGGGATTTATTCCTTTGTTAAAATGTCTATTTTCTTAAGCGTATATGCAATTAATTGAACTTGAAAATGTTAATTAATGTGACTTAAGGTTCGAATTACGAAATTTAAATTCCTTTTATCATGTTATTGGTTGCTACAGTTTAGACTGTAGATTGTTAGCCAGTCAATAGTAAGGACAAAGAATCTTATTTTACACATATGTTTATGTTAGATTTTCTCTACTTTTGCGAGCTAAACATTTCACTGCCAAATATACCAGATTGTGTGCCAAAGCAACTGAGACCTGTAGGAAGTTGGCGTTTTTGTCCTGGAAGCTGTGAATAGCTGAATCTTGAATTTATAGATATATTTCGCTGACTTTCAGAAACTTTCGAGACTTCGTTAATAACTTCAAGCATAATTCTTTATTCGCTTTATCTATCCAGTTTCTGATGTGCTGTTTAAGCACAAGTGCATTCATCTCCAACCACTGTGCAGCTCTTTGACGTCGCTCTGTCTCTGCTGTGTAGTGCCTCCTCTCGCCTCTCGCCTCTTGCCACTCGCCCCTCGCTTTTCCCTTTCCGTACTCATTTCGTCGTGATGACAAATACTATTAGATGCCATTGATAGGTTACGAGATAATGTGTGTTCATGCCATATCCATAGTCGAGTGTGCGTGTGTTGTGCGTGTCTATCCAAGCGTGCTTCTCTCTGCCTGTGACTCTGTGTATATGTGTTGTTTACTCTGTGTGTGTGTGTGTGTGTTTGCCATGCGATGCGATTCGATTTGATTTCCTGAGGTTTGTTTATGTGGCTTTTGATTGGTATGGAAATTGTGGCGATATGCTTAAAATTATTGCAATTACCGAGCGTGTGACTGTATTAGTATCTCGCACACTCACAAACACACACAGACACAGAGACAGAGAGAGAGAGAGTTATAGTAGGGGATATTAACATGCACATTAACCTTAACAACAGTTGCCATTTACGTTACGCTCGGGCGTTACGTTACGCAATCGATGGCTGCACCTTTTACGTAACGACGAAACTAAGAGAATAAGGCTTTCATAATCAGGCCATAAATGTGAGCCAATTGTGAGTGAGTGGTGGGAGCGAGGAGGGAGCAGACTGGGGGGAGACTGTTGCTAATTGATTTCTGCACACAATACACGAGAGCACACACACAACAAGGAAAAAAAGAAGAGAGAAGACGAGGGTTAAAGAAAAACAAGTTTTGCTTTGGCGCCGCAAGGTATGCAACGATTTTTGCAGCTGCCTTTCAGACAGCAGCAATTGATATGACAAACAGCAACGGCAGCGGCAACGGCAACGGCAACGGCAGCAACGATGGTTGCAAGAACCACTCAAGTTTTTCTTTGCTTGCCACTTTTTGTTTTTTGTCTTGTGTTTTTGGGGCTGCACGAAAAACAAAGCGTAAATCACAAGAGGCGACAGCGACAGCGAAAGCGAAAGTCGTCCGACTGTCGCCTGCGTTTGTTTTCCCGTTGTTGTTTTTGGTTATCTGCAGCAACAGAAAGCGAAAGTCAGTGTGCGAAGGAGTTGAGGTTGGATTGTGCGACTTTTCGAACTATGAGAGTTGGCGTCGGGCGCTGTGCAAAGTGTGCTAATGAAATGCGCGTTGCAATTGCAGTTGCAGTGTGTGTGTTGCATGCAAGTGGCCCCCAAATGAAATGTGAATACCTAAATCAAATGCAAAAATGGCTGCGGCCCAAGCAACAACAGCCACAACGACCACAATAACAACAACAGTAGCAGCAGCAGCAGCCGCAGCTGCAGCAGCAGCAGCAGCAGCAACAGCAATAACAACAGCCACAACAACAACAGCAACAACAATAATTAAAGCAACAATTCAATGCCCCAAAAGGCGACTGCAGTGCTAAGTGACCAGCGGCGTCGTTGGCTTTGTTGGTGTCTCGATCATCATCAGCAGCAGCAGCAGCAACAACATTAAGAGCAGCAAACATTTGTTGTGCCTGTAGTTTGAGCTGAGAGATGGCCGCCGTTGCCGGCCTTTATGGCCTCGGCGAGGATCGACAGCATCGAAAGAAACAGCAGCAACAGCAGCAGCATCAGAAGGAGCAGCTCGAGCAGAAGGAGGAGCAAAAGAAAATTGCCGAGCGCAAGTTGCAGCTTAGAGAGCAGCAACAACAGCGCAATTCACTCGATGGCTATGGGTATGCAAGCTATTAATCTTCTATACACATATATATGTACATATTTTTTTACTTATGCAAATTATGGAATTTCATTCAAGAATTGCAAAACTTTCATTTGTCAAACGGAAATTCCTTTTGTGTGTCTGGCACTTTTATTCCCATGAAATTGTATCTTTATACATTTTGGCTCTATATTTAGCAGCACGTTCTGCATTTGACTTGACTGCCACTCGTAATAATTTCAACCTAAGTAGTGTTGTAACTTATGAACTACAGCTACCGCATCTATGCTGTCTCTCTTTCTGCCTGTCTGTCTGTCTGTCCACCTATTTGACTTCGTAAAACTGTATGTAAACATTTTGTTTAGATGTTAAAGCTGCTTCAAGTTGGAAGCACATAACATAAATATTAAATAGCTGCATCACATAAAAATATACAGCTGCACATGAATTAAGTAACAGATATGGAAGCAGATGGGGATATAGATACAGAGAAGTGTGTGTGTTGATATATATTTGAAAGTGCTGATGTGATTACAGATAAACATAGTGTAAATATAAATTACACAAATAAATATAGTAATATAACCAGGAATATAAATACGAATAGAGATGCTAATAAATACTGCTGCGATAAAGATGAAAGATAAATAAATACAGAAAAGATACGGATAGTTAAAGGGTAGATACAGATGTAGAAACGTGTGTTGATATATTTAAATGTAGAATAAGTATGAACTTTAAGAGAATAATATTCAGGAAAAATTACGAAATATACCAAAAGCCATGTTTGGTATAACGATATACTGATATACTGATAGCTACATTTTATGATATACTACTACATTGAAAATATATTTCATGGAGAAATAAATATACCACCAAATACAAAATAAGTATAACAAAAAATATTGAAATATACCGATAGCTATATTTGGTATACTGACTCACTATTGTATTGAAAAAAGACCATAGGGTACTAAATATACTGCCAAGTACAAAATGAAATATACCGCCATCTATATTTGGTACAATGACATACAAATGTATTGCAAATATACCATAGAGAGAACTAAATACACCTTGGAGTACTAAATATACCACGGACGGATACATCGTGGGTGGGTGGTATTATAATTATACTAAGTGCAAACATAAATAGAACAAATAGAGATAGAAGAGAGACAAATAAAAGCTGCCACACATAAAGATAAAGGAACAAACAATGTACAATAAAGATGCATATCGCGTTGCTAAGCGATTAATTGTTATTGATACAGCTATCGACAGAAATGCAGATGCAATTGAAGAGAGCGATATAAATGCTATAGATGAGATTGACAACAGTGACACAAAGGCAGTTCAACTCTACAAATGCAGTGCATCTATAGTTACAGTTACAGTGTTGCAGTTGCAGTTGCAGTTGCAGCTGCAGCAGTTACAGATACAAGCATTATAGATACAGCTACAGCTGCAGATAGAGATACAGATACAGATACATTTATATGGTGCAATCGTAAATGCATTTATCTCGTGGCAAAGCCAAACACAACGAAAACAACAAAAGCGACAGCAACAAAAACATTTCATTCCATTTTTTTTTTAACTTTCGGTATTTCCTCTGACTGTTGTGTATATATAGTATATATACTATATTTTGCCACATGCCCCCGTGAGTGGCAAGTGCAACAACGACGGAGACAGCGACAGCGACAGAGACGCTGACAGCGCTGCCCCTTTTGGCGCCGAGTCGTCGAGTGAGCCTGAATCTATGCAATGTATTTTTCAAAGCCTCTACAAAAATTGTTCTACAACAGCATCAACTGTGAGTGTGAGTGTGTATGGGTGTGTATGTGTGTGTTTTTGTTGTGTGTGCACATTTCGAAGTTTCTTATTGGACTTTGGCTTGTGCTTAAACTCGTATTTTATAGAATGATATTTTGGCATTCAGCCAAGCAAAACCAAACTCGCTTTGTCCATCAATGTATGTGTGAGTGTGAGTGTGTGGAGTATGTGTGTGTGTGTGTGTGTGTGTGTGTGTGCTGAGAGTGACGCTGACTTTAATGCTCGTGTGCATTGAAAGTCTTTTGGTAATTACATTAAACATGCCCAAAACGCAGCAGCAATTTACACACTTCTCCCCATTCTCTCCCCCTTTTCTTCTTCGTTTTTTGTTGTGTTGTTGGCTGCTTTCATCAGAAATGCTTTGAGCTGAGGGTCTTCATGTGTGTGTGTGTGTTTGTGTGTGTGTGTGACGTTACGTGCTGCTGCTGCTGCAACGGCAGTTGCCAAAAACTGCAACACAAACTCCTGTGGCCATAAAAAGCAAACACACACACATCAACATACATACTTTCACACACACACAGAGGCAAGCACAAGCGGCAAGAGAAGCCGCAAAAAACATGAGGCAGCGAGTGAGACTGAGAGACAGAGAGAGAGAGAGAGAGAGAAAGCTGTAGAGAAGGGCTGAAAAAAAAGGACTTTGCCTTTGGGCAACGGTTAAGCAGCGGCATATGTGCGCTGCAGTTGTATGCGTGCATGTGCATGTATGTGTGTGTGGCGACTGCAGCATCAACATCACAGCAACGGCAGCGGCATCGTTGCCTCAAGGACATTTCCACTTGCATCTACTTCAATTTTGCTGCATTAGTGTCAGTGCCGGAGTTGCTGCCTCTGCCTCTGTCGCAGTCGCAGTCGCAGTCGCTGTTGGGTGATGGGCGTACGGTGGGCGGCTTGTGTTGTCTATGGGCGTGGCAAACCAGCTGGCCATAATGGCGCGACAACGAGGCATCGCAAATTGCCAGGCACCAAGCAGGCTCGGGTCATGCACGTGTCACACACACACACACACTTACTTATTACACACACATACACACACACACACATACACACACTCCGCATATTCAGCACTCATTGAGTCATTTGAATGAGAACAAACAATTGTTAAAACTGCCTTAGGTTGAGTTGAGCCAATAAAAAGTGTGCAATTAGCTCAAGCTGAATCAACAAAATGATGGATCAATTATCCAGCCATTAGGCTGCCAAAAAACTATTATTTTATTTCTAATGAAAGGAAATTTATAAAGTCATGTGTTTAGAGGTTGGAAAAAAACAGTAAGAAAGAGTTGGAGAAAGCAAGTTAGAAGGCTGAAGTCGTCGAGTGTGCTTGACTGTGGGATAGCAACTACCCTTTTTTAATAAAAGCAAACAGTCCAAAAATACTAAATTATACCGATGGATATATTTGGTAAATGTATATAAAATTACTTTCACTTCATAGGCTACAAAATATACCAGATTATAGACCGAAGCAACTAAGACTCCACTTCTTTAAATATACTAAATGAATATACCAATAAATACTGAAATATGCAGATGGGCATATTTGGTATATCAATATACTATTAATTTCACTTCAAAAGCTACAAAATATACCAGATTATAGACCGAAGCAACTAAGGCTCCACTTCTTTAAATATACTAAATGAATATACCAATAAATACTGAAATATGCAGATGGACATATTTAGTATATCAATATACTATTAATTTCACTTCATAGGCTACAAAATATACCAGATTATAGACTGACGCAACTAAGACCCCACTTCTTTAAATATACTAAATATAAATATACCAATAAATACTGAAATATGCAGATAGGCATATTTGGTATATCAATATACTATTAATTTCACTTCTTAGGCTACAAAATATACCAGATTATAGACCGAAGCAACTAAGACCCCACTTCTTTAAATGTACTAAATGAATATACCAATAAATACTGAAATATGCAGATGGACATATTTAGTATATCAATATACTATTACTTTCACTTCAAAAGCTACAAAATATACCAGATTATAGACCAAAGCAACTAAGACTCCACTTCTATACCGGAAAAATACTAAAATACTAAATATACTAGATTATCAGCCGTAGAAACTTAGACTCCAATGCAACAGCTGATTTTTATCACAGAAAATTATTATTAAATAACTTTTCCAATAACTTCCATCCTAATTCTGAAGTGGGTACAAAAATAAAAATGTAGCATAAGGAACATCAAATACGAATTGTATGAAAAGTGGTATTTATCTGAATTTTCGATTTACATATTTTACTCGTATTTGAAAAGGAATTCTTTAAACCAACAGCTGGAATTGAAGATAAACTTGTGATCGGATATGTATTTAATATTAAATGACAGTTGATTGCCAATTGGTCAGTCAGTAAACCCAAAGAAGTTAATATAGAAATTTTGTGATAGAGAATAGAGTAAGTTTGTGGTAATCGAGTTGTGTGAATTGGCTTTATTTCTTTGTATTTGTAGAATTTTAGTCTTACATATTTTATTTGAAATGATTAAAGATAAAACAGTGATATGCTGTAAACATTGAATGACAGTCAAGACATAGAATTTTGTATACTATGCATACAAATATGAAGAGCAGAAAATAAGCAGCTGGTAATCGAGTTTTATAAGTGCATGTATTTTAGAGCTCATCTCGTCTATAGTACATAAAAGTGACTAGGATGGAATAAAACAGATTGAGGAGTATTCTAAGGAAAAGAAGATTTATCTATATATCAAAGATAAGTCACACAAATGTTGGTGAAAAATAAAGAAAGTAAAATAATAATCTAAATAATATAGTATGATAAATGAAAATGTAAAATAAATATAACTAAAAATCTAAATACATTTCGCAATACTCCAAACAGATTGTATTATTAGTTTATTTGATGTCCGATTGAGTTATTTAAATAACTAAGACTAAGAGTGGCTAATAAGACATAGAAACAAGCAGGAATCAATTTAAATTTACTTTTGTTTCATTTTGCAATTTGCTCGTTAAACATTTTCAAATAAACCATAGAAATGCAATACACACATTTTGTGTTATACACGTTTTTTGCTCAAGCAAATCCAAGACGGGAATGCAATTAAATTTGTTTACGCATTTGATTCACTGGCGGAAGCAAATGATTCGCATTCAAGGCGATACGAATTCAATTGTTGTTAATCCTGAAGTCGAGCTTAATTTCTATATAATTGATCACAGCAGCAATGCAAAATAATTGAAATTGCTTTGAATTTTCTTTACTAAATATTGAGCTTAATTTAAATTGCATGAAAAAGTTAGTAGATTTAATTTCTTGGTTTTAATTGTAACAATTGGAGAAGGTTGAAATGCAACTTAAATTTAAATGTTGCTTTCCTTGAAGTGATAGAAATTTTGCCGAATTCAATTAGCATCAAGTTATGAACGATTCATTCAATGTGGCAATGAGCAGAGCAGCTCATGGCAACAATAATAATTATAATAATAATGTTATAGGCAGTGTTTTTTCTGGCAGCCAAAAAAGCATATCAAATGGCAGTGCCAACTGAAAAATGCAGCTGTCAATGAAGCGGCACTTGCTGCAATTTCAATCGAAGTTAGGAGTCGGAGAGAAATGAAAAAGCAGACTAGCTGACGACTGAGGATGATGCTGAAGCTGTTTGCAGCCAGCTCGACGCCAGCGTCTGCAGATTTCCCAGTCCAGTTGCGGACTGGATGGATGGATGGATGGATGCTTGCTTGGCGCGTCTGTAGCCGGCGGTGCGATGCAAATTAACAACAGATGACACACATTTAAATGCAGGTGCAAGGTGGAAGGAAAGAAGAAGGGGAAGGGAAAATAGACTTGGAGGCAAACACGCAATTGCAGACGGGACGCAGCCAAATTGAGGTTATGTGCCTGGCCGCACAGACAACACGTTGCACGTTGCACGTTGCACGTTCCACGTGTGTGTGTGTGTGTGTGGAGTTGAGAGTGGAATGTGGAAAGGAGTGGATTGGAGTGGACTGCAACATCATCCATCAGGCAGCATCTAGAGCGAGCGCAGAGCTAAATCAGTTGGTAATTGCATTGAAAGAAATCTGGCACAAGGCCTTTCTTCGCTTCGCTTTGCTTTGCCTACTTCAATCTCCCCTCTCCTCTTTCTCTCTCTCTCTCTCTCTCTCTCTCTCTCTCAGTTGCTTTCTCTTTACCCGCCAGTTTTATTCTAGTTGTGCCAAGCATCAATCATATTAAGTAGTCGCAACTTTTCGGCAACTTCGCGATGTGCTTCAGCGAAACCATATGCGAAACTTGCAGCCACTTGCACATGCCGCATGCAAAATGGGATGTGTGTGTGTGTGTGGCAACATGGAGACTGCGGCTGCTGCAGCACACACAAATCGAAGGCCAAGTTTAGCGTGGAGCGAAAGTGAGACAGGAAATGAAATGTATACGAAGAAGAAGAAACTGTGCAAGATACTACACCGACTGACGGCGGGAAGTGACAAGCAATTTAAAAGGCAAAAGATGCAAACGCCAAACGCAATACCCAAGAGTCAGCGAAGCAAAGGGAACGCCTGTCGGGAAGTGGAAGAGAGAGAGAGAGAGAGAGAGGGAGAGGGAGAGAAGTAAAGGAAACCAGACAGCATGCCTTTGCCTTCACTACAATTGTGCTTCATAGTTCATTGTGGTGAAGTAGTTCAGCAGTTCAATTGAACGAACTATTATTTTCTATTGTTGAGCTAGTTCGATTGAATTTGAATTTGAACTGAACTAACTAGTTATTATTTTCCATTGTTTAGGTCGTTCATTCATTTAGTTCGATCAAGAAGTTCAGTAGTTCCATTTAAACTGAATAAACTACTCCATCTATTTGAGGAAGTAATTCAGTAGTACCATTTGCACGGAACAAATATAATATAATATAATATAATATAATATAATATAATATATTGATATAGTAGTTAAGTAGTTCAATTCAACCTGAACGAACTATTCTTTTCCATTGTTTAGTTTGCTCATTCGTGTAATTCGAGAAAGAAGTTCAGTAGTTACATTTGAAACGAATGATTTACTCTATCCTATAATTCCTTAACTTCGTTCATTCGTTTTGAGGAAGGAGTTCAATAGTGCAAATTTAAATTGAACGTTAAAATTCGTTTCAATAGTTCATTTATGTAGTTCGTTGATTCGTTAAGTTCTAAGAGTTCATTTTGGTCAAATATTTCAGAAGTTCAACTGAACGAACTATTCTTCTTCAACTGTTCAGTTAGATTGTTCATTCGATGAGTTTATCTTGGCATAAAATTTTGGTATTTCAATTTAAGTTGATGAAACTAATCCTTCCTACATTTTATGTAATTCATTCATGCACTTAGTTTGATGAGTTTCATTCGAGTCTAACAGAACTTTTCAGTTTCGTTCAAATCTGTTTAGTTCATTTCGAAACTAATTGAATTCTTAAACGTTTTATTGCATCTATTAGGGAATCCTAATGGTATATCAATTTTCCAGTATCGGCATTTAGTTGCGATCGAATAAAAATATAAAAAAGATACTTGAGAAATAAATTAATATAACATAAAACGGTTGCAGCTGCAGGATCTTAATTGCTTTGATATAAAATCTGGTGTATTTCGTACTGATGTATATTGGTATACCAAAAATAGACTTCAGTATATTTTACTATTTTTGCGGTATATTGTTGGTGTATTTGTAGAATGTAGCTTTATTGATTGACTTGACTGCAGCTTTCTTACTTGTTTTTAAATGCAGTAATATATGTATCATTATACCAAATATAGACTTTGATATACTTTAATATTTTAAGGAATTATTAAAAATATTCATAAAAATGGATTATCTCACAGTCAAGCATACTCGACAGTAGAATTCTTACTCATTTTGCTTTTGAAAAATGTTTACTGGTACACAAATTTAATTATAGTGATTTTGAATTTAAATTTTGAACTAAATTTAAATGCGAATGGGACTCAAAGTAACTAAAATAATTAACGATTTAATTGAATGACAACAGGACTCAAATATATTTTGAGCTTAATGAACCATCTTTCCAGTGAACTAGCTTGTTCGTATAGTTTAATTTATCTAGTTCAGAACGATGCGTCACAACTCTGCCTGCCATATGCATATCTAGCTGCCACACTGCATGCTGCATGCTGCAGACTCTCTGGCTACTCTGGCTACTCTGGCTGCTGGCTGCTGGGAGCTTGTTGGTGGCTAGCTGGTCGGTCGCTGTGGCGCCAATTGTGCTGTGCTGTGCTGCGCCTGCCACACTCTGCAACTCGAAGGAATTGCCATAAATTGTGCACGTTGTTTTGCGGCGCTGCACACAATTTTTTGGCGTTTGCTTCGCTGTCCTTTTACTCTCTCCCGCTACACAAACACATGCACATACATACATACACTGTATGTATATGTATATCTTGATTTTATTTTTTCGACTTTTATAATATTTTCATTTTCATTTCTCCCCCTTTCCTCAGGTTGTTTTTTTTTTGCATTTTTATTGCCAGTTCTTTTGCTTTTGGCTGCCTTTGGGCGCCTGCATACTTTATGCAGCTCTCAGTTGTCAGAATACACTTGCTCTTGCCTCCTTTCCTCTCGCCCCTGTTCAACCACAGTCATAGCCTGAATGTCGGCCAAGCGAGCATAAGAGAGAGAGAGAGAGAGAGAGGGGAGAGGGGGTGTAAGTTTAGCGGCTGCTTTTAATTTATTTTTACCATTCATTGACTTGACTTTGTCGTAATTAAACTTGCACCAGTGTCAGGATATTTTAAATGCTTTCACTGCTAATTGCCCGACATGACAGCAGCGCCATCAGCAGCTGCAGTCACAGCTGCCACCGCTGCCACTTGCCACTTGCCCCTTGACTTGCCCCCCGGTCTTGCCCCTTCTTACTGTCAGGTTACGACCTGCTCCACTTAGATTTTACCAGCCATATCCCTTGGTGTCGTGTCAGGCTATAAATTTGCAGCTTAACCGCCAGCACCTTGCCCCCAAATGTATGCAACGTACTCGTATCGCCTGCAACACTTGCAACGCGTCACAGTTGCGTCTTTGGGATTCGAAATTCGTATTTCGTATTTTTGGAATTGATTTTTAAAGGCAAACCCAAACGCAAATGCAAATCGTATCGCATTGCACTTTGCCTTTGCGTTTAACGAGCAGCAGCAGCAGCTGAAACCATATTTCCATTTTGCATTTTGTGGCTGCATCCTAAAAATTCGAGTTATAACGAGGCGGTCAAGCAATAAACTTGCAACTAATTGATGCATGCAACAACATATTTGCAATGATATATGCACTTTCACATTTCTATTCACATATTATTTGGATTTGCTTAGTGTCTGAGTGTTGAGTAATTGGCTTTCAAAGAAAATGAACGAATTGCCAAAATTCCTCAAATATTTGTGTCTTAATTATGTTGCGCTTCGTTTGCAATTGTAGTTAGTCAACATTATTTGCCATTGTAGGTAAATATCTGAATGCCAATGAATGCACTCAGTTAGCTGTGAATTCCTTAACTTGTTTTTGGCTTTCATCAAACTTGCCAGCATATCAGTTACATTGCAACGAACGAGTTTGCTGTCGATAACAGGCAATTGAATTTATTAACATGTTACGACTTGGCATAGTTTTCACTTCAAAAGTTATGCACACAAATCCAACAAGGTTGAGAAGATTTCACAGAAAGTTGCAGCTATTAAAATAACAATGCAATAACTATGAAAACCGATTGAAGTTTTAGTAAATGTTATAAATTTGTTAAACAATTTTACATTGATTGCTGATAATACTTGTTCGCAGTTTATAATTATGCGGTTGTGAATGGTTTTAAACTTTAATTATTCCCAATACTTATTCTGGACCTCACGATGAACACTTAAAGACATTAGAAACAAATCTACAGAAATTGAGTTATTTTGTAAAACGGCTAAAAAGTGAAAGCATAATAAATATGCATTTCAATATATATTCCTTATATTAAATGGATTCGATTTAATTTTGCTTGAAGCTAAGATAGAACATAGAAGTCAATAATGCTCTTCATAAGATGTTTGTTCTGCCTGAAATTTTAGTAAAATACGAGTAAAAAAAAAAAAAACAAATCAAAATTGATATGAATTACAAAACGTATTCTTTAAGATGTGTGTCAAAACAAAAGTAGGTTTGACTGTGAAACTCTGGAGGTATTCATCTTAAAACATACCAAAACCAATATACCGAAAAAAACCTTAAGAATGTTTGAGTATTTTTCGGTAGATTAATTTTGTATATTTTCGTTTTTATTGACAATGTGGAATATTAAGTATTTGTATGGAATATTTTTAATTTAAAATACTATTAAATACAAATATACCAAATATATAGAATATTAAGATACTACTATTTTTATATGCCAAAAATTGACTATATTATATTTTCGATGTTATTGATAACCATATTATCAATTATTCGGTATTTAGTATGGTACATTTCACTCCTACTTAATTAAAAACGATATTATACAAAATACTAAATATATCAGATTGTCAATAAAACGAAAATATATCAAATCAATATACCGAAATAATACTCAAACATTCCGGAAAATAATTTTGTCTATACTTTAAAAAAAAATAAATATGAATTACGATAATCAGATTCTTTCAAATGTGCATCAAATTGAGAGCATAGAAATCTGCAATAATTCTGATTAATCAACATTTTATTTAGAATGACTGTCCTATTCTTGAGTTTATAAATTGATAGGCTTAGGCTACGCGTGGAAATGAACAAAGTGTTAGAACCGGCGGCCGCTGAGTCAACGACCCACCAAACATCAAACGCATAATAACAGGACGAAGCGAAGCTTTGCAGGATTTGAAAAAAAGAGGCGCGCTTCCATCTGTGAGTGAGCATTTCCGGCTGCAGTTGCAAGTGGCGCCCTCTGTGCGTGGCAAGGTGGCAGTTTTGCCGCAGCAGCTTGGCAACAGCTTTGCATTGAAGCTGCGCACAGCTTCCGGCTTTCCGGTTTCGGTTTCGGTTTCGGTTTCGATTTCGTTTTCGATATCGTTTTCGATATCGTTTTCGATTTGCCACAAAGTTCTCGTGTTCCAGCAAAAGCTCCTAGCGATGACAATTGTGTGACAGTGTTTCAGCAATTCCCATTGCATTCCCCCAATGACAGTTGTAAGGATTTGGTTCCTCTCGATACGCGGAGCGTGCGCGCCATGCAATAATAATAACACACAGAGATGCGATGTGTACGAGTAGTGTGTAGGAATGCCGGCAATGGAACACACGCACACACAGAACACGTGCCGATGCGACGGCGTCTGCGTCGGCAATGGCAACGCTCTCCCGCTGAGTGGCAACGCAACGCAACGCAACACAACTCCCTTTAAAAAGCTTTTTTCATTGAGAAAAGCGCCAAAGCGCGTCTCTAGGTGGGAAAAGCTTGAAGCTGGAAAACAGGCTGCGCCAGCTGACTGGCAAATAACTTCCAGTTGTGTCGCGACTCAGCTGTCGGTCTCTGCGCTCTGTGCTTTGTGCTCAGTGCTCTGTGCTCTGTGCAGCATCAACAGCACAACAGCAGTGACGGTGACATCGGAACGTTGTGGCAAATGGAACGGGCAAAGGCAAAGGTACGCAGTCGATTGATGTTTAGTTGCGCGCCGCCAGCAGCCGACAACAGATGCCGAGAGTCGACGACGACGACGACATTGAGACGACGAGAACCAAAGACGCGAATGCGAATGTGAATGTGAAGCAGACGAAACTGAGAACTGTAAACTCTAAACTCTAAACTGTGAACTGTAAACTGTGAACTGTGAATTGCGAGCTGTAATAGTAACAGTAACAGCCAAAAAGTAACAGCAACAGAAATCGGGTTCGAGTCTTTGAGAACCGCAATCGGAATACAACAAACACACAGCAAAGCGAGAAGAAAAGTGAGCACAAAAAAGAAGAAGCAAAGGCAAAATCAAAAAGAAAAAAGAAAAATGAAAAAAGTGCGTCGTCGTCGTGTGTGTTTCAGTTCCGTTTCGTAACGTCAAACGGCTGCCATTTCGTTGCGTTGCGTTGCGTGCGAATAACAAAAAGAGCGAAAGCAAAGCAAACACAAAGCCAAACTGCCGCGGGCAACAAAAGCAGCAGCAGCAGCAGCTACTGCACGACGAAAAAAAAGAATAAAGAAATAAACGCGTGAAAAACAAGAAGAGCAAAATACAAAAAAAAAAATTTTGTAAAATTACTACAGGCACTAAAGTAAATTTTTTGAATTCAATTGAAATTATTCGCAATTCAATTGGCATCGCGGAAAGTGTGCGGAACGAAAAACAAAAAAACAAGTGTCAAAGACAATTAAATTCGTGTCGCTCCTTTATTTATTTTTTTTTTTTCTTGTTGTTCATCATTTTTTTTTGCGTGTTGTTGGCTGTGTTGTTGTGTGTACTATTTTGTTGGCGATAAAAAAGCAAATATAATTGCCACAAAAAAATAATATGTATATGCAGCATTAAAGTGTAAGCTGCAAACAAGTGCGAAAATCGGAAAAGATACTAAATCGGAAAAAGCTGAAATATGTTTTGTTGCAAAGTGCATGGATTTTAGTAGCTAAAGATCAGATCGAAATGCCTTTTTAACCTTGACATAATACAATGCAACACACACTCACACACACACACAAGTGTGTTGCAAGGAAAACTAGATAAATAAAAGTGTCGCTGTTGTTGTGGTTGTTGTTGTTGTTGTTGTTGTTGTGGCGTGCAACGTTCTCAATGAATTGTGGCATGCCAAACATTTCAATAATCAAACGAAACGTCAATGCATTTTATTTATAAGCAACAACATACGAAAAAAAAAACAAGTGGTCGAATGGTCAAATGAACTGAAGAGAAAGGGGAGGATAACTGGGGACTGTGCTATGAATAGCAGGCACTACAACATAATATAACATATTGTTAACCACACACACACACACACACATACGTACACACACACACACGCAGAGTGTGTGACCCAACCAATGGCCAAACAGCTGAGCCACAGGCAACGTCTTCATTTTCTGCGCCTTCGTCTTCGTCTTCTTCATCTCCATCTTCTTCTTCAGCTGCTGCTGCTTCTTCTTCTCCTTCATTTTAATTTTGCGCTTGCTGTGTTCTTGTTGTTGTTCTTGTTGTTGTTGTTGCTGTTGCTGTTGAGACTGCTACTGTTTCTTCTTCAAGCACACCTGCGCGACAACAGCAACAACAACCGCTTATGCCTGTACAATAATAACAACGCCAACGGCGGCCATAAGCAACGTTTTCGAGCATATCCTTCTTAAGGACGTTCCAAAGGCAATTTGCTGGCTGCTGCAGCCATCGCCATCGCCATCGCTGCGGTGTCTCTGTGTGTTTCTACCTACGTGCGAATATCTCTATGTGTGTGTCGATGTGTGTGTGTGTCTCTTGTTCTCATGCTGTCGCTCTCTCTTTCTTTCTCTCTCTCTCTCTCTCTCTCTCGCTATGCTTCTCCCAGTCTCTCTCGTTCTCGCTCTGTCGCGCTTGCTTTTGCTTTTCCCTTCACACTCACAACAAGACGAAAACGAAATGCACGACCAAAAAAAAAAAAAAAAAATAGCAAAAGAAAAAGTAAAAGCAACAAAAAAGCACAAGAAAGCAAGCAAAGCAAAGTAACAAAAACGAAAACGAAAAGAAACCCCAAATTCGTGAAAATCGCTGAAATCGAAAACCGCTTAAAAAGTTCGCGTCAATCTAATAATATCAAATCTTATTAAAATCAGATAGCAGGACGTAAAGATAACACACACACACATACACACACGCACAAACACACACATACAGGCACGAATGCTGTGATTGATTTGTTTGAATGCTTATCGCGAATTCATGTCAAATAACAAACATATAACACACTTATCTACGCTTTGGCTTGTGCATTGAAGTCCTTTATGGGTCTTATGCCAGAGTTTAACGGCGCATAAGCTAGATGAAAGTGGGAAGTGGAAAGCGAAATGGGAAACGGGAAGCGGGAAGCGGGAAGCGGTAAAAAGTTTGCCCAAACACCAAAGTACGAAAATTATAAAGCCCAAAGTGAGAGAAGAAGTTGTGTATATTAAAAAATGTGTGTGAAATGAAGAGTTAGCAGAATTATTATGAAGCTAAGAAACTATTCAAAAGGCAAGACAATAACCAATTGAGGAAGCTTTATATAAAAAACTAAGCTCAGATGTAAACAGAGATTATTAATGGTAAAGAAAAGTCCGATTTGGGAGCAAGAAATTAAGATGCCAACAAGGATTAGTTGCTAAAAAGGAGTAAGACACGAAACTATAGAAAAATGAGAGAAACAATTAAAGCTAAAACTGATGAATAGATGTACGATGTATAGAAAATGTAGCAGTTGTTGAAGCGATGATGAATGCAGAATGTAATACAAACTCAGCGAATTGAGATTATGAGATATTCGCTATTCATTTTAAAATAAACAGTGCGATATTATTTTAAAAATATATCAAATTAATATAATATAGAAATACTTAAGTATGCCATATGATACATTTGGTATATTGATATACCGAAAAAATCAGTGCGGTATTATTTTTAAAATATACCAAACTAATATACTTTAAAATACAAAAATATACCGAATTATATATTTGAGTACTCTTATTTACTAAATGATTTTAGTAAATATGTAAATATTATTATTTTAGTAAATAAATAACCGGTCCAGTATTATTTTCAAAATATTGAATAATATGCTGAGAATATATCAAATACTATTTTAGATATGTAGATATACCATTACATTCAGAATATACCATTTTTAATAAACAAAATATTAAAGGGCGGTATTGTATATAATATATACCAAGTGTTATACCAAGAGTTATATTTGATTGATATACCATTTTTAGTAAAAGCAAAGCAGTGCTTTATTCTTTTTAAAACATGTACAAAAATATACTGATTGCTGTATTTGGTATATAGATATAGTACCAAATATGCCAGATTATCGGCTAAAGCATCTAAGATCCTTTTATGGGTAGAGAGTTTAGAGAGAAGTATTTATATATTTCCCATCAATCACTCCGTTCATTTCGTTCTCTGTAACATGGTATTTTTCTGCAATCAATCGTTTAGTTGCCTGTCATTGCAACTGATGTAAGTTTAAATAGATCTCTTGATATTTTGGCAATCTGAAAACTTGGCATTCGCCTTGTGCATTGATTGCAAGCTTTCATGCCAAGTAATAAGCTGCTGCTGCTGCAGATTTTTCTCGTAGCTTCTCGCTTTCAACTTTAACCCTTGTCGCTGGACGTTTGCAATTAAAGGCAAACGCAGAGATGCCATTTCTAGCTTTGATTTGCCATTCAATTAAATGTCGCAATGAAAGGTGAAAAATATGTGCAACTATTGACCTTTGACCAATGCCAAACACTCACTCACAGCTCGAGCTCAAATTGATGGATGACATTATGTGATATTTGCTGCTCTGAGCTCTCAGCTCTCGGCTCACGCGCGAATGTGTTAACGTCAAACTGTTGCACTAAACACACACGGTTAGGGAACACCCACTAGCACACACACACACACACACACACACACACAGAGCCCCTAAACTAATCGAAATTGATTAAGAGCAGAATGCAGTAAGTGAATCAATCAATTTACTGCAGCATTAGATAGTCAACGTGCTGCACTCTACTCATCAGAGACGTCTCCACCTGCCACCTCAGTTGATTGTGGCGAACCAATTTAGTTTCTAGAATATTTATAACGACTTCCAATTGCAATATGAACGCCAACACCCCAGCAGATCTGACTTCCGATTCATCAGTAACTTTCGACGAGTTGTATGTATCTTTTTAGTTTATTTTTTATTTGTTTCATTTTGTTTTTGTTGTGAATAACACATTGTTTTTCCTTTTTTTCTATTTTTCTTCGTTTCTTTCTGTTTCTTTCAAATGTTGAATTCTTTAATTGGTATATTAAGTTTAAAATCAAACCCTTCAAAATATTATACATCAAATATTTTATAGTTCGTTTTCTTTAAGCATTTATGTACGTATACTTTTATAATTATTTCTACTCTCTTTAAACTTGATCGTTTAAACTTAATTCGTTAAAAAATTTGGATCAACATTCTCGTATAGTTTTAAATAAGTCAGAGAACCATTTAGTGAGCATTGTCAAAGATATTCGCATTGCTCAACACGAGCAAAAGACGAAGTGATCCTTTTGTTCATAGCGATGACAGCTGATTGCTTCTTGTTCCTCGACCAAACTCCGGCTTGTTACGTATACGCTATGCGGAATTCATACATGTGCGTAATATCGCGTATACGCAACTTACGTGCTTTTTTGTATACGCAATAGTAAGTTTAAGTTGCGTATACGTTTACGTAAGACGACGATCACATTATGTTACGTATACGCAAATTACGTTTCAGAGTATAAAAACTGCGTTAACACAATATAACGAATACGTAATTTGAGTGGACCTAATATAACATATGCACATGTAATGAGCATAGAAACAATATTACGTATACGTAAATTGAGTAGACACAATATAACGTATACGTAATAATCGCGAATACGTAATATAAATAATGTCCAAATTACGTATACGTTAAAATCACTTTAATGCTATGTTACTTATGTATGTTGGGGAAAGTATTACGTATACGTACATATACGCATAAATCACTCATACGACCATTTTAGTAACCAATCAATATTACGTATACGCAAAACTTGGGCAAAAATATTGAGTTTTCGCTATTTTGTTGGGATAAATTTACTTTTATAATTTCCTATTATTACCTTTGCACTTGAGTTTGCACCTGTTGGTCGTATACGTGATATTTGATTTACAAATTATGTTTTTTTTTCTAAAATTATGATGTCATTATTTATTTACAGATATGTATTAGTATGTATAATTTGGTTTGCTATTTACATAATTTAATTTTTTCGTTATTATTATTTAATTGCAAAGAGTGAAATTAGGATGTGAGAAATGCAAAGGAATTGCAATGGTTTTCAAAAGTATATAGTCTACTATGAGGTCGCCTCATTAAAGATGAAATTCTTGAATACCATTAGATGAATTATTGCAGCTTTCGTACTCGCGTAAATTTATGATTCTTTTCCGTTGTTCTCTCTTTATGACATTGCATGTGGCACATTTTTGCCACCATCTCTCGCTTTAAGCTGAGCAGAGTGCAGAGTCTGAGTGCCTTAAATGCTGCAGCAAGAATCGCAATGTTATACCGAAGATAGAAGAACTTGATTAGTATAATGCTGGCAACTGTCTGTTCAGCTGTCGTTTTATCTCAATTTATGAGAAGATTTATATTTATATTCATTTTATTCAGATACATTCATTCAGTCATTCATTCATTCGCTTGGTTTTTTTGTGTTTTTTTTTTTTTTGTTTTTATGCGAGTTATTCCTTTCAGAATGCGAAATTCCTGTGCGAATTTCATTTAAGGCGGCATTTGCTTAGATCTCTTCTACACAGTATCCATATGTATTATATGTGTGTGTGTGTGTGTGTGTAGAATCTGACACTGTTGTAAAGGACGAGCAACTCGCTGCTGGCATAGGCCATAAAAACGCGTGACAGGACAAAAAGCAACTGAGAGGCGTTAGACTCTGGGTGGATTTCACTTCGCTAGGTGGTTGCTTTCATTCAGCCCCTCTTCGAGTCTGTGTGGCGAGAGGCGAGGCGAGGCGAGGCGCGAGCAAGGTGTTGAAGTAGACAAAGTATTTGCTGCTGCTGCTGCTGCTGCTACCAAAAAAGGAAGCGAAATTCCGAATGCAGAAATGGAGACAAAGTAGAGAATGGTTTCCCAATGGGAGACCGAGACACAAAGCAGCAGCCAGCAAGGGAAGCGAGCCAGAAGCAGCAAAAGCAGAAGCAGAAGCAGCAGCAGTTGCAGCAGCTGTAACAACAGCAATGTGTTAGCAGAAAACTGCGGCAAAAGCTACAAAAAAAAAATATACATATGTATGTACATATAAAAGAAAAAAAATAAATGAAAACGAAAATGAAAATGAAACGAAACGAGACGAGATGAAACGTAACACAAAACAGGCAGCTGCTAAATGCTGGCAGTTTAAAAGAATCACGTTAATAACAACAACAACTGCTGCTACTGCTGCTGCTGCTGTTGTTGTTGTTGTTGTTGTTGTTGTTGCTGCTGTTGTTGTTGTTGCTTTAAGATGCCACACTTTCGCATTTAACTGTACATACAGCAGCGAAGCAGCGTGCGAATAGCAATGGACGCCAATAAACGTTGGCACAAAAGCCAATGCCAGTGTGAAACGGTAAACGCACACGCACTCACGCATACACACACACACACACACACGCACACGCACTCACGCACACAGGGCGCGACTTTTGGGCCATGTGCGTTGTCGTGTCCTTTCGTGTCGCTTCGCTGCTGCTGCGACTCTCTCTCTCTCTCTCTGTGTGTGTGCTGCATAAATCCGCCAACAAGTTTCCCATTGTGCATGGCCAGCCACTGCCACCTGCCACTCCCACAGCGCTGCCTCAGTCGCAGTCGCAGTCGCAGTCGACGTCAACGTCGCCGCCTACTCAGCAGCCTTTTTGCCGTCGCTTTGTTGTGGCTGTTGTTTAGCTTACGCTTTACGCTCTCGCTCTCTCTCTCTCTCTCTTTCTTTCTTTCTTTCGCTCTCTTCACTCACGCAGTACACACTCACTTACACCCACCCACACACACACACACACACCTAGATGTGTGTGCGTGTCTCTTACAACGGCAGTTAAGCGCTTACACGCTTCAATTTCTCGCTACCAACTTTGGCCACAATTTTCGTTCGTCTCGTCTCGTCTCGATTTTCGTTTCATTTCGTTTCGCCTCTCGTTTGTTATCGCTGCGTTGCCATTGCCAGCGTTTTCGCTGCTGCTGCTGCTGCTACGCCTTGCTGCCTTTGCTCTTCCCCTTCTTCTCATAGCCCTTACAGGCTGCGTTTAAGCTCGTGTCTCGCTTTCGGTTCGTCATCGTCGCGTCGTGTGTTTCTCCTCGTCGCCTGTTCGTTCGCTCGTTCGTGTGCTTGGCCCAACAATACAACACACGCTGCTTCTGCTTCTTCTTCTTCTTCTTCCTCTACTACCACCTCTTCTGCTGCTGCTGCTGCTGCTGCTTCTTCTTCTGCTTCGTAATTTTCTACTTCTGCTGCTTCTAGTTTTCTACTTTACTGTGTGGCGCACTTGGCATTTTTTTCATTGTCGTTGTTGTTGTTGTTGTTTTTGCCCCTGCTTCTTCTTCTTCTTCTTCTTTTTCTGCTTCTTCGTGCGTGCGTGCGTGTTCCATTACATTTCATTCCATTTCGCCTGCTTTTATTTTGTTGTTCTTGCTGTTGTTGTTGCAATTGTAATTGTGTTATTTTTATTGTGAACAGCTTCCAGCTGAAATCCCATTTTAAAGCTCAGCAATTACAACGCAAGCAGCAAGCAGCAGGCAGCAGACATATAAATAAAATGTTATAATTAAATATCTGCACATAAAAGTAAATAACAAGCGCTTCCTCCGTCCGTCCGTCCGTCCGTCTGTCCCTTCGGTTGCCTTTCATTTCACGCAAATAAAATAAATATATATGAAAATAACATTTTATGCGGATATTTATAACAAGGCAAAGCTGTCGGTCTCACTCTCTGTGTGTGTGTGTATGCCTGTGTGTGTGTGTGTTCTTACCTGTGCGCTAGCTTTCTGTCTCTGTCTCGCTTTCTCTTTTTTTTTTGGACTTCCTGCACTATCTCTGTCTAACTCTGTGTATGTGTGTGTGGCAACAGCAAAAGGTTCAAGGTTGTTCAGTTCAGTGCATGAAATGGAGCAACGGCAAAGCGCCAACAACAACAACAACAACAAGACAAAGATGAACATGGAAAGCGCGCCAAAAACAACAACAACAACAACACAGTAACAACAACATTTCTTTGCCTCTTGGAAGAGAGAAAAAGAGAGTGAAAAAAAATAGAAAGTAGCAGCAGTTAAGCAACTTCAAATCAATTGCAATAATTAAACGGCAAATCAGGCGCACCGAAAGAGAGAGCGAGAGACATAGAGAGAGAGAGAGAGAGAGAGCGCAAGTGCGTATGTGTGTGTGTGCGTGTGTATGTGTGGGGCAAAAAGGACACAGCACGAAGTCTCTGAAAATCAATAGGCAAAGAACATGTGTAGAAGTCTTCTCGCTTGCACAACAACAGCCAACAGCAGCAGCAGCAGCAGCGAATTCATTGCGCCTATTTTAACAACAACAACTTCAAAACAACAACAATTGCAAGAGCATATGTGTGTGTGTGTGTGTGTGTGTGTGTGTGTGTGTGTGTGTGTGTGTGTGTGAGCTGCGCCTAAAAGCGGAAATTAACATTTTCACTTGCTGTTTCCGGTTGCCAGAACACAACACAAAACAGCAGAGTAGAGCTGAATAAAACGCGACAAGACAAGACACGACACGACACGAATGAACACGAATCGCATCGAATTGCCGACCTCGTCAAATTGGCCCTTTTATTGCGACCTCTATACATATAAGCGCGCGCGTCTGCGTTTGTGTGTGTGTGTGTGTGTGTGTGTGAATTGTATTGTGCTCATTATAACCAAAAATTCCACGCTCAATAATCGAAAATCTGTTAATTACAAAATCAATGAAAACAGCAGCAACAACAACAACAACAACATCAAATAAATAAGTAATGCAATCAAGTGACAGCAAAGCGAAAACAAAAAAGAAAACAAACAACATGTGATAAAAGTGCAACCAAACATATAAAAGAAACCGCAAACAACAACAACAACAACAACAACAACAAGAAAATGCGTCGCAGAAGTCAGCAGAAACAGCGCCAAGAAAAGCAGCAGTAACAACAGCAACAACAACGCAAACAACAAATGCAACAACAGCAATAACAAAAACAAATCAACTTTACTACGTCTACTGCAACTTTAAGCTTAAATAAATAAATAACAAAGCGAAACGAAACGAAACGAAACGAAAAGAAAAGTAAAGGGAATGAAAAGCAAACATAATTAAGAATCAAAGTCAAACTGAAACTCAACTTGAAGTCTGCACACACACACAACTTAAACTTCAGTCAGCTTTACGACAACAATGCAACAATTGGCAACCAAACAGTACCAGCAACATCAACAACAACAACAACAACAGCAACAATATCAACTACAACAATAGCATTGCAAGCAATTAGTGAAAGAACTACGACAACAACGAACGCGAGGAAGAGGAGCGCTTTAATGGCAACGCCCAAAAGTATGCAACGCTTTGTTTGCCAGCCAAAATTGTACAGAAAATAGCAGCAGCAGCAAACATAATAAGCGGCAGCAGCAGAACGCAAAACGAAAACAACAACCAGAAGGCAGAAGCAGCAAGAGGCAACAAAACGTGTGCCACACGTGCACCGCAAGGCAGTGCGTCGAAGTCGCAGTCGAAGTCGCAGTCAAAGTCACAGTCACTGTTGCAGTTGTCGCGGTGCTGGCTAGTGTTGGTGTTGCTGTTGGTGTTGGTGGTGGTGGTGGCGAGTGTCGTTGGTGGCAGAAGCTGCTGCTGCCAGCTGCTTCTGGCAGTTGTGGCTGGTGGCCAGGCCAGGTGATAGTAGCATATAGGTAACAAGGAGCGCCGCTACGTACGTTGGCGCATTTACAAATTCCAACAACTTGCTCGTCCTCAACCATTTCCCGCATCGATTTCATCGAGAGATGGGGCCTAACGCCGGTTCTGCGACCGCGACAGGAGCAACCCTTGAGCGGTGAAAATCTATCAAACGCTTCGCCCCCTCTTCTGCGTGATAGGTAAACAAACCACCATTAACAATAATTTACCGAAAAACCTAAATAAAAAAAAGAAACAATCTACAAGCAATCAATTTGCCTCTTTTATACAATTAAGTATCTATTGCACAGCGATATGGAATTTAAGATGCAAGGGCGTGTTTTTATCTTCATTTTCACTTCACTTTTCAATCCCCAATCAATAGTTTAATGAGTCAACTAATAAAAAGCTTAATTACGCGGTCAAACATAATATAAGCAATATTTTTACCCCAAGCAGAAGAGACGTGGAAACATGTTTGCTCGAGAGAAAACAGGGTATAAAACATGAGTATTGAACTTTTCTACTAGTAACATTAAATGCAATTTTTAGACGACCAAGCAATTATAAAGTCTTTAAAGATAGAAAAAAGTAAGAAGGGAACAGAGTGTGCTTGACTATGAGATATCCACTTGCAGTAAAAGCGAAAGAGTTCGGTATTATTCTTAAGATATAATAAAAGATAAGAGATATAATAAATATATCAAAAGGATATATTTGGTATATATATATACTATTAGATTCAAAATAAATCTTAATATTTACCAAAGTAATATAACAAAAGATACTAAAATATACCGAAGGATATGCTTGGTATATCAATATACTATTGCATTCAAAGTGTATCTTAAGATATACCTACTTTGGATTATACTATACCAAAGAATTACACTATTACAATGAAAATATATCTTAAGATATACTAAACTAATATACCAAAAGATACATAAGGATAAAATTGGTATATCAATATACTATTACATTGAAAATCTTAATATTATATATACCAAAAATATACAAAAATTACTAATATATAAAATACTAAATAAAATATATATATTTGGTATGTCGATATACTATAACATTCAAAATATATCTTATGACATACCCAACAAATATATAAAAAAAAAAAAATTATAAAAAATTCCTAAGGCTATATTTGGTATATCCATATAGTATTACATTCCAAATATACCATATGGGACAAAATATACTAAATTGTCCTGCAATCTAACTGAGAATAAACTATAGCAGCCGTAATTATTCAGAATTTTATTCTGAATTCATTTAGAAACAAAACATAGCTAATGGATTAAATCTATATATGTATTTAAATATTATATATACTGTAAATGTGTGTATATACATATATATATTCAAAATATAATTAACATATTATTATTTTATTAGTATACTTCATTTACGAATGATTTTAAAACTGTATGAAACATGAAACATTCAAATAGTTTATTTTCAGAAGTTTAGCATTTAATTCGTATTTGTTTAGCAGCGAATATTCTTCCCACTTCTATAATATCCTTTTTTATTATTTTATCTTTAAGGAATAACGGAATTTACAAATTTATTTATTTATTTATTTATAAATGAATTTTAACGGGCGGGAAATATGAAGTTAATGTTTAACTTATACATATTTGTTTAGAGAGAACATTCTGAACAGCAAATGATCGCTTTAATGCGATGGGAATTTAATTACAACTTCAATTGGAATTACTTCAACATTAAGCAAATAAGTTTAGCCAGAACATTTGAAAATTTAAAGCAAACACTGGAGCTCTCGTAATCGCATGGATGAGCGAATGAGTGAGTTAGTGGTTTCTGGAAAATTTCTGTATTTTCGTATGGTTGGCAATGGGTTTTTCTTTTTTGTACTTTTTGTTGGCCTTTAGCAGGTCGCTTGGTTACTTGGACTGTGTGCAAATTGCATAGCTCTGGACGCTCTCCTCTCCCTCCCTCTCTCTCTCTCTCTCTCTCTCTTTCTCTCTTATTCTCTCTGTCATTCTCTTTTCTCTATGACTGTGGCTGTGGCTGTGATGATGACTGTGGCTTTAGCGGTGGCTGTGTGACTGTGCAGCTGTGACTGTGGCTCTGGCATTTTTCGTGCCCTCTGCAATTTACTTTATAAATGTGTGACCTGCAGTTGCCAGGGCGCGAAATAAATGGTTGGAAATAGAGGATAAAATAGGGATATGTCAACTTCATGCTAGAACTAGAGAGATAGAATTAGAAGGCAACAACGACAATGGAATATGCAGATGCAGAGCAGAGTCCGTTGCTCAATTGGCCAGCATTAACATTGAGGATACACACGCACATAATGTACTATACAGAGTGAAAAAGAGAGAGAGACAGAGAGAGAGAGAGAGACTTGTACATGGCCAATTTGATGGCTGACAATGTGGCGTATGCGTAATGTGCCATCAATGACATTGACAGCAGTCACAAGCAGAGCAACAGCCAAAGAAACAGCAGCTGTTAACACCAGCAAAAGCAACAGCAACAACAGCCACAAGAGACAACAAGAACATCATCGTCATCATCATAAACATTTTTCGGTCTGGATTGAGACATAACAATATCCTTTGACAATATGCCCCATAATCATCTCAATGAAAATTGACATCCGTTTGACATTGATAATGAGATGTGTGGCATGTGAATTGCGACAGTATGTGTGTGTGTGTGTGTGTGTGTCCGTGTGTGTGTGTGTGTGTGGCAAGAGCACTTAGCTCGAGTGCAAATAAACTATTGAACCCAAAAGCCCCGACGCTCTGATTGAAGCACCCGCTAAAATGCTTCGACTTTCACTTTGTCCTCTCGTTGCCCCGTTGTCCGTCCGTCCGTCCGTCCGTCCGTCCGCCTGTCTGTTTGCCTGGTTGTCTGTCTGGCTGTCTGGCTGACTGGCAAGTCGAACAATTGCCGCATATTTCAACTTGCAACTTGACTTTTCAACCTTTTTCGCCATACCCTCGACTCAGACGACGCGACTCAAGCGAGGCAGTTGCAACTTGCAGTCGAATAGGCATTCGTTTGCTTATTTTTTAATCCTATACAGGATATCTTCTAGTTTATCATATGCCTCGAATTGACGTGTTCTTACATGTTTCTGTTTTGTTGTGCTTTGCTTTGTTTTGTTTTGCTTTGCTTTGCTTTGTATCGCAGCTGCTGTCATTGTTCTTGACTTTTGATCCTTGCTGGCAGCGACAGGCGACAAGCGACAAGCGACGTCAACGTCAGCAACATGAGCAACAAAAGCCCCCAAACAATGGCGAACAGTAACACACACACACACAAACACACACATACGCACACCCACACACACACACACATGCACACTCATGTATGTGCTTATGTTTTGTGTTGTGTCTCGTTGACTGTCTGCTGCGCTTTGTGTTCGCTTTCACTCGCTTAACTCTGTCGCCTTTTGTTGTTTACATTCTTGTTACTTTTATTATGCTCACATGTGAGACAGAGAGGTAACGAGAGAGAACAAGAGACAGAGACAAGCATTTACTATCATTCTCTCCCTCCTTCCGTCTTGTTCATTTTATTATTATTGCTTTGGCTGTTGCTGTTGCTGTTGCTTATGCTGTTGTTGTGCAAGCATCAAAATTAACACCGCATGTCAGGCGATAATGAGACTTGTCTGCTTCTATCACTCTCTCACTCTTCTCTCGTTCACTGGCTATCTCTGTCTCTGCTAATTTCAGGCCAATAGCCCAAAATGGCCGATGGCCAAGTAGTCAAATGACAATTGCTGAATTCCAATTGTCAATGCTTAGAAAATCAGCAGGGCAATTTCTCCATTATATATGTATATCTAATTCTATTAATTCAATTATTGCTGACACTGCAAATTAAGCAATGAAAAACTATTTCAATTCTCTTACTATAACAAAAAAAAACAAGGTCGAAAGCTATAGTCTAGTGTGATCGACTGTGAAATTCGCATTATTCCTTTTTTTATAATAGCAAAGCAGCACCGAAAAAATACTAAAAATAAAACTATTTCTATATTTGGTATATCGATACAATATTACATTTGAAATACAGTATTGTACTACAAACACTCATTTACAATACTGAAAAATATACCTAATGCTAGATATATAATATTTGGTATATCGATGTAGAATTATATTCAAAATATACCTCATTGTGGTAGTATTCTAAAATTATACTGAGTTAATATACTAAATAAATACTGAAAATATACCTAAGCTTATATTTGGTATCTAGATATGGTATTACACTCAAAATATACAGCAAATATACTATATTCTTAAATAACTTATACAAATTTTATCTGATCGTAACCACAGATGGACGAACATATTGTCTCGTCTGTTGACGCAGATCAAGAATATATAAACTTAATGGGGTCGAAGATGCTTCCTTCTGCCTGTTTCATGAATATTACCTAGCGGCACAAAGTTATAATACCCCCTCTACACTATGAGTAGAAAAAAGAAAAAGTGGAATCCATAAAAGAATTCAGTTCTCTCAATGCCATTTAGATAAATGTGAAATTAAACGGAAGAATGCAATTGACAATAAGCTCTTTATGCAGCTCAACTTCCACACGAATACACCATAAACCTTTGCGAATGCGATATGTAGAAGAGGATGCCAATAATTGGTTATGAAGCGAGACAAAAGCATAAAACGAACATTGACTTGCTTCAGTGTAACAAAAAAACAACTACAAAATAAAAACAAAAAGGGTCAAGCTTTTGTTGAGGAGTACAGAAATGGTTATTGGACTGAATACTTTGACATTTATCGATCACAATAGAGCAATTGGAATGCAATCATTCAAATTCGTATTGTTGCTAACAATGCGCATTGACGGTTAAATAACTAAATACATACATAAATACGATACTTACATATTGAGGCAAATTATTAAGATTTTATATTTATTATATGTTGTAATTTCGAAAATCAAATGTCAAATTCAAAGCGAAATTAAATTTTATAGTAATATATTCTACTTTTATATAGCAAAAATTTCTAAATTTTATTCATTACATTTATGCAAAAAACAGATATTTTACATCACTTTTCAATTATTATTTTTCACTCCCAGAGCAGTCAATAAGTTTTATTCATCATTTTAATTATTTTAAAAAATTAAGCATAAATAAGTTAAATAATTGAATACTTAGCTATAATGTGTAAATAAAAGAAATAAGTGATATTATATATCTTGCATTTCTGCATTACATGGCTATTCGAAATCTAACCAAATATCCATCTCAAATGAGTTAATTATTTATAAAGTCCGAAGTATGTCGAAATATATTCATTTATTTCAAAAGTTTAAAGATTAATAAGTTAAAAAAAAATGAGTAGCTACATATTATATAATATTTAAATATTAGGCGAATTAGTCAGTTTCTATAAGTTGCATTTCAGCAAATGAAGTCAACTTTGTTAATATATTACAAATTTAAAGCCTCGATAACCATCGATAGCCTTTAAATCAATTATTTCAAACTTGTTTTTATAAAAATATATTCATTTACTTTTAAAAACTTTAGTATAAATGTGGGAATACGTAAAATACGAATCGATATAAACTGGAAATGGAAACTATCACCAATATCAACTTATGCTTAAACGATAAATCATAAAATGAAACATTGATCGATAATAGAGTGAAGAGAAGAGTAGACTTGAGGTTGTTGAGCCGTTTTATTAAAAACTTAATAACATATCTTATTATTCATTAATCTAAATTAAAATTGTGATTCTTAAAGACTTAAAGAGACTTACATAAATATGTTAATCACATTTTGCTGTTCATAGTTTCGTTAACTTTTTGGTGGTTGTTCAAACGTTTTTGCAACTGTTGCCTTGAGATTCATCACGAATCGCTAAATTATGGATAGGTTCATTAATGCATTTATCAAGTTGTTGGCAGTTGTAAGCCGAAGTAATTTCGCAGACACATACACAGACAGATATAGAGATAAAGAGAGAATATTGAACTAGGTATCCAATTAGCTTGGCATATTTATGCCAGCGCACTGCAATCACGCGCTGCCCTTAAGTGCAGGCAAAAGACGAGCGAGCAGCTGTTACATCACTTGAGTGAATCGCTGAAGTTGCCAAAATGATAAAATAACTAAAAGAACTGTAGTATAAGATGATTGCAAAGGAGAGAAGAGGGCGAAGGCAAAAGCCGACACTTGGACACGCTTCAGACTGTTCAGATAGTATTTTCCTTTCCTCTTTTTTTTTTATTTTGGTCAGTCATGCTCGTTGTTGTTGTCATTATTTGAACTCCTCCTCCGCTGTGTGTGTGTGTGTGTGTGTGTGTGTGTGTGTGTGTGTGTATGTGTGAACTTGCCTTCAGCTGAGTTGAAACTTCAATTTACTGTTTGGATAATAAACGAGCTGTGCTAAAGTTTCAACAAGGCGGCATAGCGGAACACATTTAAAATGCCTGGCGTGCTCTGGCTCTAACTCTGCCCCCTCTCTTTCTCTCTCTCTCTCTCTCTCTCTCTCTCACTCTCTGTCGCTGTCTCTCGGTACGTGTGCCGCACAAGAGTTGCAACAGCAACAAGCGAGCGACGCTTGCATGTTGCCACCGCACACAATTTGAAAATGGCTGCCAAAAATAACAGGCCAACACAAATTGTGCACGCAAACTTGCGCTGGCCAAGGTCAGCTTCAAACTGAAGGACTCAAGGAAGAGAGAAAGAGAGAGAGAGAGCGACGTTCAAAATATTTCCAGCAGTTGGCAGTTGGCTTTAAACCACATTTGCATAATTCGTTCGCCTTCGTCTATTTTATTTTTTGGCCGTGATTCCAGCTGACTCACAGATTGATTGCAACGCTATCTTCAGCACCTCCCATGTGACTTCCACCTGCTTCTATCTACTATCTACTATCTACTTTCTTCCATCTCCCCAATTCCCTTTCCTGTCTTTCTGCCTTGCATTTCTCGTTGCCTCGCCAAGTTTGTATTTTCCTTTTCTTGTGAATCCAATTGCATGCCGCACGTACGAGTTTGCCGAATGAATTTGGGAACTCAACACGAGCATTACACTGCAAGAAAACTCTTTGTGGCAAAACGAAATACCAAATTAACTTGCCAACTATTCGCAAAAGTAATATGGAAAATTGTCATTTACAGCTAAACCAATTTCCATCCATTTCTTTTAACTTTATTCAAAAAGAATCTCTTTGAAATTAATTCGAAATAAAGTTCATATTCTATTTGTCTATGATATTGAAACAAAATTATTTTCATCTTTTATTTAAATTAACATAATAATAAATCTTAACAAAAATTAATATAAAATATTATATTCTACATAAAATTATTAAACATTCGCCCAACTTTGATTTTAAACTGTTTTTCTAAAGCTACGTTTTATATATTCTTCTATGCCTAGCTTTAGTTTTAATAGTAAATTGCGATTAGATTACAAACTTTTGCTTAAGAATATCCCACATATAAATAATTTGGTGGCTTTAATAAATAAACAGCCAGCAATGCCGTCTTTTAACTCATTCTTAAATATTTTCTTAAGCTCATTGTTTTCTGCTTTTGTTTTTTGCCTGTTGTGTGCTCTCAGCGTAGCACGAAAGCGATTTGCTGCAGCTGGTTGAATGCCACACGTGACGTCAGCTCACGTTACGATGCGGCTTCGCCACAAAACGACAATAGCTTTAACATTTAATGGACTCGACTCGACTTGGTCTCAACTGTCTGCTCAACATTTCATGCACTTTCCATTTAAGCTGAAAGCTGAAAGTCAAAACTTAAATTTGCAACTTGCCCCAACTTTCTCGTTGACTATGCAAAAGTTTACTTGATAACACTTGAAATAAAAGTAAAAATAAATGAAATTAATACTGAGTATTGCAAGTGCAAATCTATGCTAGTTTGATTTAAAGTCAGCAATGAAGTAGAGAAATCTTGTGGTTGGCCCCCAAAAGTGTGCTATAAAAATTAGTAGACAGCTCAGCTGAGTTGGCCCCCATAAGTATGCTATTAAAATTAGTAGACAGCTGAACTGTGAACTAAACGCCTTGGGATAAGCAATGAAATCGTATTTGTTACCATTTTGTGTCAATTTAAATGTTGATTAAGAACTAGAGAGAGAGATGAAGAGTGGAGCGAGAGGGAGATGGAGATGGAGATGGACAAACTCATTGAGACAGCTGGCAAGCAGTTCAAGGCTCTTGAGGCAAGTTGGTCAATTGATGTCACGTTGTTTGGCGTTGCTGCTGCTTCTGCTGTTGCTGCTGCATTTGCATTTAATTTTAAGCCATTAATTGGCCCCAGAGCTGAAAAAGTGTCGCAGCAGCAACATTGCTTGCGAAAGGATGCTTTGACGCTAGCCTAAAAATAGTCGAAGCGTCGAACGTGGCACGAGGCAGTTGATGCCGGCGGCGGGGGCTAGGCTGGGCTGGGCGGGGCTGAGGGGGGGTAGAGGACTGGGTCGTTGCTTTGATTTTGCCGAGTGCGAGTGCGAATGCGAGAATACGAATGCGAGAGGCAAACTGCCTCGTTGCGTTGCCTTGACCGGCATGTATACAGACAAGAGCAGCGAACAAGATGTGTACAGAACGAAAGAAGGAAAGAACGAGCGAGAGCCAGAGAAAGAGAAAGAGAGAGAGAGAGAGAGAGAGACGCACATGGCATGAAAAAACGATGAGTAAGAGATGGAAAGAGAGGCCAAGATGTGGCCCCATAAGATTTATGAGCTGATTTGCAGTAGAAGCGGCGACCTGCTTTGATTTGGATTTCAATTTGAATTTGGATTTGGATTTGAATTTGAGTTTGAATCTGAATTTGAATTTGAATTGTGGCTTTGGCATTGCATTGAACTTCAGGCCCGAAGAGTCTTATGCAACAAACGCCAGCAGCAACGCAGCAGCAACTACCGGAAGTCCAACAACAAATACAAATACGACTAGAATGAATGAGTGTGTGTGTGTGTGTGTGTGTGTGTGTGTGTGTGTGTGTGTATGTCTGTGTGAGTGAATGGAAGCCGGGCTTGTAAATAGGTCGCGTTTGCTGGCTGCACTGCAAAAGTTGCCTGCAACTGGCAAATGGCGCTGGATCTGGCACACAATGACGTCACGCGCACTCAGTTTCAGTTTGTGTGGTGCCGCTGACCTATATACACACACACACACACACACACACATAAAAGTAGGTGCAGCGAGTGCGAGACAGAGCGAGAGCGCAACAGCTGCATTGAGTCAGCGGTTGGTTGAGTGTGTGACATTTACATAGATAAACAGCGCACACACATACATCCGAAAAGCAGGCCGCCTTGTCTCTGTCTCCGTGAATGTGTGTTTTTCATTGACACACACACACTCACATACGCTCAGTTATGTACAGAGAGAAAGAGAAAGCGAGAGAGAGATAGAGATAGAGAGAAAGGCACAGTCAAGTGCTTGTTGTGTTGGCGTTTTGCATAAAACTTCAATTGTTTGTTGACATTTCGATGCAAATGCGGTGCAAGTGTAGGCACACATACATACACATAGTATAGTATATAAATATACCATATGTACATACATATGCCTGACCATTTGCCGGATATGGATAATTATCCATATGCCCAGATGCTGCACATAAAAGCGCATTTCTATGCCAGTTTTCGATGCTGACGTCATGCGATAATAAAAATGAAGGGAAACGAGAGCATGAAAACGCGAATGGAGATTACATACCTGTATCTCCATTCGCATATGTGTGTGTGTGAAAGGAATGCAACATATAGTAATCTGCAAACTAACTAAGTTTCGCTTTTGACAAACAATTTGTCTCGCTTGGCATTTCAATTATGCACAAATGCATTTCGTTGCCCCGAGCCGGGCCTTCAATTATTTGGCAGTGTCTGCTAGGGCCAGGCTCACTTGTCCAGACCACACCAAACCTGAACAGAGCAGAGCAGATACGATAGCTCACCGTGTATCTGTGCGAGTCATCAAATATGCAATTATGTGGCCAAATATTAAGCCAGCCACGAGCGAGCGAAAGAGAGAGAGAGCGATTGGTAGTAGATTGCCTGAATTGGCCTGGCCTGCCCTGGCTTGCCTGTCGTCCACTTACACGCTTAATTAAATGCCATGGCGCCAAAAACTAGGCAACATGCCATGCCACAAAATATGGACGACAACAGCAATAAAAAAACATCTAGCGGGGGCGGCGATGCATCGAGAATAACAGCTGCACATTGTTGGCAACATCAGCGATAAGGGCAACACACACACTCACACACACACAGACACACAGACACACAGAGAAAATGGTTTTTGGGCACATTGCCAGGCAGCGAGCGAGCAAGCGAGCGACGCCTTGCTCTATGGAATGCCGCCTTTTAATATATGTCTATGTGATTGTAATACAATTTCAATTACATGTGTAAACATATATTGCCTTCCTGTGGGTGGCCGACCTCCTCATTGTATGTGTGTGTGTGTGTGTGTGGCTGAGGCCAAAAACCATTTCAACTTTCAATGCGCATTTAATGGCTGAGCAAGAGAAAGGGGCTCTCATTGGTTTGGTTGGTTTGCCAAGAAATATAAAAATACCACACACTATTGAAATACTAAATACCACAGCATATTCTATATATACACATACATATACACTAAATGGAAAATATCAAATATCAATTACAGCTCAGCTGAGCATTTGATTTGATTGTTGCATTATGCATCGCATGCATTTTGTATTGCATATCAAATTGATTTGAATAAAATCAAATTTATACCAATCCAATTTAATGCAGCACACGTTCGCTCGCTGCTGTGTAATGCTGTGCACTTCCCCCTCACCTCTTTTGGCTTACCTCATCTCGCTGTCTTCATGAGTTCTTAAAGCTGATGCTGCAGTTGCTTTGTATGTCAGTCCAATTGCGATTGCTTCGATTACGTTATTGTGATTAATTTGGCAGTGTTCTACGCTAAAAACACTTGAAGAACTTGCATTTAAAAATCATGAAAGCATTAGAAATATTATACAATTAGAATTGCAAATATAGCATTGAGTATAAACAATTGCAATAAATGAATGTTAAATTGCGATAAATGAACATATTGATGGGACTATCGTAATAATTTAAACGGGCTGCAATAGTAGAAAAGTACATACGAGTGTGCTCGACTACGAAGTACTCGCAGTCCAGTTGCATTAAAACCAAAACAGAGCGGTATTATTCTTAAAATATACCAAATAAATATGCTTAAAATGAAAACACAAATATACCCAATGCTGTATTTGGTATTTCGATATACCACAGAGAAAAAATATACCACGTTATCATACCGAACAATACTAAAATTTATCAAGGGCTATACTTGGTATATCAATATACTATTACATTCAAAATATGCCATAGAGGAAAATAGTCTATAAGTTTATTTCTTGAAAAACTTAATCTGCGAACAACAAAAAGAAGTGCTGACAAAAAAATTGTTTAGCTCTATCTCTTTTAATTCCTGAGATTTAAGTGTTCATAATACCAAATAAATATACCCAAATTACAAAAATATACTGATATATCTATATACTATTACTTTCGTAATATACAATACATTAGAGAAAAAATATACCAGATTGCGAACCTAAGCAAATAACCTTTTTTATCATATAAATATATTTCTTGAACAACTTAATTTGTGACATCATCTTGCAGCATTTGAAATCTAAGTGCTCATAATACCGTTCTACGTACTCTATGGAAGTTGTTAGAATACAATAAATGAACTGAAGAGTGGCAGCTAATTTTCATATTATTTATAAATCTATACACAACATTCATTGTCCAGACAATGATTGTCTTGTCTTAACGTTCTGTCTTTAATGTTTTTTTTAGAAACTATTCTACTATAGTTGATTGTTCGTATATGTATGTCCTTCAACTTCTTCTTTAGCATTTATACAGCTCCCTTTTCAATAAATACGAATTTCCCAACCAACTATTTTATAATCGTTTTAAACTTCAACGTTATATTTTATGTTCATTTGAAGCATCAACGTATTAACGAATGAACATAATTTTTATTTGCAGGTCTTTGCCCAAATTGAGCAGTCAAGACGAAGAAGGGGGGGCTGGTCATGGCTTTGGTGGCGGACCACAACACTTTGAACCCATTCCTCACGATCATGATTTCTGCGAGAGAGTCGTTATAAATGTAAGTTTACAAAATGCACACTCACACACACGATTTGGGATCTACTTTGGAATGAATTTCAATTTGTAGGTAAGCGGGTTAAGGTTTGAGACACAACTACGTACGCTAAATCAATTCCCGGACACACTGCTTGGGGATCCAGCTCGGAGATTACGGTACTTTGACCCGCTTAGAAATGAATATTTTTTTGACCGTAGTCGTCCGAGCTTCGATGCGATTTTATACTATTATCAGAGTGGTAAGTGTCGCAGACTCCGCTCATTCGATAAAATATATACTATATGAAAATGAATAACTTGCTAATCTCTATAATGTTTCTCTTCTATTTTTCTATCCCCCCCCAAATATCCCCCGAACAAAACATTCCCGTCAATGTCCTCCTCAACCACATCAAAAAAACCGAAAACGAAAACGAACAACTATAACTCTTGAACCGCTTATTGTATATTCAATTTACATACTATCACACACACACACACACACACACACACACACACACACACACTTTCTCTCTCTCTCTCTCTCACACACTCACTCACCTGCTAAACTGGCACCACAACAACAACAACAACAACAACAATTTTGACACCTCTAATTCACAGGTGGCCGACTACGGAGACCGGTCAATGTCCCTTTAGACGTATTTAGTGAAGAAATAAAATTTTATGAATTAGGTGATCAAGCAATTAATAAATTCAGGTAAGCCTGTTGCCCACAATAAAACCTCCCAAAAACAAAACAAATTAAAAACGAAAAGAAATAACAACTCACAAAAATAATAACAAAAATAAACAAGAAAATACTACAAAACCAAAATACCGAAAACTAAATACTAACAAATGAAAACAAGTGAGAAAGCTACAATCGAGTGTGCTCGACTGTGGCATACCCGCTACCCATTCTTCAAATATACCAAATTAATATACCAAAAATATGCGTAAATATACCAAATATGTATATGGTATATTTACATACTTAGTTTAATATACATAAATATACCAAATGATATGTTTAATAAATATACCAAATGCTATATTTGGTATATTAACATACTAGCTTATTCAAATTATACCATAGAATACGAACGTTCAGGTAGCGGGTATAAAAAGTGCAGCAAGAGGCAAATTGGTTTTGCTTATTGGCAGCAGCGAATTATTTACATGAGGCATGCAACACGGCACCGACATTTGACCAGCGACTTGCACTCAGACACACACACACTCACACATATAGTTACGCAGACTAACACTAACAAACAAATAATTGAATTAACTCCGCAGTCGCAATAACTGCGAAGTTTTATCAACTTGGGTCCAAATGGATTCACTACACAAAAGGTTTTTAATTTCGAATTAAACTTCAAACCATAAGTAGAACTGTTTGAACTTTATTTTTTATTTAGAAACGGAATCATGTTTTTAATTAAGATTTCAAAGTATTTTTATCGATTTAAATATACAAAAAAATAGACAAAAATTGATTAACAATAACTGTGAAATACCTCCTAAATATTTTGATAAAAGCAAAAGTGTGGTATTACATTTATAATATACCAAATTAATAAAACCGCGAAGAAATATGAAAATATGCAAAGGCATATAATTGGTATATTGATATAGTAAAACATTCAAAATAAACAGTAGACTACAAAATATAGAAATTTGTCAACAAAAGGTAAAACATAGAACTATTTGTTAAATGATTTCTTAATTTTTTATTTGATCGCAACCAATTAACAATATCAATATGAGAGTGAAAGCACAATATTGTTAATCTTTCGGATTACAATCTGAGATATAAACAGTAAATAACAATGAAATGCGCATTAATTTTGTGTTCGATGCGACTTTAAAAAGTTAAATTTGCCAAACTAGAATGCGATTGGAATGCACATTGTTGGAAAAACAAATATGAACAACATAGACGCCAGCCAGTTTATTATTATCCTTTGTCCGGCGGTCGTAAAAGCGCCATTCAGCTTGACAATTTCTGGCATTTATTGAGCGTGTTGAGCATTGAGCGCATTTTGTGGCTTTTCCCGGAAATGCAGTTGCATTCTTTGCATTCGTTTTCAAATAAAATGGGACAGAAGAGACAGACACGGACTTGGACACGGACACGGACACGGACTGTTGTTGTTGGACTTGTAACTCGCATCAATTGTTAATCACTTGACCACCAGCTTAAAATTTTGTTGGTACGGCAAATAAATGGGGGCACTGTGGCCGGCCGGAACCGTTCAAGCCAAAGATGTGGTGGTCACCCTTAAAGAGTTTGGAGTTCACGAGCCAACAATATAAAGAGTTGGCCAACATATATTTGCATATCATTTTGATTCAATTTCAATCTCAATCTCAATCTGAATTTCAATTTATAAACTTTCAAATTTGCAACTACGAATTCACTATACAATTTTTTTTACTCTCTAACACAATTCTGCAAATGTAATTCACATAATTTATGTTATCGATTTTTTGTGTTGCATTTATCGATTACATGAATAATTCGATTACATAGCTTGTTCGCTTTGATACTATTCTCGGGCTGCCAAAATCGCTGCTTAGGGCTACTTAAAAACAACAACAAATTAACCAAAATCAAAATCAAAACTTAATGCTTAAACACACACCCACACACACACACACACACACACACACACACACACACACACACACACACACACAAACAACACACACATATTTAGACACACACATTCACACGCTATTACATTAATGATTTAATGAACTATTTTGAATACGTTGCTCAGCCATTGAACTGTATGCTTGCTCTTTTATTCCAACAGAGAGGATGAAGGCTTTATTAAAGAGGAAGAAAGACCATTACCGGATAATGAGAAACAAAGAAAAGTCTGGCTGCTCTTTGAGTACCCAGAGAGCTCGCAAGCCGCCAGAGTTGTAGCCATAATTAGTGTATTTGTTATATTGCTATCAATTGTTATATTTTGTCTAGAAACATTACCCGAATTTAAGCATTACAAGGTGCGTAATTTCTTTATTCTATATTAATTTCACTTTTCGCCCTTTTGACTCGCAAAACGTGACTCGCATTCGTTTTCGAATTTCTCTTTGGCTTTCACATTTTACAGGTGTTCAATACAACAACAAATGGCACAAAAATCGAGGAAGACGAGGTGCCTGACATCACAGATCCTTTCTTCCTTATAGAAACGTTATGTATTATTTGGTTTACATTTGAACTAACTGTCAGGTATGTGAACAATCCAAACTCTACTTTTGAAACTATTCTACTGTAGTATCTAGGTTAACGAACGTTTTAGAAAGTCTTTCTATCGACCGCCAGGAGGCGATGTAATGCTGTAAACATTACATTTCCGATAGCTCAATATTTCTCAATTCCATAGTCGATTAATTTTCGACTATCAATATATATAAACTTATGACTTGCTTAGCTTAAAATATATATAGTACCATAACTATTGTTATATTGATAGAATATTTGTATATTTTCTTTTTTTTCTGTACCTTTCTTTTCTTTCTCTCTCCATCTCTTTCTCTTTATCTCTTCCTCTCTTTGAATTTACGTTTCTCGTCTTTCTCTCTCTCTCTCTCTCTCTCTCTCTCTCTCTTTCTGTCTTTCTATATTCTATTCTATCTATCATGTCGCGATATTTTTTGTGTTGCGCCCGCGCAGGTTCCTCGCATGTCCGAACAAATTAAATTTCTGCAGGGATGTCATGAATGTTATCGACATAATCGCCATCATTCCGTACTTTATAACACTAGCGACTGTCGTTGCCGAAGAGGAGGATACGTTAAATCTTCCAAAAGCGCCAGTCAGTCCACAGGTATGAACTTTTTGTTTGGCCAAAACTGTAATGCTAATCACACGCACACACTCACACTCACACTCTCACATACACACATACACACACACACATTCCATTAGCCTAACAACACACCTACGAATACACTGTAAGAAAATAGAACAAATATCATGAAAAAAAAATAACAAATAATACACAAAACAAATTTTGTAGTCGAGTGTGATCGACTGTGAGATACCCGGCACGCGGCACGGGTATAACAACAGCCCAGTTTTTTATCCGATTGAACAAATTTCGAATATGAAAATGCATGCAAATGACAAACAATATTATTACCAACCTACATATTACCATCGCTGGGGCCTTTTGAATTAAAGATAATGAACTCGACTTACGGACTCTTTAAAAGATTATTTCGTACTGTTTTATGTTGTTACCAAAACACCCTTCAGCCCTTTTGGGTACCGGGTATAATTACAGAATAACGTCGTCGCGATGTTTCTTTTTTTTGTTTTTGTTTTTTGTCTAAGTAACCAAAAATGCCTGCTTTGAGTTTTTGATAATCACGTTTTTTTAATGAATGTGATTCCTCGATTTGAGACTGAACATTGAGAGCTTTTGATTTGTGATAGAGCAATGCTTTTGCCTATATAGTAAACTATATACATATACATATCTATATAAATATATACTTGATACTTGATCAACTTGATTTAAACGCTATCCTTAGTGCCTTTTCGTACTACTATCGTAACATCGTACTAAACACTTGCTACGAATCATTGTTGTATATTAACTAACCAACACACACACACACACACACACACCAAGTATACACACTCACACACACTCAAAATAAATACATATATAAATATAAACCTAAATATACAAATATATTCAAACCAATACTCTACTATTATATATATAAAAATACACACGAACTAAATTAAAAGAAAAAAAAAAAACACTACATAAGTTGCATACATCAATCAATATACATAAAAATATATATATATAAATAATTATAAATTTTTAGGACAAGTCATCGAATCAGGCTATGTCCTTGGCAATATTACGAGTGATACGATTAGTTCGAGTATTTCGAATATTTAAGTTATCTAGGCATTCGAAGGGTTTACAAATATTAGGACGAACTCTGAAAGCCTCAATGCGGGAATTAGGTTTACTTATATTTTTCTTATTTATAGGTAAGTTACAACAACAAAACAGCCAACAACAACAACAAAAGAAACAATACAAAAGCAAATACCAAAAATCCTACCCAACTAAAAAAAAAAAAAAAACAAAGCACATCCCCACACAATATATTTACACCCACTCCCCGTTTCTCTCTCTGTATTTATCTAACTATCCAATTTACTTATGACCAACGAACGATCTACGACCCAAACGGACCTTCCAACTAATACTTTCCCCCACCTCCGTAACTCTGACAGACTGTCACACAGTTCCAAAATTCAATACTCGTACCTCTACTCACAACGTTAGCCAAAGAAGAAGAAAGAAAGACTTCTGCTTAAACTAAAACAAACAACTACTGCTAAAATGTAGATATACATTATATAATTTAAGTACATTTACAACCAGCACATTATTAAACGCTCACCATTTGTTTTAAAAACAACAACAACAACAACAATAACAACACTTTCCCGATATAAAAAAAAAAAAGAATACTATATACTATATCCAATCCCCAAGCAAACAGAAAGTATTTCAAAAGTATTAAAGAACTACTACGTCAATTAAATGCTTTTTAACAATTATCATTTGTCATTTTAATTACCAAAACAAAACAAAAACAAAACAAAAATACTCAATACTCAAGATCGTAATGATCCAAGACAGCAGAAGATCGTGAGCTAGGCCACAAGTATTAGCTAAAAATAACCGTAATCGTAACCGTATACGTATTTAATGTTAGTTATACAGAGTCTTTTACGTCTACATAATACTCAGAAGGAGAAGACGAATATCAATTTAACATATATTACTAAAACTATAAACTATATACTATACTTATACTATACCAACTACTACTTTAGTTACATAATACCGAGTAGCTTAGCTAGTTAAAAAACAAGATGCAGCCACACACTTAGAGGCGCCTCTAGAGCGTATAATCCTACCTATGTACTAGACTACCTTATATGTGTATACTTAAACAACCAAAACCAAAAAAAAATCAGTACGTATCAATACTACTCTTTACATACATATATACATATATATATGATGTTATTGTCGTCTATACTAATTAGAGATTAAGTAATACTACCTCTACTACTTACTACTTACCAAAAGAAAACCTGCCTCTAATTACAATACAAAAAAAAAAAAAAAACAGCCACAGTATTTTTGTTGGTACTCGTATAACTTTTTCGGTTTATTGTTTTTCCTATTTTTTAATTTTTATTTTTGGTGTTTCTTTTTGTTTTTCTTTTGGTGGGTTCCCCGTTTGCGTCGGGAAAGAAGCAGAGATTTTTTTAGCTAGTCGGTAAATGAAGTAAACGTAAACGTAAACGTAAACAGTATAAAATATATATACATCTATATGTGTGTATATATCGTACAAATATATAATATATATAGAGATATTTTTTAAACATTTTTGATCGTCTTTGGCTAGAGAACAAAATCAATGTCAATGTACTCGAATTTTAGTCTATTACTCCTGATATACTTTCGACAGTGTAAAAACACGTATAACAATGGTTTTTATAAACGCCCCTCGCTAAAGTCGTTGGCAATTTTAAGGTCCATACGTATTTTGTTGCAGTACGCTAGATACACACTATCTCTCTCTCTCTCTCTCTCTCTCTCTCTCTTTATCTGTCTCTTTTTTTTATCAACTATATATATACATATATTCACAAAGTATTCTATAATTTTACACTTTTCACATTATCTTTATATTTTCCCAGTACTTTAATCTGTTCATATGACTTTTCACAACTTTCTTTGGCGTCTTTGCACACAACTTACGCACAAAATGCCTTAAAATTGGCAAGCTTCTTTGCGTTGAATTGTCCAAAACAACAACTACAACAACATCCAAAAAAAAAAAGATACTCGATAAAAATAATAATAATGAAAATAGTAATGTAGTGAAAAATAAACAGAAATGAAAATAGTACAAAGTTTTTGAAAAGCTTTAAAATACAAAAAAAATACATATACTTTTAATATAAATACTTACCTATATATATATATATACATATTTTGTATTGTTGTTCAAGTTTTACCATAATCAAGTTGTTCGCATTACGTAACCGTAATCGTAACCGTAATCGTAATCGTAACCGTAATCGTAATCGTACTCGTATTTGTTATCGTAATTATCGTAAACGTAACTTCATCTACGTTGTTTTTGATGTCGTTTCTTTGGCTTTTAGTTTTTAGTTTGTTGTTATATCTGTTGAACTAATTACCTCTAACCAACAAAAATATACATATATGTATATATGATATATACACTACTTAATCGAATCGAATCAGCGGTTTCTGAGTTCCATTCCGTTCCATTCCGTTGCGTTGCATTGCGTTCAATTGAGTTTTGTGTTTCATTGTGTTGCGTTAAAAATATTCTTGGGCTTTCCAAAAAAAAAAAAAATACAAAAAAACGCAGGAGGATGATAGTTAGTTAAGTTAACTAGCGCCTGCTAATGAACATACTAAAACTATGTACGTTGTATATTGGTCGTAATGCACCAGCAAATAAATAATCGATACATGTAATTACCTAACTACTTATCAACTAAACTCATCTAGCCTAACTTTACAGAACCCCAAAAAAGGTGATCGTACAATCTAATCTATACTATCATATATATATTCTATTGTTTTTATGTGTATTATCGAGTGGAGATCTTTCTCGCCGGAAGAACTTGTTTCATTCCATTTCATTACGTTTCGATTTTGTTTCCATATACATATTATTTGCCTTGCTGTAGTGTAGTATATATATGTACATATATATGTATGTGTATATCTATATACGTATATATCAACTATATATCAACTACTAATACTATATATGAATAACGTATGTATATCGTATTGTACAAAGTATACTCAAAACTAGTTAGTTTCTGTTTATATCTTAACAAAACAACAACAATAAACAATAACTCGTATATAAAACGAATAACAAAATGTCATTTAGTTAGTTTGCAACAACAATCTAGATACTAGAAGCATTACTAACCCCCTACTACTTTTACACATGTGTATTCGAGAGAACTTCTTGGCAGACCAAAGCGAATCGATCAAGTCTGCCAAACTAATGCCGCACAAATGTTGAAAGAGAGATTTATACGGAGCTCAGCTCAGCTCAGCATTTGTGGGGCCCAAGAACACTTCGGTTTGTGGCCGAAGACTTTCGTTGTGAGCATATTTCTCCTTTATTTCGATTTGTAATATTTTGCGAACCAATTATTGTGATACACTTACCCAACACACCAACACACCAACACACCCAGACACGAACACACACTCGCACACCACTTTACTATTTACTGATAATGTGATTTCAACTAAGTTTTTGCCACTTGAAACTATTCTACTATATTTTGTAACACTGTTTTCTTTATAGTTTCTGCACAGATTAATAACAAAATCAATACGTAGCAAAATAAAAAATGGCGAATTGAACTAGAGCTTGAAACTCTTTCAATTCGTCAATTATTGTATGTATATCTCTTGTAGTTGTTTTTTAACGAGAATCAAAACATAAACAATACACAGTCGAAATATATTTAGATATTTCGACATACACACACACACACACACACACACACACACTTACAATACGTTCTTCACACACGAATTATTCATAAAATTTCTCTTGACATTTTGGATGGTTTTTCACGATCGACGACCCAAGCAGAAACTGAAAATGAAATGGATGCGATATATGAATCTATATACATTTCTCCCTCACTTAATTACTAACAAATTAATGTGTACATTTAATCGCCGACGAATTTCATAGAACTAATCGATCGATCTTTGTTTAAAATTATACGCCCAGGCGTTGTACTATTTTCGTCGGCGGTTTATTTCGCGGAGGCTGGCAGCGAAAGTTCGTTTTTCAAGTCCATACCCGACGGATTCTGGTGGGCTGTGGTGACCATGACTACGGTGGGATATGGTGATATGAGGTATAACTTACATTTACATCTATTCCATCTATCAATCCAACTTAACCAACCAAATAACAACTGCAACTTCGTCCTTGTACATTTTATATCCACCTGCTAAACTGTAACAAAGCGCTACTCTCTCTTTCTGTCTCTTTGTGTGTCTCTTCCTCTCTTTCTTTTCTTGTGACTAACAATTTCTGTGTATTTTTTCTCTCTCTTTCATTTCCCTCAAAGTTTAAAACATATCGAAAACAGGCACTTTGTCTATCATTCCTTTTTTAATCCCTTTCTCTCTATCTCTCTATCTGTGCGTTAACTTTGCTTTAGCATTTGAGAGCTCTTCTCATCCAAGAAGTTGCCCAGATCTGTCTTCAGTATTCTTTCCTAGTGAAGTTCTCCTCGTGTACAGTTACATCAGAAACACATAGATATGTTATGTACATACATATATAAAAATACCTCTCTGTGTCTTGAACTACTTACAACTTATCCTATTCTTTAACCGTCTGTAACAATACGCTCTTCACCATATCTATCTATATTCAAATATATACATATATATTATATATGTAAGTCGTTTCTTGTATATAAGCTAGCTCCCTTCATCTGCCATCATCATCATCAGCATCAATGTTGCATCACCGTCTTCGTTTCGTCTTCGTCGTCGTTGTCGTCTTCGTTTTCGTTTTCGTTTTCGTCTTCGTTGTTTGATTGTTGTAATCGCTCGCTGTAACTCCTCATAAGTTTCCTCCTCCGACCATCCCAGCTACTTAATTTGATCTATAACTTTGAATCACAAATCAATAGATGTTGCTGTTGTTGTTCACTTGCTTTTCAATTACTTGAGTAATCTAACAAAGTGCGCTTTATCTACTTTTATTTTTATTCTTATGTTTCATCAAAAATGGTTTTGATTTAATTTCAGTTTTCTTTTTGTTTGTTCTATTTTTCTTGAATATTTGAGAATTTTTCAGCATGATATGCATTTGGGAGACTTCTGCTCCTGATTTTTTATGTTTCGTCTAGTTCTTGAGTTTCCAAATATACCCCAAGCAGAATATAATTCACAACTCAAAATCGAATATCACATACTACAAAACAATTCGAAAGCATCATACAAAAACATTTGTCGTCGTCTTTGTTTTCGTCTTCGTCCTCGTCTTCGTCTCTGTTTTCATCCACGTATTCGTCTCCGTTTTCGTCTTCGTATTCGTATTCGTTTTCGTCTTCGTTTTGCATCATCGTCAACGTTGAATTAATGATTTAGGATTGAGGATACGAGTATCACCATATTTCTAGGCCAAACAGAGCACACCAGAAACCGATTGCTCTCGGCTCCCATTCTCTACCTCTCTATCTCTATTTCTTTTTCTATCTCCTAATCGTCCAATCGCTGGTCAGCGTTTTCTGCTTGGGAATGCCGCGGCTATGTTTTGCCATTGTCATTATACAGAAACTGAATTGAAATCCAAAAACTACTCATTTACTAGTTACTCTATGACTGAAAAACGTGTTACACAATGCCCACAACAAAACGAGAATCACGAGAAACAACAAAAACCCTATATCTTCCCAAAGCGAGGAATCGCAGCAATGCGAAAGAGATCCGGTTCCAGTTCCAGTTCCAGTTCCGGTGCAGATTCCGCTTTGTCCGCAAAAGTTCCGGCGAGTCACAAAAAAGAAGAAAAGAATGCCACGCATTGTGTGACACGTTTAAGCTCGACACATACACACACACACACACACACACACACACACACACACACACACACACACACACACACACACACGCACACACACTTACATTTACACGTAGAGAGTTGAACATGCGGACCGTTACAACGAATCTAGCCAAAGACCAAAACCAACAACAGACAACAGAACTTGCGGACACCCCGCCAAATCGGCACCATGCAACAACCAAAAACTCTTTTCGTTTCAATTGACTTTATTAGTTCACAAAAAAACCAAAAAAAAAAATAATAAACTAAAAAAAAATACATTTTTATATATTAAAAGTAAAAAAAAAGAGAAAAAAGAAACAAAAATTTTTATAAATATGTTTTATATCGAGCCGGAACCAATGCAAAGCAATTTCTCCCATCAATTTTTTTAGGCGTCGTACTCTTCTCATCAGCGGTTTATTTTGCGGAAGCTGGAAGCGAAAATTCCTTCTTCAAGTCCATACCCGATGCATTTTGGTGGGCTGTGGTCACCATGACCACCGTTGGATATGGTGACATGACGTATGCAAATCTATACAATTACAATTCTAACTTTTCTGATTATTATTATTATTATTATTATTATTGCGATTATCATTTCAACATTTATGCATTATCGTTTCCGTTTCCGTTACTGTTATCGTTATCGTTATCGTTCTTGTTTTTTGTTTCTCAGTTTTTTGTTGTTCATTTTGTTTGTGTGTCGACGCCTTTTGCTGCGTCAACGCATTGTAGTTTATTTATACGAAAATGTCGCAAAATGTGTTTATCATTATTTCTTAAACCACATACTAACCATAAACTATATATACTACTACTAAGTCGTAAGCCAAAGAAATAATGTATTCTCGCTTCGATTTAAGTTGAAACTACTTACAATATTTCTATTCTTATACCCAATATGCAAACCTAATTGTTGTTGTCACTTACTTTGACTCGCTGAGCTGTTTATTATCTATCTATCTATATATATATATATATATATTATCTAAATATATATGTGTATTCGTTTCGATTTCCTATTTTCAGTTTGATTTTGATTTCTTTTTCCATTGCGTTGCATTTCGTTTCTCCGTTGGCTATAAACTAAGCGTAAATTTTACCTACCATCTATATATTCTGCTATTGATCTTAATCATTTCTCTGATTTAACCGCCTTTTTATCTAACTGTCTATAACTTGTGCCACTGTGTTCTGTTGCCGTTCCGTTCCGTTCCGTATCGTTCCGTTCCATTACATTCCGTTCTGGTTCTGTTCCCCTCAAAAAACATTTAAATTTCAAAACCAAAACCAAAACAAATTAAGCAAAAGCAAAAAAGAAAAACAAACTTTGCCTTTGCTTAATGCGAGAAAATGCTATTGAAAAATATGCAAAGAAAAGCTCTATGAAATTAACCAGTTTTTCTATCATTATCAATGTAACGTTGTGTCGTTGTTTAGTTCACATAAACCAACAAAGATACAAATGATGCCAGAAACTCGAAACAAACACACAAATCTCAAGCGCTGCACTGCGTCACACTGTACAGTGTGCACTCCAGTTCCATCAATAAGCTCATCAACACACACACACCCACACACACAGACACAGACACTTATACTAGAATTTACTATTGCAGCATGCCACGTGGCGTGGCAATATCGATAGCGATACCGATACCGATACCGATAACAACTGCCGATAACACGAATTTAACGCAATTTTGTTAGCTGCTCTTATCGAACGCATGCTGCATGTCCATTCCAAAAGATTTAAGTAAACTCCAGTTACCCAATACAGACTTAATACTTAATACAACAATCACACACATACAGAGATACACACTCACACTTACACACCTGTACCCATACACACACACACACACACACACTAACATGCAAAGTTGTTCGGCCGTGGCTCAATCATCACCCTCCAAAACCTTACCCGAGCAAACAAACCCCCAACCCCCAATCCGCTACCCCCTTATCCAACACTGCCTTGCCCCGCCCCGCCCCGCCCTGCATCGCCTCGCCTTGCCTTACCCGTGCTCAAGTCGCGCATAACTTTGAGTAGTTCTGTCACTAAAACTTTTGTTATACGCAAACTTTCTTCCCCTCTATATCTCACTCACTCTCTTTCTCTCTATCTCTGTCTCTGTTTCGTACTCCCATTATTTCACTAACTCACTCGTTACCTGCCGTGCACCTGTCTTACTCTCTTGCTCGCACTTGTGCAATACTTGTTATTATGTCTGCATATGTATATAAAAAAGTAAAAACACGCAACACATACGCTTACTATTTTCCACATACCTATGAGGAAATTAAGAAAAACGAAACCTTAACCAAAACCCGAACCTGAACCCGAACCCGAACCCGAACCCGTACCCGAAGCAAATGAAAAGAGAACACAAACCACTTGCAAACTCGTTACTCGTTACTCGTAACTCGTTACACGTAACGCTACTCGTTCTAAGTGTTGTGTGCTTAATTTCGAGTACTCTTTGCTAAACTATTATTTCGTTTTACTATTTCTACCGCTATTGCCTTTATGTATACTCAACTCTATAAATATATATATATACTTATATCTACTCATATCTGTATACGTACATATCGTATAAGTTTGCTATCACTGCCAGCCAATTTATATATATATATATTATATCTCTATATACAAACCTATAAACTATAATTACAAAATTAAAAAAACAAATAATTTATATATATAAAAAAAAATACCAAAACGAGAATTACTCTTACTTTACATTTCTTATATATTTGTATTTTCATTTTATTTATCGTTCGTTCGTTAACATCGCTCGCTTCATCCAAATAAACAAACCAAAAATCCAAATACAATAAAATTATATATCTCTATAAATATATACATATACCCATGTATATATCTATATATCAAATCAATTTAATTGCAACAACAACAACCTAATCAAAAACGAAACTCGTTAAACCAATTTAAAAAAAACAAAAAACAAAACCATAACAAAAACGCACCGAAAACTCCATAAAAATAAAATATATCACGACAAATTCAACAAAAATCCAAAACGCCACAATCTATATAAAAATGCCAAATGATATATAATTGGAAATTGAATTGCATTGAAATTCGTTTGATACACGATATGCAACAACAACAAAAAAAATCAATTAAATCTAAAAACACAAATCCAAAACCAAATCGAACCAAAAACGATAACGAAACGAAATGAAAATGAATTTCAATTATATGTATCGATAAACGATAAAACGATAAACAGACCCGTCGGCGTTTGGGGCAAAATTGTGGGATCATTGTGTGCGATTGCTGGTGTGCTGACAATCGCACTGCCGGTACCGGTTATCGTCAGTAATTTCAATTACTTCTATCACCGCGAAACGGATCAGGAGGAGATGCAGAGCCAAAACTTTAATCATGTTACTAGTTGTCCATATTTGCCAGGTACATTAGGTAAGTTGAAATGTGCACTGCGCCTCTCTCGTTACCTACTACTTCTCTACTCGCATCGCATACACAATCACAAATACCGACTGGACGGACGGCCTCAAAAAATTGAGATAGTCATACTTGACACACACACACACATACGTACACACAAAACAAACGCACATACATAGATACCTACCTTACACACACATAGACACTCAGTCTTACACTCGATAACAAAAGAGCCCGAGTCGAATAAAAATAGAAACATTTACGAAGAAAGAAACGAAATCCGTAGGCATGAAAAAAGCTTGATGCCGCAGCGTTGCCGTATCGTTGGCAGCTTCTGACCACGCATCAGCAGAGTCGCATCAGTGGCAGCGTCAAACGGCAAACAGTGGCAACTCTGGCCCCAATTGCACTCCATTGCATGCGACTGTGCTAGAGATGGACCTACAAAAAAAAAAAATGAAAAAAAAATGAACGTACTTACACGTACTGTGTGTTTTGTGTGTAACAAGAACTACAAACAAAAAACATTTTTGTAATTAATACATTACAACTGTATGTGTGATCTCCTCTTTCTCTCTTCTCTCTCTCTTCTTTTTGTTTCTCTCTTTATTCCGCCAATCAATGAATGAATCAATCAATCAATGAATCGATCAATTGTATTGCGAATTGATCTATCGACTAATATATATCTGTATAAATCAATTATGCTGTAACCCAAAAAAAACAATCCCACAATCCGAAACCCAAAATGAATCCCAACAAAATGAATGAACAACTACTTCCTCCGCCTCCTCCACGATGGTATTCCCACAATCACAATCACACCACACACACACACACTCACACACAATATTGTTAATACTAACTACAACAACACTGCGACAACTACAAACAACAACAAACAATATAAATCGATCGATAACGTTCGACAACAAAAAAAAAAACCCAAAACCAAAATACAACCACACTAAACAAATGCATAAAACTACAAGTAGGTCAACACTTGAAGAAATCATCGTTGTCTGAGTCCTCATCGGATATGATGGATTTGGATGATGGTGTTGAATCGACGCCGGGATTAACTGACACGCATCCTGGACGTAGTGCAGCAGCTCCATTTTTAGGAGCATCACAGGCGCAGCTGCAACCGCCGCAGGCAACGCAGCAGCAGCAGCAGCAGCAACAACAACAACAGCAGCAGCAGCAGCAGCTTCTGCAGCAGCAGCTACAACAGCAGCAGCAGCAGCAGCAACAACAGCAGCAGCAGCAGCAGCAGCAACAGTTGCAATTGCAGCAACAAAATGGCTTCAAGCAACAACAGTCAACAATAAGCGTCAGTGCGGCAACCGGCAGCGCTGGCAGCAGCCTCACAATGAGGCACAACAATGCGCTGGCTGTTAGCATCGAGACCGACGTTTGACTACTGGGTAAGTGTTCGCTCTTACTCTGACCCCCAAAGTTCCCGCCCCCCCTACTAAGTCTCGCAATATAGTATGTATCTCTGTCTCTGTGTCCATCTTTCTGTAAACACACACACACCCACCCACCCACAATAACCCCGCTGTCTTCCTCCAGTCAATCCAATTTTGAGCAGTTTCAGTTAGGCAAATCTGAGACGTAACGTCTCCCTTCTTTCTCTCTTACTCTTTCTCTTTCTCAAATTTCAATTTCAATTCCAATTCCGATTCCGATTTTTTTTTCGAGCACCTGTCTTGATTCCCCATTTCTAATGCACCAGCACACAAAAAGAAATCTGCATATAAAGCGCCAATCGCAGCAGCAGAAAGTAAAGTAAACTTTAAAGTTTAGCATAACATTAATTTGATAATGTAGTCAGCCATACTTTACCCAAAAGTTAAGTCACTAATTTGGTATTATTACTTAACTAATTTATATATGTACATAAATAATTAAGCAAAGAAAAGAAATTTAATGTGTAGCCAAATTTTTAAACAGAAAATCCACTTTCGACTGCTGCAATTGAAACTTGATAAAGCAGCTCTATATTGTCATGCCAAATACTTAAACATTTATTAATCGAATACAGTCAGTTTATCAAAAGCATTTAACTATTTTCTCTTTTTTTTTTCTATCCACTTGGCGCGCGCTCTCTTTCTCCTTACCACGCGATTTGTCCATATGTATGTCTCATTATATTGCTAAATATACAATAAAATATATAAATCTGTCTATATAATATAATTATGTATCCATCTACTATGTATGTATCGATCCGTATGTATTTCTAACTCTGTGCAATGCATCGCACCACTTGTAGTAAAAAAGATGTTAAGTGGTATAATATTGGCCTTGTCAAGTGTTACGTTGGATGCCAGAAACGACTACAAAAGCTGTTTAAGTTTAATTTAAGTAGAACAAATAACAAACAAATTTAATCTATTGCTAAATTTAATTAAATTTAATTAATACTTAAAAATTAATAACAACACAAAATTACAGAAAAATACCAAAAAAAAAAAACAACAAAGAAAAAAGAATGAAAGAAGGAGGTAAACGTAAATAATACATTTAAAATATATAATTTAAATAATTTAATGCGTAAAGTAAACAATTAACTAAATTTAACATTACAAAATGAATAACAACATCGAATAAATAAAAGGAAAACAAATCCCAAAATTAACTGAATATAATAATAATAAAAATTGATAATATGCCATTATGTATAATTATTATTATACATAAACGAATGCAAGCCGATGAAACCCTTAATCACACATTTTAAATTCAATTGAATCACACACAACCCAGAATCTTCATCCATGAAAATGCAGTTAACGAGTCAAGCAAAAGTTCAAGTGCATAGAATTAGGCAAAATATCCGTTTACCACAATCAAACACACACACACACACACACACACACACACAAATGCAGAGCATATGCAAAGAAGCCTTAACTCAAAAATATATTCGCAGTCTTGCTCAATAGATCACTTAACGATTGACCTAAGGCCAAAATCAAAACAAATTAGTAAATACATATTTCTATGAAACGCAAACATTTTGTCTCTCCAATGTCCACTCTTCTTATTTGCAAACCGGTTTTCGCTAACGGGAAATCTAACGGGACTTTCTAAAAATAGAACTGAAAGCATGAACACGTGTTCACTTGTGAAGCGTTGTCGATTGTTAAGTTGAATGAATACCTTTACAGTGTTGTTTTTCCGTTATCCGAAACTCTCCAAAGTCGACCATCAATTCTCTCCATCTGCAAGGCTATAATTGTCTCCAAAAAGTTCTTTGGGCCTGCTTTCAGCTCAACTCTACTAAAAAATACACATTCTGTACGAAGCATTTTACACACTCACTCATACTCATACACAAAACAGAGAGAGAGAGAGAGAGAGAGATAGAGAAAAGTATTCAAAAGAAGCATAGTAAAAAAAAAAACTGCCGTAATATTAATAAATACAATTTGTATAGTATTTAACAATGAAAATAATTGATATAGCAAATATGTATATGCTTTTTAACTATGACAGATGAAATACTCACTCAGCATAGCCACAATAATACTCTAATACACATCACATACGAGTCACTATATGTAGAGGGACACAACACTGTAGCCAATCGATAGACTTGAACCGATGATCTCCTGCTAGGCATTGTTCAAACTCTTACGAATTTCCGCACAGACAAAAGAACTCGCTTCAAATTATTAAAAACAACCCACCCAACTGCCCAAATACCTAACCAAACACACCCACACATAATGAGAAACTGTATAAAATAAAATAATAAAAAAAAAAAAAAAAAAAACAGAACAAAAACAAAAGAGAGGAACCTGCTAACTTTCTGCTTAAATCTCCCCCCGAATAAAAACGAAATAAAAAGTACAAATATTCATAAAACACAAGATAAAAATAAAAAAAACAGGAAAATGCAACTAAAACCAAAGCAAAAATCACAACAAATTATTTTAAAGACAACAATATGAAGAACTTCAACAACAAAAATAAATATAATTAAATAATTCTTAAATAAAACGACTGCAATTAAATGAAACTAATACTAACTTAAAGTCACAGATAATTTTGAGATAAATACAAAACAAGGCAAATCAAATATTTATAAAAAAAAAACCTAAAAAAAAAAAATCCACAAAAATTAAGAAAATTATTATGAGGAATCAGAGGAAAAGAAAGCTGAAGGAGAGATGCAACAAAAACAAAACAAAAATGAAAGATAGAAAACGCTCTTATGATTTTATAAAATAAAGCATAATAATACTTACATATGTATGAGATATGAGATATGAGATGTACATACGTACACGCGAGTGTGTGTGTGTGTATGTACATATATGTGTGAGTGTAGAGCTGATATCAATGTGAAGGAGAGCTCTATAAATAACCAGATGGAGGCGTATTTGAACCCAAACAATACACTAATGTTGCTTGCCGCAGGAATAGCCCCAGGGATGATATTCTGTTCTGCATAGTTCAAATACTTTCTGCCAAATATGTATGTATGTGTGCGTGTATGTGTGTGTGTGTGTGTGTGACTGTTGACATTGTGACACGCCTCCCCACACACTCCCTAGCCACATGAAATTTCGGATGCCGTCTACCAGAAACCAAAGAATAACTACGAATACGAATACGAATACGAAGACGAAAAAAAGAAAACAGAAAACAGAAAACAAAAAACAAGTCGACTGAAACTATGCAAATACGCTTTTGCATGGCTGTATTTATAAATAAATATCAACAAATACCCACAAAACCAAAAAAAAAAAATAAATTTATATATATACATACTTACAAATAGCTGTATACAATGACAGATAGTATTTGCAATATATGTGTATGTAGAAAGCAAACTGATTAAAAATATGTTAATCATAAATAAACATTATTATTGATTATAATAATTTATGTACTCAATGTTCGGTCTGCCGAATGTCGAATACCTTTCTAGAGGAAAACTTTGTGATCGTTGCCAGGAAATAAATCGATTATGAAATGAAATCGGTGAACTATACATACCATAAATCCGATAGAGTCTTGCCTTTTTAATAGCCTGCAATCTGTGGAACAATGTAGAGCGAGCGATATTAATGGGTATAGCGATGAGATGATAATATCCTCTGCAAGGGTAGATAATAAGACACATTGAAAATGATTATGTGTTGAGCGATGAGGGTAAGATGTAGAAGCATTCAAGCGTAAATATTAAAGCTTTGAAAACCGTCCACACACATACACATACACATACACATACACGAAGACGACAAAGAGTCACACACATACACATACATAGGAACACACACACGCGTCAAATACCATGAAATAATGTATACAGACGAATGAGCAGCAGCCTCCGCTCCCGCCTCCCGCCTCCCCCGTCACTGCCCTAACACGCAGCTGCAAGGCAATGTCAACACACCCACACACCCAAACACACACACACACACATACATGTGTATTTTGGCATATTTGTATGAGCTTCTTAAGAATGCTGAATGTTTTGGAGACAAGAAACAAAAAACGAAAAACTCAAACGAAAACGAAATAAGAGAAACGTAAAGTAAAAGCAGCGAGAGCAAAGCAAAGCAAAGAATCAGCGATAAGTATTAAAAGAGATAGGGAGAGATAGAAAGAGAGATAAAAAAAAGGATAGAGAGAGAGAGAGAGAGTAAAAAAGTGCAAGTGCAAGTGCAAGTGCCTTAAGGAACCCAACACATACTCGTCATGCGCCGGGTCGTGCCCTTCTCTGCGCATCTCACTGAGACTAGATGCCAACTGAGCTCTTGGTTGGAAGACGGCAAGCAACCGATATTGGTAATATGCATTAATAACTACTATCTGAGTAAAGTAACTATGACTAAAAGAAGATAAAGGAGAAGAAGAAAAACACTTGACTACAACTTCAACTGCGCTACAGTAAACGCTCGCTAATACTCCCCGATCGAAGCACGACAGATACATATGTTAGATAGACACATACGGCATAGTAGTTAGCAAGGGAGCTGGAAAGTAGATTCATATCAAGCAAACAAAATATAATGCAAAGATTCTGTAGAATTAGACACGCAGGTGCATATCAACTGGGTCAGTCAGGCTTCACTGTAGCGTACCTATTACTCTGCTGTAAATACACTTAAAGCACTTTCAACTTTCGATGCAACAGCAAATTAGGTGAATAGTTAATTGGTATTTTGTACAAACAAATGGGAAATAAACAAATCGATAAACAACTAAAAATCAATAATACAATTTAAACCGAAAATAAATAAATAAATAACACACATCATAAACGAAATTATAAAAAAGCAAATAGAATTATCATCTAATGTACTATATATGTTATATATAATATTGTATTGTATCTAGTCATACCAAAGTCCTGTATCTATAAAATAGAACTAAATGCAACCAAAGCAAAAACAACCTCCAGACATTTTAAGGCAAAACACCAACAAAAACAAAAAAACAAAAAAAAAACAAAAAAACAAATTCAAACATTTTTATTATTTACATATAAAGAAAAGAATTCGCTTATTTAAACTTAAGTTTTATGATTTAGCGTGAAGGATTCTAGCATAAGGTAAAAAAAAAAAAAAAAGCAAAATGGACTCGTTCGAGTTTCGAGATTAAAATAAGGTTGTTTTTTTTTTATAGGCATTAAACTAGGCAATTGACTAAATGAAAAGTGACAGCTAGCATGAATAACAACTTACTTATTGTGTATAGATCGAAGTACGAAAATGTCGTGGATTCATAGCGGGCATTAAGTTATTCATTTTGGACCCATTAAACAACAATATTCGTTATTCAAGAGCAAGAACAAGAACAAGACGAGCCATTTCAATTGACTACTCTTAACACTAGCAAAGAATACCGAAAAAATACCAAAAATACAAATATTAAGAAAATTTGGAATAAATGTGTTCAGCGACAAAATGTTATTATATGTTTAAATGAATAAAATTAAAAACCCCAAATTGAATGGAAATTAGAAAGATAGAGATAGCGATAGTACGATAGCAAGATGAAATGAAACAACACAAAAATTTAATTTAATTAAATTTAATTAAGTACATTAATAAAATTCTAAACAATTCAAAATTGTATATAAGTACATGTAATGAATGGTAAACTACAAATCCAGGCTTACCCTCCCAAACAAATATATCAATAATATCACATTGTATATTTCAAAAACAAAAAAAAAAAAAAAAAAGAAAATCACAAAAAAAAACAAATAGCTCATAAACCAAAAAGAAAAAAAAATTAAAAATTAAACCAAAAAAAAAAAATGAAAAATTGAAATTGAAACTCATAAGAACAACAACCAAGAAAAGAAAACCCAAAAGCTGATCATTGAAATAAAAAAATACGCTATGAAAATATGCGGAAAAAATGAAAATCACATGAATTTTTTTGTATTTTAGATTGAGAACCAAAAAACATAAAAAAAAAAAACAAAACAAAACAAAAGTCAACATACTTTTGCCGTATATAGAAAACTGTGTAACAGTTGCAATCCGACCTGTAAATATGTAATTGTAATTGGTTTTTGTATGTGTGCAGAGAACTTTCTTCGTACTTAGCCATTTGTCAGTTCGAATCATGTACAATTTGTTGTAGTCTAAACTGAATCCTTAGTTTTATTATCCAACAAGTAAACTACGCTCAAATCGAACACGAACACGACACACAAACACTAAAACACAAACATTAAAAACGATTGTATATAATCGCAATTCTTTCCAACTTACCTGAACTCAAGCTTCGGCTATTCTCTATACGTACGTTTTATGTTTTTAAATGATATCATAGTGCAACGCATATAGTACAGCTAATTATTAACTTAAAATACTACAAATCACTTAGTCTCTATACTAGTAAGTATTGCCTACGAAAGTCCACTTCCAAGTACTATCGTGTACTTTCAAAGTTCATTTGCAAGCTCTCAAGAAGCTTGCAAGCTCATTGCAGGCACTCATTTTCGAGCTTTCAGCTTCCATGCATTTCACAACCGAAGATTGAGTGAAATGACTGTAGTATATGTGTGTTTTTTTGGTAGGTCAAAGATCCGAGCACTGTAGAACCAAGAAAACATTTCTAGGCACCAGCTGAGACACATACTCTACTATACATATACTATATATACTATACAATGTATGTAGTATATGTTATACATAGACACTTACACACACCAACACACAACAGCGAACTAGATGCGATTAGAGCTAAAAGCATTTCATTGGTTTTCATATTAGTATTTCGTTTAGAACTATGTATTTATCCACAAACAAAAAACAAAAATCTTTTTATGCTTGACCTACGAGTACTTCGGATACTCAGCTGCCTGCATTTAAAGAGCTATTCAAAAGACGAGACTACTTATCAAAATAATACAAAAAAAAAAAAACAAAGCAAACGAGAAAACGAAATGCGAAATTCGAAATGAGTAAGAAGCAAACATATCGTTGTAAATCAACTACGTACCATAAACAAGCTAAATTGATAAACTCGTAATACAACAACAACAACACAACAAGTAATAATAAAAACAATAAAACACTAACTAAACGTTTACAAACTTAATACAAGACACAAACATAAGAACTGTACTTAAAAGCAAAAATAATCTAACAAAAAACCCAAAATGAAAAAAAATTGAAAATTGAAAAGTATAGATGAGATGGGAAAAATTGAAATAATACTAAAGAATGAAACGTAAAAGGCAACAAACACTCTATTTTAATTCTCGATTTCAATCCAAAACAATCTTTTCAAGTTTTCCATTAAATTTAATTACATAATTAAAATAAAAAACCGAAATCCATTTAACGTAAATAATTATTGTACAAGGTATACAAATACAAAATACGAATACTTATCTACCTACCTACTTACTACAAGCATATTTACTACGAGAACATACTAAATACGATACGAGATACCAAATCAAAAAAAAAAAAAAAAAAAAAAAAAACTCCAACAAAAAATACAACATAAACAAGCAACTCAAAACACTCTTCTAAAATGCTTCAAGAAAGAATAATGCTAGCAAACAAAAACCAAAAACGAAACAAACAAATTTCTATTAAGGACAAAGACTGCAAATAGAGATTTAAAAATATTAAAAGAAATTTAAAGTAATAATAAACATAATACTACAAATAAATAAAGCATATTAACAAGCTAAATAAATAATTCAATTCAATTCAACTCAATTCAATTCAATTCAGATTGAAAACGATTTCGTTTGTTGTTCCTTTCAAGCATTTACCGCAATTAATTAGTTTGTCATATTTTTTACGAATAATAATTTTTTGAATATATAGTCATATGTATTGTGCGAGTGTGTATATCCATTCATTTTTATATTACGAGTATTAGTAAATTTAAAATTAGTTTAGTTTAGTTAGCCGCCCAAGAAGACAACAGCAACAATACTTCATTACAGCCAGTAGTACTTTAATATGAAATGCCGCAAACAAAAAAGGAGATTTTTTTTGCAATCAACCAAAAGAGTAAAGTAATTTTCTCAACCAGCTGCAGCTTATCAATAGTAAATTTACATTTATAACAATAAATGAGTAAACCAATAAAACACAAAAATAGCTATACGAATTCCAAATGCAGCAAACGCATAAACCAAAAACAATAAAACCAAAAACAAATAAAACAAAAACCAAAAACAATTAATAAATGAACAATTTAGTATTACGCATAATAACATATTGTGACTACAATTAAAAGGCAAAAAATGCATAAAACACTTTGACACACAACAAGAAACAAACCAAAAACAAAAAAAAAAAAAAAAAAAAAAAAATAATAAATAAAAAAAAAATGGAGAAAAAAACGTAAAATGAAACCAAGAGAAATGTTGTTAAGATTAAAAATGAAATGTTTTATAATCGTTATTCAATAAAAATAAAAATACATTAAAAAAACAAAGAACACAACTAATATCAAATAATAATCTAGTAAAGCAAAGCATAAGCCCAAAACCCGATACAATGATCATTGCAATTTGTTATCTAGTTATTCGCTAAGTATATTCAATATATATTTTTCTTTATATATTATCAAAATAGTTAAGTAATTTCAAGTAGCGTATTATCCTAGTGTCTTAGACTATATTTAAAAGTAGCTTTTCTTCCATTTTAAACATTTTTTACCCCATTTTGAACGCATGTCAAAACATTTACTTAGTTCGGATTTGGACTGGGAATCGTAATCGTAACCGGAATCAGGTTTTGCCCTTTGGCTTTCCAAATGGTTTAGTTGGTATTCCTAAGCTTTTAAGGTTGATCTAATATATTAAGTTGTACATAAGAACAAAAGTAATTTTGTAGCAATGACAACAACTCAGCATCAGCATCAGCATCAGCATCAGCATTAATCATGCCTTAGCAACGACACAAATTGCCAATTGGATTGTCCTTCCATCATCCATTTAAACTACTATTACTTACTCATATGTATATCATAGTCTAGTGCAGTTCAGTCGCATCATTTAGTGTTCGATTGAACATCAAAGACATCTTTTTAAACGTCCCTTTTAAAAAGCCCTTTCAAAATAATCATCGATGCGACGTTTGCTGCAATCACTGAGCATTGAGATCAGAGGCGTGCTCTCTCTCACTCTCTCTCTGTCTTCCCCCTTCATAAACGGTGAGTGTGCCCAGTTGATCTGGTTGTGTAACGAAAAAAACAAAACAATGTGACCAGTCATGTGTATAATGCCTGATATCGTCGTTGTCGTTATCGTTATCGTATCGTAATCGTAATCGTAATCGTATCCTTTAATTGTCTTTGGTTCTTATCATACATTGTGCACTGTGGAAACGCGCACCAAAACTTTGATTTTGTTTTTAATATACCATACACATATGCATATGTAACATACATATGACTATGTGTGATCGATCATATTGTTTGTGCGCTTCTCGGTCAAGCAGTGTTTTTTTTTTTTATTTATGTTTAACATACCCATAATATTTCTACTATATACATACTAATCTATGTATGTACATATGTATGTATACATATATGAAGCTCTATAATCTAATATTCTATATACTTATCGAACTGTACAGATATATGAATATATATATGTTTATTCTTTATGCTTTCGACATTTTGATATTTTGTTTTGATGCGTTTTTGGTCTATTGTACGGTTTTGTCTTTCTTTTTTGGTTTTCAATACTCTTTTCGGTTCTGTTGTGGTAACTGTAAGAATCGCTTCAGCGCTGCCTGCTGCACCCGCCGACAACAAAATATATATATATATCCTGCTACAGCTACTACATCAACAGTAACCGTAACAGTAACAGTGACAGTACAAGTAACAGTAACAGTAACAGTAACCGTAACAGTAACAGTAAACGTAACAGTAGATGCTACAGTATACAGTAACAGTAACAGTAACAGTAAGAAGGCCAAAGCTACCCAGCAACAGCAGCCGCAGCAAATCTCCAAAACGAATGCAAACGAATGAAACGAAAGAATGTACAACAACACCAGCAAAAAAAATATATAATACGAGTATTAACAATACTATGAAAATAGAAAAGCGCCTGCTCTGGCTACGGCTACAGCTATGGCTGAGGCTTTCGACGGCTCCTGCTTCTGCTCCTAAGTCCCGTTTCCCTGTGCTTCCCGATTCCGGTGCATGTGCGTTAAGTTGCTATAATCGAATATAACTTGAATCGAGCAATCGATCAATCTGAATCACAATAAATAAACGAGCAAATCAATGCAAAATGCAATTAAACAAGGCAATCAAAACCAGAAATAAAAAAACATACAATAAGCAAAAAACAAAGAAGTCGATAAGATAAAAATGATTAAAAAACAACAAACAAAAACAAAAACCAACGCTCGCTCGCTCGCTCGAACGCCCGCCCGCCCGCTCGCTAAAGCAAAGACAACCACCACAAACAAAACAAACAACACTTGGCGCACGCTTAGCACATTTGCATCCACACACACACACATACACCTTCCACACACACACACACACACACACACACACACGAAGAAACAAAGAAACACACACACACACTAAGATTAATTACTCGTACTTGATCACGTAATAACACACAGAATTTCTTGGCTTTGTTTTATGATATCGTTTTTGCGCTTACTTTTACCAAATACTCGAATGAGCATTATTCAACTACTAATACTACTTGCCTACTACTTCAAATCGCTTAACTATACTTATATTTATATATATAGTTATATAAACTTATTAACAAAAGCAGCAGCTACAATTACAACTATCAATTACAATTACAATTACAATCACCGAAAAAAAAAAATACACCATACCCGATACTCACCAAAAATCTCACAGTTTTCTTCTTAACTTGACACAACGAACAGTGCTGTGCGCTGTTAAAGGCAACAGCGCAACACTGTTAATGGCAACAGCGCAGCACTGTTAATGTTAAGAGCTCGATCTTAACTTTAACAGAGCACCTGTTAATTTGGCACATTACAAGCACCTCAAATTTTGTTGAAAGCACACAAACACACAAACGAATTTACCAAAGACTCAACTCAAACAGACAGTCAATCAATCAATCAGTCAGTCAGTCACACACACACACACACACACACACACACACACATACAAGCGAACATACACAGAGATATAACATACACATACACACCGTATCTATCTCTGTCTATCTATCTGTATCATGCCAGTTACTAACTCTCTTTTCTTCAACGTACGTCGCTCTCTGCCGAAGACACACTGGAGTGCGTGCTTGATTGATCAGTACTGTTTTGATTTGAAGATGACAATGTTGATGATGATGATGATGATGATGATGATGATGTGCGAGTAGTACTGATTAATCGGCAGCAAGAAAAAGAAAACTGATCAGATCTGATCCGATCCGATCGGATCTGGTTTGGTACCGTTTCGGTTCGGTTCGATTTGCTTTGGTTTTTCTATATATGTTCATTTTTATGTCAAGTTTAACAGCGACGACGCCAAACGCCGGCACATTTTGTTTATTCCATTTTGGCAATACGCTTTCGGTTTTTTGTTAGCCAACTCTATATACAACATATATATAGCCAACTTTTCTGTTCTATGTTCAAAGCGGTTCAGACGCAAGCGCAATTTAATAACAACAGCAATTTGCTTTCGATGTGTACATACCAAATATATACCAATATCAATATATCAATACCAAATATACCAAATATCAATATATCTCACACACCACACACACACACATACACTGTGTCACAAACACACACACACACACCTACACTTATTAATATTAATATACTTGGAGTTAACAACACGACAACAACAACAACAACAAAAATAATACATTCTTTTGGGTTTGCTTTCTTCTGTGTTCCGTGTACTAATTTCTTACAACTTGTATCGTTTCTAACAGTTTGATTTTGTGTTTGACATCCGACTACGCATCAGCGTATATCGGATATTGATATATATATATATATATATATATATATATATCGATGACTGTGTTATTATCAATTAACTCATTTCATTTTCTTTACCTTCTTTTTTTCCTTATATACTTATAAATATATATAAATACTACCTTATTTACACACTGCGTTCGTTCTTCTTCTACGTTCTTCTTCATACCAAATCGACAACAACAACAAAAAATATAAATAAAAAAACTATAAAAAAATAATATTAAACTAAATATATATATTTTTTTACAATGAATACAAAAAAATATATATCTTTATACCAAATTGAATCGAAAACAAATTTGCATATTTAAAAAAAAAAAACTAAATATTTTAAATATACAAAAAAAAAAACTAAATTAAAAAAACAAAAAAAATTCCAAAAAAAAAAAATAAAAAAATTGAAAAAAAAATCGAATACTCGAATATTGCCATATGAAAAATGCAAATAAAAAATGCAAAACCAAAAATCAAAATGATAAATAGGCCCGTCGGCTTCTGGGGCAAAATTGTCGGCTCTTTGTGCGTGATCGCTGGTGTGCTGACAATCGCACTGCCGGTACCGGTTATCGTCAGTAATTTCAATTACTTCTATCACCGCGAAACGGATCAGGAGGAGATGCAGAGCCAAAATTTCAACCACGTTACAAGTTGTTCATATTTACCTGGTGCACTAGGTACATATATATAACTACATTAAAAAAAAAACTCGTTTGCCAAATGCCACGCCCATTCGATCATACCATGTCAAAGCAATGCTAATCGATTCCTTTTCTATATCATCCCCTTTCCCCAACAACAACAACAACAACAAAAAAAAAACGAAAACCGTAATTTTCTCCACAAACACAAAAAAAAAAAAATACCGAACCCAAACATATTTAGGTCAACATTTGAAAAAATCCTCACTCTCCGAGTCGTCATCGGACATTATGGATTTGGATGATGGCATTGATGCAACCACACCAGGTCTGACTGATCATACGGGCCGCCACATGGTGCCATTTCTGAGAACACAGCAATCGTTTGAGAAGCAACAGCTGCAGCTCCAGCTGCAGCAGCAACAGCAGGAGCAACAGCTGCAGGGACAGCAGCAGCCAGGACATCTGCAGGGCCAGAACGGCTTGAGGAGCACAAACAGCTTACAGTTAAGGCACAACAACGCAATGGCCGTCAGTATTGAAACCGACGTCTGACTACTAGGTTAGTAAACGGTCTCACTTTACGACTTGCATTTCATTTTATACCCACTGCCCATAGGGTTTTTCCTCCTATAGAGGAAGTCATCTCCGACCCCACAAAGTATATATAATTGATCAGCGTCAACACCCGACACATTATAGCCATGTTCGTCTTTCTGTCTGTCCGTCTGTCCATATGAAAAACTAGTTCTCAGCGACTACAAGATGTTGAGCTGTAATATTGTCTTTGTGATACCCTTATATTTGATTGTGATCAGATACAAATTGTAGATGCCATTTAAGAAAAGGCTGCTGAAGTCCGGGTTTTGTTCCTTTGGTTCACAATCAGGTATATTGTGTACTCTATGGTGTATAATGAGAGTGTAATAGTATATCGATATACCACATAAAGCCAATGGTATATGTTAGTATTTTTCTATTTTCTTTTTTTTTTGATAAACTAGTATATTGTATAGTATATGATATGTTCCGAGTGTATCAATATATCGATACACCAAATATATTTTCTATTTATTTTTGACAATCTAGTATATTTTTGTACTCTATAGTATATTTTGAGCGTAATAGTACATCGATATACCAAATATAGCCGACGGTATATGTGAGTATTTTTCATTATTTTTTGATAATCTAGTATATTGTGTAGTCTATGATATGTTCTGAGTGTATCAATATGTCGATATACCAAATATAGCTCACATTATTATTTTCGTTCTTTTTTTTACAATATATTATATTGTGTACTCTATGGTATATGTTGAGAGTATTAGTATATCGATATACGAAATATAGCCAACGGTGTATTTAGTATTTTTCGTTAATTTTTGACACTCCAGTCTATTGTGTATTCTTTGGTATATTTTGAGTGTAATAGTATATCGATAGCCTACTGTATATGTTCGTATATTCTGTATATTAAAATGGTATATGAAAAATACCGAAAATATCGAAATGGGTATCGGGTATCTCAGAGTCGAGCACACTCGACTGTAGCTTTCGTACTTGTTACTCATTTTCCAATTTATTCGCAGTCAAACAAATGGAAAACGGACGAAACTTGCGCAGTGAAATGTTACGTTGGATGCCAGAAACGTCATCAAAAGCAGTCTAATCTAGAATTTTATTAATAAATAAATATTAAAGTAATAATAACTAGTAAGCAGCGTAGTTGTAAATTAAACAGCAAATGTAAAACAAACCTACACACACACACACACACACACACATACAAACACAACACATACAACACACATATATACACACACACACAGACAAACAGCCAGCTCAGCAGGCTTGATAAAATAGCTAAAAGTCAAGCTAGCGATAGTTTTTTTTTAATATTCTAATTCGGCAGCCACAATTTACACAGCTGCTCAAGGAACACACACGTACACAGACATACACTCACACTTACACAAGGATAAACAAAAGATGAAGAAAATGATAACTCAACTTGATACCTATGTTCAAATTTAGCAATTAACTACTAACAATCGTTATAGTCACACACAAAACACACAAAAAAAGAAAACAAAAGCAAAAAAAAAAAAAAACAAAACAAAAAATGAAAAAACCATCATAAAAATTAAAAGAAAAAAAAAAAACAAAACCAAAAAAGAGAATTATCTTAGTAGTCTAATCTAATTGGAGTTTCTTCCTTTCTTTAGAAGCTAGCTACAAAAACAAAAAAAAACAAAAACGAAAACAGAGAACAAGAAAGCAACAATACATACAAACATACAATATCTTCTAATTTTATTTTCAACTTTAAATTATGCTCTATTATTAAATATTAGTCAAATATTAGTAAAATCAAAAAAAAACAAAAAAGCAAAAAAAAAAATACAAAATAAATGAAAGATCAACAACAACAAGAACTAAGGCAAGGCAAAAGCAACTAAAAATATAAATGAGGGATAATAAATAACAAAGAATGAAAAGCGATTGTGATTGACAACGAACTCATCCTTACTGATCCAAAAATAAAATGTCCATATTTCGGTTTTTTAATCTTTGAAACTTATTGAAAATTGGCAGATTTTTGCATAGTGAAGTATTTATTTACAATTTGTAGCGCTGCCAGCGATACGTTGCAGAAAGTGCGCACAAAGAAGAATTGAGGAAAAACAAAAAGAGAGCAAAAAAGTTTACGCTCTTGAGAGCGTAAATCGTTTCGTAGTGAATTGAAATAGAGAAGAAAACAACTTAAACGTCCGTCGCAATGAGAGAGGTATCACTGTACTCATAGAGTACATATAATTATGTATAAAATATGTAACTAGAATTTAAGTAGCGCCCCAATTGGCTGATAAATCTAGAAGAAAAAAACTATGCTTAAGATTTTGTGCCGTGGGGATGGGAGCGTTGTTAATTCATAGTCGTTGTCACACACACACACACACACACACACACACACACACACACACAACATTTATACATACACACACACACAGACACATACACAAATAGACACTCACACATGAAAATGCTAAAACATCAAACTGCCGTTAAGTTTAAAATAATGAGTAAAAGAAAGGATTATATATACAAGTAAAAACTTAAAGAAGAATATATATATAACATATATATATATATTTGAATATATGTATATGATATTGTGTTGATGTGTGTGTATATACATATATTTATTGAGATGAATATATGCATGTACATATATGGATATATAGTATATCTATATGAAATAAATATACATAACAAAACTAAACTGCTATTTTGTAAATAAATAAGTCGGAGCTGAAGCTGAACATATATAGACATAAACATAAAACGAACCCCAAAGAAACGTTTACAAGAACAACAACAACAACAACAACAAAAAGCTGCTAACGATACAAAAACAATAATTAAACTTAGCAAATTGCTATACAACAAATAAAATGAAAATGCTATAAACGAACCACAACAACAACAACTACTCATAAATGGCCGTTAATCTTCCAGAAAAAGGCCTAACCCCAAAGAGAAAAAACAAAAACAGAAAAGGAAACGAAACACTGCTGCTTATAGCAAAAAAAAAACGAAAATTAGAAAGAAAAAGAAAAACAAAAACCATAAATGTATGCCATAAACTATCCACGTTAAGGTCGAAATCAAATTTCTTAGAAGTTGCTTCAGTTTTTCGGTAGTTTGTATCTCTGCATACTATAAATATGCATTATATAGGTAAATGTACATATGTGTTTCTTTTATGTCTCACACACTTAAGAACCTGTTAACTGTTTTATCATTTTCAACTTATGTGTACTTTGTCTTTGTCTTCCTTTTAATCGTATCAAATGCATCTTTATACATCGTTTATTTGAACGTTCAATCTAGCGACTTCAACTTTTGTCCAAAATGCTCGAATCAAATTTTGGGAGGAAACCGAACAACTTGTAGGGCACCTTTTATGATTATTATTACACTGTAACACACACACACACACACACACACACACACACACACACACACACACACACACACACACATATTTCTCGAAAGAAAGAGAGAGACACAAATGACATTCGTATGCTTCCATATCTAGTGAGGACTATTAACTGAGAGGGACTGTTAAATTGCTGTTTCTTGTTTCATTTCCAATATTCCAATTACGCGCGCGCTTTGCTTAACATGAACATAACCTCAATTACTTTGGACCACAGTAAACACACATCTCACGAACAAACCAAGAAACCAAAACGGAAAATAACTAAGCTGAAACATACGCGTACACATACCTTGAGATAATATACATATACAAATATACATATATATATATATATATATATATATATTTAGAGGAGTATATCTATGTATGTAATTATGATATGATATATATGTAGATATGCATCTAGTATGTATCTAGTATGTTTCCGATAAAATATGCGACTGAATAAAAAGTTTTTAATTGATTTGCTGCTTGTTGTAATTAAGAAGAATTTAAACAAAATACAAAACACACAAACAAAATAATATTTATACCGACAAATACTGTAAATATGTAAAAAAAAAAAAAAAAAAAAAAAAAAAAAAACGAAAAAGAGTAAAATAAATCAAATCAATTTACAGCTTTGAATACCGTCCACACGCACACAGTAAACGATTAAAGCAAATACATAGATGAGGATCTCTGACGATCAAAATAATGAGAAAAAATAACAAAAAGCAAAAAAAAAAACATTTTTAATTATTATGGATACAGCAACAACAAAATAAGGGATAACGAAATAGCGAACAAATGAAAAGGAGATGAACATTTTTAAGTATACTTGATTTGGCCTTAAGCATTAACAATGATAATGATGTCGCTGTCGATGATGATGACGATGACGATGACGATGACGATGTGCAAAATTTAGTTATAAACAAAAGTTGAAGTAATCGTTTGGGCGCCCATACGTGTATTTTTTGTATATTGGATATTAAACTTATATATAGTTTGTATGTACTACGTAAGTGCATATTTATATACACATTATATATATACATATAGTATATATATTATACTATATATATATGAAATTATTATATATATTTTACATTTTGAAATATTTGATTTCTTGAGTTTTCGAGTTCTTTGGTTCGGTTCCTGAGATGAGGAGGTAAGAGTACAGTACAGCCAATTAATTAGACAAACAACAACATGAGAGCAATAAAATTGAAATATGAATTATGAGAGAAACATATATAAATGATACGTATAACAAGAATTATTATTATGAAAATATATATATTTACATATATATTTGAAAGCAAACACAAAACAAAGAGAAAAAAAAAAAACAAACAAAAAAATATATATATTATTATTATAAATATCGTATTACAATATACATAACAAACAAAAATAAAAACATATCGTCTTCAAGTCATGCAAGAAAGTTTTTTTTTTTGTTTTTTTACAAGTATTCTAATGCTAGACAAGGCTTACTAAGTAGTTACAAAAGACATAGAAAGCTAGATGAATGAAAGAGCGAAACGCGGTATATAGGAAGTAGGACATCAGTGTGAGAGTGAGACAGCACTATGGTAGCGTGTAACGGCAATTCAGAGAGAGACAGCAAGATAGCAAGAGCAAGCGAAAGAGAGCGAGAGAGAGAGAGATATGGCGTGGTGTTTGTCTGGGCCAAGCTTTTGGCCAGGTCAGACTAAAAAAGTGATATAAAACATACATATAAAAACAAAATAACTTGCCAAAATAATTAAGTTTAAACATAATACATAATAACAACAACACCAAAACCAAAACCAAAACAAAAGAGAAATGAAAGAAACAACTATGTTCTCTCAAAAACTGAGAAAGCGTTTAGTCTATGCCTAAAATACAAAGAAGAAAAATGAAAAACGAAAAAAGAAAAAACAAAAAACAAAAAACAAAAAAGAAAGAAAAAGTTCAGCCAGCAGCAGCAGCAAAAATCTAGTTTAATAGATATTTTAATATAGGCAATCTTATTATAATAATAATAATACTAAATACTAAATGCTAATACTGATACTAATGCTAACACTAATACTAATACTAATGCTAATACTAATACCAACACTAATAATAATCATTATGGAATCTAATACTACAACCTTCAAGCTGAGCTTTGCTATCAAGAAACAATTTCCAAACCGAACTAAACAAAAAACAACAACAACAACAACAACAACAATCGAAACCAAAATGCAAACCACAACAAAACGAAACAAAATTAACAATGAAATTCTTATCAATAAATATTATCGCATAAATGAGAAATCTTACCAATAAAGTTGTCAATTTGCGTTGCCTATTTTCAAATTTGGTTTAGAAAATTCATTAATAAAGAAGACTGGAATAAAAGCAAAAAAACAACAACAAAAGAACATAAATATACTTATATAGACATACATACATATATTAATGAGAAAACAAGGTCAATACAAATACATATGCGTAGCGTTCGAAATGCGTTCGAATAATAAGCAAAACCAAAAAATAAATAAAACAGAAAGAGGAATAATAACAATAACAAAATAACAACTTACTTATAATGCACACATACACACACACACACACACACAGATATATATAGACACATGCTCATTGATTAAGTCGAAGCCAGTTTTAACCTTGATTTTGATAAAGCAAATCAAACATCCAGAACAGCAGCTATAGAAATTAGTGAACGCAAGAATACGCTACAATTGGCAAGCACGGCATGCCGTTGGCTTAAATACCCTTGCTTAAAAGCTTAACTTACTTACAATACAGTCGGTCCGCAGTGCTCTCAACTGCTTTACAGTTCGTTCCCTTCTCAGCGATGTCCTCGCCAAACAAGCAGCAAAAAATGTAGCATACTTTTTTGCAGCTATGCAAATTTGTTTATCTTCGTTTTTTCCTTCATCACAGATTCATGACAAATATTGCAGGGGTATAAATCAAAATTAAATCAATTATTATGAAAAAGCATAGTTATATTATTAACTAAATACTTGCAGAAACACACACAAACACACACACATACACACACACACTCAGAAATACACTCAACACATAGAATAACAGAAAAGTATTAGTACATGTGCAATTTGAATTTGGTTTAAAGAAATTATTTGAATAGTTTTAAAACAGAAATCAACAGCAAATAGAAGACAAGAATATGAATGAAAGCTGCATGCAAACTAGCAGCGAAAGAACAAAAGAATTCATGTAAAATATGCGTACAACAATAAACAAAACAAAAAAAAAGTCAAATGAAAAACAAAAACAAAGAACTACTTATTAAAATAATGCTAAATAAATATAAATAAATTAATATATATAAATATATATGTATGTATATATTATATATATATAATATATATATATATATAAATATGATAAAAGTAAATACGCCGCAGCAATTAAAGAAAAAGTTGTTAAGATTCTAAAAGTGAAATGTTTTATAAATAGTTAAACCAAAACAAAAAAGCAAAAACAAACAAAAATTGACAAAAACAAATTTAAAAAACAAAACAAAAAATTATTATGTATTAAATATGAGAAATGAAAAAAAAAAACAAAACAAAACACAACAGCTAAAATACAAGCATACACAGAACAAGAACAACAAAAGCAACAACATTAACACCAAAACAAACAGATGAGCAAGCACAAAAATTACCGTTTGACTTTCAAAATTAACTTCAATTAAAATTTAAACCAGCCGAAAATATATTCATAAGACCAATTGGATTCCAAAATTGCGCAGCTTCAATTGAGATTTTAGAATGATGCTTGATAAATGTAATACTCAATCATTTGAATGAAGATGGGCAGCAGTTGAACACCAGATCTATTTTACACACTCACACATACACACACACACACACACACACACACACACACACAGATACACACACAGACAGAAGCAGACACACGTTACTTTATGAACACAAAAGCAAATTAAATGACAAAAGTATATAAAAATAAATTATGCTAAAAAGAACAACTTATAAAATACAACTCAAATCGCAATCAAGTGTACTTCTTTTTGGGTGACTTTTCATCAATAAAAATTTAAGGAGGAGTCTTTATAAAGTGTGGTGGTAAGTATAAAATCATGGCTGATTTTTCAATCGGATGCTGCATAAATATGAACAGAAATGGCATTACTCCTGTCGAAAGAAGAACATGAAAAAGTCTGTGCAACAAAATGTTAGTTTCCTCGATCACATCTGAGCGCAGGACGCTAGGAAAAATATTCATCAGAGCAGAAATAATGAATTGTCTCCAATAGTTCGGATTATTTAAAAAATACACCATTTAAAACTAGTCTAATCCTGATCTTTTGGTGGACCTTGCCTTATTAACGGCGTAAAAGTAACAAGCAACAAACAAGGTAACGACTAAAATACCAGAAGAGCATAAGCAAGCAAGCAGCAAGTAGAGTCACCTACTATAAATATACATCTTGTAAAAATCTTAAAGCCATTAACGTGCCAAATTATCTGCTGAAATACCAGGCGATCATAAATCAGGAGCAAGCCGAAAGACAGAAAGCTCACCACGTACTTAGTAGCGCCATCTATTATTTATATTCGTACTAACCAATAAAATAACGCAGCCTAAAAGTATGCTACAAAAATGATAAGATGCAAATTCGTGTATTTGCAAATTAACTACTTCCTAAAAGTATGTTACATGAAATATTTCGTTGCCCATTACCAGTGCACTAGTAATTTACTAATAATCACAAAGAACTTTGATAACGATAAGATATTTTTCAATCCATACAATTTGGCTTATCGTAGTATATGTGCCATATAGTTGAGTAATTCTTGGAAGAAGTACATTTAAAGCACCTAGCATTTAGTTGTTCTAGTAGTAGTTCGACCCAATAATGATTCACAATTATGATACTTGTGTTTACGAGTATGTACTTAACACTCTATTAATTTATTTAATTGTCACATTATAAACTTAATCGCTATCTTAACTGTAGTCATTTAAGATGATGTTCAATACGAATTTGAAATTCCATAAACGGTTATTTACACAGTGTGAAAAGTAGTGAAATTCTTGTTTGTTTGTTTGTTTGTAGGTAGTAGGACGAGCAGCAGCCCGAAAGAAAGACACACGAAAGATAGAAAAGAAGAAGAAAATAGAAATGGAGCTGCGGCGGCGGATGTCTTATCAGCTTGTCATATCACATAGTGTTTACAAAAAAATATAATTATAGCGATTGCCTTGACCTGTCCATCACAGTGGACATCAGGTCAGCTGCTGGACGCGACCACGTCGCAACGCCTTGGCTTTCGCCTTGGATGCCAAGGGCGGTCGATATGTGGGTAGATCAATGAAAACTGGACGATAATTCGGCGATTCAGGTCGCATTGAGCGCGACTCGGTTAGCTGCATATTCGTATAGTAGTTGATCTCGTTTCCTGGTTGATCACCTGGTTGATCAACCACTGTTGGCAGCGTTGCAACCGTTGGCTCCTGACGCTGTCGCTGCTGCTGCCGCTGGGATCGTGCACCATCCGAACGCAGCAGTCTAAAGAGATTACGTCGGGCCACCTGATCCTTGTCCTCTGTTGCCGACTGACGTCGATTGCCATTGCTTGAGCTCGAGCTGGTATTGATGAAGGCTGCCTCCTCGTAGCGTGGAATGTAGCGCGGCTTGCGAGACTCGCTGGGGCGCGACTGATCGCGATCGTGAGGCGTCACATTGAAGCCAAAGAAGCGCGGTGCTTGCACCGAGATCAGTGGCAACAGTGTTTCGCGTGCATAGCGCTCGGCACGTTGCAGCAGTTCCCCGAGTCGGAAGGGCAGCAGCTGCACCGTCTGCAGCGGCTCCTCTTGCCCGCTGGCCAGTTGTGCCATCATCTTGGGCGGTGTTGCCGCGCCACTATCCGGACTATTGTTGCTTCTTTTACTGCCTGTACTGCCTGTGGCAGGAGACTCAATGTCCGGCAGCTGTAGATCCTTGCCATGCTTGGCACGTGGCGTCGTTGCCTTCAGAACGGGCTCCACGATCTCCTCGGTTGTCGTTTGCTCGTGCAGATTGCGTCCACGATTGAGCGAGAGTCGGCGATCCTTGAGCACGGGTTCAAATATCTCGTTGTTCGGCTGTTGGCCAGGTGCCAAATTATCGGAGAGACTGCGACTGGACTCGGCTGCCTCGGCCTCATTGGCATCCTTGTCGAGGGAATTGCCCACGAGTATGGGCTGCCAGGGCAACTCATCGGTTTGATCCAGCGGATAGGTTTGATTCTGTGCCAACTTAAAACTGGTGCCCAAATTAAAGATGTCCTTTCGCTGCTTCACGCTCTCAACGCCATCGACACTCATCGCACTCAAGCCCGACTCCTGCACACTCGAGTCGAGAGCCGGCGCATCTGTGCTCGACGGCAGCGAGGCAACCGGCGGCTGTGTCGTATACGCCCCATAGTCATCCTGATTGTCCAGCTCGCAGTTGCCCGCCTGCAGACGCATGCGCACCGGACTTCCGCTGCTGAGCTTTGTGCTGGGGCGGCACAGCGAATGGCTGCGCCCGAAGCTGTCCGTCAGCACCACCTTGTCGATGTCCCAGTGGGGCAGACCCTTGGACAGCCAACCGCTGTAGGACTTGTAGTGTAGACTAAGTGTTGTGGGAAAGCCCAGCGCCGGATGTGGCACAATGATCTTGGACACTATGTCGCCAGCAAAGAACTCGGCATCGTCCTTTCTGCAATCAAACAAACACCGTTGTCAATTTAAAACTCACTCTTGTTCGTTTTGCATTTCAATTTATATTAATTGTATGTTTAATAGCAGTCTCTTACTCCAAAAAAGAGAAATACTATAGTAAACAAAATAAAAATGTCAGTATTGATTCAGCTAACTTTTCTGTCTGTTGCAAGCCATCTTATTTAATAACCTGATTGACGAATTTTCGAATTTTCGAATTTTTCAAAGATCTGATTGTAGATACTTTAGAAATACAAATATTTTACTCCAAGTAGAGAAATACTTAGGAAATAACAGTAATCAATCAATCAACTATGATTGATACTCTAATTAGCCCTATAAACAGAACAAAAGATCTAACACTATTCATTTGGAATATATCAAATAGAATTCTCTTACTCTAAATAGGTAAATAATTAAGTAATGAGAGTATTCATTCAATCAACCACGATTAATATCCTACTTAACCTCGTGAACTAAATAAAAGCCTGTTGCTTTACCCCCTCGGATTTCTACAAAGAAAACTCTTCCCCCAAGTAGGTAAGTACTGCGAAATTGAGTAAGTAATTAAATAATACTTGTATTGTATCAATCAATCGTGATTGATACTTTTATGTTGGTTTACTCCTACTGATTTCTCAATGGTTCATTGTAGTTTAGTTTCAATAGAAGACTCTTCTCCCAAGTAGGTAAGTAGTAGGAAAGTAATTAGGAAATTATACTTGTATAATAGTTGTATTGAATCAATCACTTGTGATTGATACTTTACTGTTGCTTTACTTACTCGGATATCTCAAAGGTCTCATTGAGGCCGCCATCACCCTCGAGTATGGCCTCGAGGCGGCCAATTGTGCGCAGCGGAAGATCGTTGAACGAGTTGAAGATCTGCAGCTGGAACTGATGGGCACAGAAGGGTTCCTCCTCTCGGGTCAACAGATACAGCTGACCGCGTCCTGTCGATCTGTCCGCATAGTAGCCCATGTTGCCACAACGTGGCACGCCCTCGGCAAGATCCTCGTCATCCTGTGCACAGGGAAAGCACTTTCCCTTAAGGAAATCGTCGTAGTTGGCACAGGGGAATGCTGGAAACATGCAGCGCGGTGCCACTGAGTCAATGAAGAACTTGTAGGCGCGTCTATGGTTGCACAGTGAACGTCCCTCCTCATCCTCCGCCGCCTGGGCAGCTGTACAAAAAAGGAGAGAAATTAGCATTCAATTGAAATGCAATTCTACAAATCTGTAACTAACACCAGATAAAATCCGTGACGGCGCCTACAAAGAGATTGGAACAACCCGTCTGCACACGACCGCCATTTGGATAGTAATCAACATGTCCCATTGGCTGCCACGATCCCAGGCCACCCAATATCAGATTCTCGCCATTCGAATGTATCACATCGACGAATTCGGCATCGCTGCTGTCCAGTCGCACCTTCGGATGCTGTGCCTCAAAGAGCGGTCCGGCCGGATCCAGGCCGGTGATGCGCGACAGTCCGGGCAACTCGGCGCCGGCAAATCCTGAGACATGGGCGCCAAGGCTGAAGCCAATCACATGGGTGCGCATCAGATTAAGGCCCTTGTGCTGCTCCAGATGGCGCAACAACATGGCCAACTGTTTGCCCACCAGACGCGTGTTGGCCGCAGCCCTCACATAATTCGGAAACGTGGCGCCATTCTCCCAGTCTACACAGATGACAATGCAATCCTCCTGCGGGAACACACAAGAATATAGCTGGCTACATATTTGGGTTGCAAATGCAAGCTTACCACTGCCATCAGAGCGGTCTTCATCTCATAGATCCAGACATGGGGACAGGCAGAGCCAAAGCCGTGGACAATGACGCGCACGGAGAGTTCATCGAAACCCTCGAGATCATCGATGGACGGTGGCGGGGATTTCTTTGGACTCGAGCTGCTGCTGCTGCTTGGCCTGTCGGTGACTGTTGCATTGTTGCCAGTGGCAGCTGTGGAGCTGGGTGAGCTGGTGGTGTCCGTTGTGGGGTCGGATTCGCGTTTTGCCTTGGCCTTGGCTTTGGCGAAGGCCGCGGTCATATTGAGGAACGACAATTCCATCAGCGGCTGATCAGAGCGCTGGCGAGTCGAGTAGAAGAAGAACTTGGTGTTGATCTCCTCGGGCGATGACGGCAGCATCTCCAGATAGGCAAACGGACCCGAGTCCTCGAAGCAGCCCAACTCATTGTAGCAGACACGCTTCACCGCTCGCTTGCTGCGTCCGTGTTGCAGCTGACGCTGTTGCTGCCACCGCTCGTGTGACTGCAGTGAGGCATGCACCGCCTCAGATAGTTCCGTAAAGTTAGCATAGCGTTGCTCTCGCAATGTGGGCGTGGCATCCGCAGCCGCAGTCACAGCCGCACTCAGGCCACTCACTTCCTTGCCACGAGCTGTAAAATGCGATGAGTAAGCGAAATGTGAATTGACGTATCGCAATTTCAATTTCAAATTTCAAATTGTAATTTGTTGTTTATGTGGCGAAACAATTGAGCACTTTGCAAGCAACTCACGCACATTCTTCAAGCCCCATAGACATTTGAAAATCAAATATGATATTTGGATAGGCACATAACTATATGATATATCTAGAGTCTGATCACACTATTGTGAGTTCATCAGGTACAGTCACTTCCTCTTTTTCTAGTCTCTATTGAAATTATCTTTCTATTTAGCGTTTAAACATGTTATATTATACAATATAAAGATGAATATGTGAGATACCCGCTACCGCTATTATTCTTTAAATATGTCAAATTAATACACCATAAAAATACTAAAATATAACAAAGACCATATTTTGTATAGTACTTCTTTCAAAATATACTATATAATACTAAAATATTCCAGATTATCATTCAAAGTTTAAAGACCCGTAGGTGGGCGTCTTTTTCCCATACAAAAATGTTTCTTAAATAACTTCTACACTTTTTAAATCGTCTTCAATACACTAACATTTAAACATGTTATATTGCTTAAAATCAAGGACTGACCTATGTAAATGGCGATGATTCAACTTCAGAGACTCGCTAGACACCGATGTCAACAGTTTTATAATTGTATTAAAAGAGTATACATTTGTATAAATGTAGTATAAAAATAAAATTAAGATCATCTTTTTTGTAGATTAAATTATAAGATGCTCAATTAAGCTAAGTGCAAGTGAATTTATATATAGACAGTGAACTTCATAAAGCAAACTTGCTGCGGTATTTTATCTTAAAATATACCAAATATAGCGATGATAATATTTGATTGAAAGAAATAATATTACATTCAAAATATATCAGATTCTTCACTACAACCTGACAATAAATCAGAGGTTTTGTAAAATATAAAATAATTTCTTACTTCTGAATTTTAAATTCAGGCATCATATCAGTGTTTGCTATATAACATTAATATTTTCTAGAAGCTTTTGTTTTTTCGACAAATTCTGTCATAGTCTCTAAATATTTTGCTTTCTGCGTATCAACACTGAGATTCTAAGCTCTCTGTAGTTTTCAAAATATTGCAAAAAGTATTAAATAAATAATTAAATAAAGTGTATTCTAAATAAAGTAAAATAAAACAAAGAATATAAACTAAATAAAAAATAACCAAGATATGAAAATTAATTTATATTTACATATTTTACAAATTATTTCGAAATGATTATTTTAATTTGTGAAATGTTTGATTTCATATTGCGAAAGAATACAAGTTGGTCATTAAATACTGTTCATATAGTATAAACCCGGAAGTTGTTTAGCATATATAGCTTATGAGTGCGCTCATTCAAGTTGAACTCAGCAGAGGAGAGATAACAGAGTAGGAAGAAGGCTTCGCGGAAAATTTATGGAATTTTGTGAGACGCCGAGATATGTACATATATAATATAACATGTGTGTGATGATTGTCATAGGCAATTAAAACTAATCAAATCTAGTTGGAATCTCATTAATGGCAACGCGTAAAATATTTTCATTTGGCGCTTTCGAACGTGCCGATGACATAACCCCCATCCACATGGATGTCTGGGTGTCTCAGTCTCCCCACAAATATGGCTCCGTTAGCTGAAAGCGATGATAAATTACCGAGGCGTGATTGCGTTTTCAAAGCGAACTAAAAAAACTAAAAACAAACCACGCTTCGCCACACACGTCGCCATCGCCAAGTGGCAAATAATTATAATGATATGTATTATCATGATCATCTATGCGAAAATCAAAAGAAATTACATATCTTGGGTGACGAAGTCAGATGGCAAGATGTCAACTTCGGATAAGATTGCAATTAGATACAGTGGTAGTCACTTTTATACAGGCAGTAGGAGACATCTCCGACCACATATATTCTTTATAAGCATTAACAGCAGGGATGCCACTCTATTTATATTCAAAATACACCAACTACAACTATCGGTATATTTTAGTAACTTTTGGTATATGAATTCGATATAGTTTAGCGGCAAAACCGTTGGTATATTTTGTACTCCATAGTTTGTAGTATATCGCTACACCACATATAGATTTCGGTATATTTTTGTATTTTTGATATATGATTTCGGTATATATTATAGGAAATACAATTGGTATATTTTGTAAATTCTAATAAAATGTATATTCCATGCTATGTAGTTTATAGCTACACCGTATACAGATTTTGGTATATTTTAGTAGTTTTTTGGTATATTAATTCAGTATATTTTGGAAGTAATACAGTTAAATACTCTTATATTTGTTATACCCCCTGATACATAATATATCGCTACACCATATGTAGCTTTCGGTATATGTATTTTAGTATTTTTGATATATGATTTCAGTATACATAGCTTAGGGATAGTACCGTCGGTATATGTATATTTCGTACTCTATTGTATCATACCCTACATCATATGACGCTATATATTTCGGTATATTTTAGTATTTTTGGGTATATTATTTTGGCAAATATTTTAGCGGTATATTTTGAGTAATTTTTAGTTTATGATTTCGGTATATTTGAACGGTAATACCGCATACATAGTTAAGTTTTCATTGAAAATGATTAGCGGATATCTCACCATCGTACACACTCGACTGAAGCTTTCTTACTAGTTGTAGTTGTTATTTCTGTCGTCTGCCTGATTCACCCATTTGTATCATTAGCAACATCGAAATGTGCTTGGGCAAGTGCCCTCCATTAATCAACACGACGTGACTTTACTATATGTCCCTTATGCAACGAAATGCATCCAAGTTTTTTTTGTGTGTTTTTTATTTTTTAAAGTTTTTTTTTTGTTGTTACTGCTGCACAGACAATGGGAAGCGCTTTACGCTTTAGGCCCATAAAAGTAACGGCCACTTATAAATAATTACTGCACTTTTCTCGAGCTTATGAGCCAAAACCCAACTAAAATTACACCCAGCCTTGTAATTGCGATCCGCTTCTATAACGTTGCAGAGAATTTCCCTCTTACAAAAAAAATAAAAATAAAAAAAATGATCTCTAATTGAGTCTTGCAACAGTAAAAGATTGTTGTGGACTGTGGGAATTCATCAAGCAAATGGTATCGAGATCTTAAAATATGGCAAAATTCGTTTATTAAATTAAATTCTCAGTATTAATACAAATATAAAAAAATGAGTATATGGAAAAGACTCTTAAAAGATTTTTGAAGAAAATTCTTGGTATTAATTTAAGATAAAAATAAATATATATAACAAATTTTGGGAAATTTTAAAATATGTGGCACTGACATAGCAAAAGACTGTTATTGAACAGAATTCATAGTATTAATACAAATAAAACAAGTAAGAAACCCGAGTGTGCTCGACATTTAAGTGCCCGCTACCCATTTTCAATAAAACTATATTTTACAAAAAAAACAAAACATACCGAAAAATACTAAAATGTACCGAGGGCAATATTTGCATTCAAAATAAACCATAAAGTAAAAAATCTATCAGATTGTCAGTCAAAGCAACTAAGGCCCGATTGCTTTAGTCGTGGAATAACGAGTTTCAAGAAATTTTGTGTTTAATGATAACGAGATCTTTCAATTTAGGAAAAGATTAATATTAAGCAAATTTCTTAGTATTAATTTAAAATGGAATTTTAAACTTTGTGGTAAGAGCTCAGTTTTACATATTTCGTTTTAGCATAATTAATAATTCATTGGGGAGTTTTCGAACTGAAATGACTCATGAAGTTGATATGAATTTAACTATTTTAATCATTGTGAATGAGCTGCAATAAAGTGTTATGAATTGAGATATTAAATTAGTTTCTAATAAACTGTAAGCTTTAACATTTTGTGTTTCACACAATAAAAAGTAATACCACACTAAAGCATTTGCAAATGGGACTGTCGAATCGATACGAATAACATGTAGATAACATATACGAGCTACAAGCGTTGGGTCTCTAATTACCAGCCAGATATTGGGAGTATTTTTTAATGGATATGTCAGGGGTGTTGTCATTGTATTGTAGTTGTCAGTTTCGTGTTTTCATTTGCGTTTAACACTTTGAACATACATTTATTTTTGTCTTGTTTTTTTTTTTTGCATTGCAGTCGCTTCTTTCGCTTTGTCGACTGTTTCCGATTACATGTGTCTGTCTGCCGGTATCTGTGTCTGTGTACGTGTGTGTGTGTATGTGCGAGTAGTTGTGGTATTTATGACGATTGTGCAATCCGTGAAGTGTTCACTTGTCGAGCGTCAATGGCGAAAAAATTGTCAAGTGAAACTCGTCAGGGGCCAAATAAATTAAAAGACACCCACAAACCCCCGACGGCCTTGCAGAGCAGAGCCAGCAGAGGAAAGCGGAGAGGAGGACCGCACTCAAAAAAAAAAATAAATATATATATATACATATATGTATATAGTATATAAAAAGTAAACGCAATTTTAAAGCGGAAAGCATCCTCAGTAGGTTTTACAATTTAGCACACAATAAATCAATTAGAGAGAGCTGAGAGGGAAGGGGAGACAAAGTCCAAGTGTCGAGTCAATTAGTTAATGGAGCGAGTGCCAAGTACCGCTACTTACCGCTAGAGTGTGTGCTGAGCAGCAGCAACGAGAGGGCGATGCAAATGTGCAGCATTGTTTTCCTTGTTGTTGTTGTTGTTGTTGTTGTCGTTGTTCCGGTTGTTGCAACAGTTTATCCAATCAAGCTGATAACACCGAAGTGGTACTCATAGAGAGTTGTATCGTCGAATTGACCCTAGAGCGGGTTCACGCGCTCTCTATCTCTATCTGTATCTCTCTATCTGTATCTGTATCTGTATCTGTATCTGTATCTGAATCTTTGTTTCGTTTTTTTCTCTCTCGCTGTTGCTCAGCTTCGTTGAGTCGCTGGCATTGCACTTGCTGAGTGAGCTTTTTTGTTTAATAATATTATTAATGTTATTTCTTGTGTTGTCGCAGTGTGTGTGCGTGTGTGTGTGTGTGTGCTGGGCTTTATACTTTGTTTGTTTGCAATGCTTTCGGTATTATGCGCTTGTGTCTCTTTCGCTTTGGTAATAGCAATAAACCATAAACAAATTCACTTTCACTTATTTGTGAACCTGCCGGCCAAGTCGTGACTGGTTCCTGGCCACGGCCAATGGCTGGTGGCTGCTGTCTGCCGTCTGTTGGCTGACTCACTGACTGACTGACTAAAGCAGAAGCAGATGCAGAGATGGACAGAGAGCCACAGACACGAACTACGCTTGGTTTGCTCTATGAACCAAGCTGGGCGTTGGTGTTGGCAGTTAACTTTGCGCTTGATTGAATTATGCGGCAGACGCTTCACCAGCTGAGCTTTCACTTGACCAACAACAGCGGCTCCAATTTGTGACAGATGCTTGAGCTCTGATTGATGGTGATTGCCGTTGATTGATTGTTTATGAACTCCGTGTGGTCTGCAATTCAAAAGAAACAAAATCCATTTACAATTGCAACCAACTGTTGCAGCAGCAACTGTTGTCGCTATTGCTATTGCTACTGCTGCCGTTGTTATCGGACTGTCTGCATATTGTATAATAAGCCGGTTGACAGACAGACAGGATGTCGGCTAAGTGACGGGTTCATTGACCATTCATCGTCTTATGGCTCTTTGATTCTCTAGCCACACGACAGAAATAACTACAATGCTAACAACAGCAACAGCAACAACAACAACAACAACAACAACAACAGCAACATCAGCTATAAAAGCAACAACATTAACAACTATAGTTCAAATATAAACATTGTTAATAAGCACAAGCATACGCATGCATACATTACACTATGCAACAAATTCAATAAACAACAAGTGAGAAAACTAAAGTAGAGTGTGTTGGACTGAGAGATACCCGGTATTCATTTCTCAGAAATTCAAAAGAGTACGAAACAGGTAGTAAGTGAAAGATGTGTTCAAAAATATACTGCACATAAATACTGAAAAAATACCGAATATACCAACAACTCAATTTCGTATATCAGTATACTGTTTTTATATACAAATATAAATATACCAAAAACTCGTTTTAGTATTAATATATTGTTGTGATAACCCGATTTTTTATTTTTATTTTGAATAAATGCAAAACAGTTCAAAGGTATACTAAATTGGTATATTAAAATAATACTGAAATATACCAAAAATTATGTTTCGTTTGTAAATATACTATTGTGGAAAGACTAATTATTGTTAAAATAAACTGCACAGAAATACTGAAAATACCAAATATACCAAAAATCAGTATACTGTTGTGATATAGACGATGCGTACTTTGAATAAATGCCAAAATGTTCGAAGGTATAATTAAATTGAATGATATATTACTGAAATATACCAACAATTTAATTTGTATTGTAAATATAATATTGTGAGATGACTTATTAGTGTTAAAATTTACTACACACAAATACTAAAAAAATACCAAAAACACAAAAAAACTCAATTTCGTATATAAATGTACTGTTTCGATATACACGATGCGTGAGAAAATATACTAAATTGAAATACTAAAAGAATATACCAACAATTATATTTGGTTTCTAAATATACTATTGTGACCGAAATTGGGGAAAAATACTAAAATATACCAAAAGCTGTATTTCCTTTACCAAAAATATCAACTTGTCATCTTGATACGGGCAAAATTTTTCCTATAATACGGGTACAAAACGGGCATTAAAATGTTTAGATTGACAACGCTTCTACTTGATATTAATTTATAAGCAATTTTTGTAATGCATCATTGCACGTAGATTATGTATTGTTACCATAACAAAAAAAAATGAACAAAGTTTTAATAAATAACTTCCGTTTTTTACACTATTTTTAAAATTGCGAGTCTACAGACAATTTACCAATATAATTAAATGCATTACTTTATTTCCTAAAGTAAGTAATAATGAAATAAGTATTATTGTTTATTATCGTCTATAATTATGTATTGTTGCTATCGACATTTAATTAGATAATTCCGCATATTTAATTACAATTAATCAAAGCTTGGTAATAGATTGTTTGTAAGTCGATTACAACTGAAGAAATGCGTTATGAATAATGGATAAATTGGATTTGATAAGATTGTCATTTAATACAAATTCTTTGGTATTTTTAATGTAACATCAAATTATTTGTAAAAAGTACTTGAAATGTAAAAAGAAAAGTAAAATTTGGGAATTAAACAAATATATTCTATATTGCAGTCAGCAGAATTTAAAATACTGATCCCAAAAATAAAGCGATGTCTTGTTGTACAGTGTTGTAGCATTGAGTTGAACGTTGAACGCTGAGCATTGTTAGCTTGAATGTGGACATTTGGGTCAACAGCAGCAACAGCAGCAGCTGAGAGTCGTCGCATAGTCGAGAGTTGAGAGTCGAAAGACAAAAGAGACAAGAGTTTGTCATCGCTTTTTAGCTTTTGTTGACTGTGATTTTTTTTTTTTTGGTTTTGTTTTTGGTTTTGGCCAATTTTCAAAGAAACTCCATGTGTTAATTGCGCGGGAGAGTCGCGTAAAGCAGACGCGGCATCTAATAGGTTAATGCTGTTAAAAGCCCGCAACGAAAGTGAAAACTTTAAACACCCAAGGAAAGGGGCCAAGATAAGAAATCAAAACATCACCAGCAACTGAAACTGAAACTGAAACCGAACTGAAACTGAAACTGACATATTGAGAGCGTGTGTGTAACTTTGATCGATTGATTTATTGTTGTTATTGACTTAATATCGATTGTTCATTGAGCTTCACTTTCGTTGGTTATCGCCATGCGACTTTTCAATTAGCACCTCGCCACTCAAGTCGAGTCGAGTATTAGGCAAGTATTTATTATTTGTCTATCTTTTTTTTGCTCTCTCAAATCTTCAACTCTACATCTGATTGCAACATCGCTAACAAATTGCCCCATTGAGCCCTCAAGGAGCTCTTGTTTTCACTTAATTGATGTTGATTAACAAGCCGAACTGCAAAAACGGTTTTACCCAAAAATGATTGTCAAAGTGAATCATAGTTGTGAATCAAAAATTGTTGAATCTAGTTCGAGTTCGAAGATTTCCCTTCTGGTTACCTTATCGATTGAGCGAAACTCTCTCAATGTCCACTGCAAGTTCATTCACAGCGAGTCGCATCGTCGGATCATCAATCAGCTGTGATTCGATGGGGTCTGTGACCACCCGCAAAATGAAGCGTTGAAAGGCGGAACCAAAGCATCGAGGGGCAACGAAGCGTGGAGCAGCGCAAAGGGTAAACCGCTTGTGGCTTGTGGCATCAATCGGGGGGCATCAGAGCCAAATGGCCAATTTCTCAGCTCTGCTGATGACAGATGAAACTGTCGCAAGTTGCCGGGAAAGCAACAAATAATAAAGAAGAAGAAGAAGAGCGACAAAACAAAAACACAAAAACACAAAAACACAAAAATGGAAAGTAAATTGGCAAAAAAAATAACGCTTCTAAACGTGGCTTTCGCATGACTTCTTCTACGCTCAGAGCTCAGAGCCCAGCGCTTAGCGGCAACTTCAGTTTTAGAGTTTAATTGTTGCCACAGCGCCGCTGTGTGGCACGGCGTTGGTGTCAGTTGTCGCCGGCATTCGTCAGCCACTTTCAAATAGATTAACCCAATTTGGGTTGCTGGGTCCGCTTTCAGTTGGAAGTTTGACTTCATTTTCGCATTTGCAGCTAATTTGGCTCATTAGATAAATGGCAGACGGACGCCGCTGTTCGCTGTTCGCTGTCCGCTGTGTGCATGTTGCAAGCACATGTTGCTGCCAGACTCGACTCAAGAACTGGCTTCGCGCATCCAGCGCATTGGGAAAGCAAGAGCTGCGAAATCGAACCATGCCAATGAAAAGCGCAACTAACTGACTAACTGACTGACTGACATAAATTGGGGCCCACACACTCACACACACTTACTCTCTCAATTGGCCAACATCGAATCGTTGGTTGGAATTGTTCAATCGTTCGCTCCTCCACTTGCCGCGCCAAACAATGCTGCAGCATTGTGGCAACATTTTGGGCAATCGCTTTGATTGATTTGCAAACTAAAAACAACTTTATCTCTCTACCTCCCCTCTCTCTCTCTCTCTCCCGTCTGCCGCTCTGCTCTGGTCTATGTGTGCCATTTAATGCCTGTTTTTGTTTTCATCATTTTTATGGCCATACAAAAGACTTAGGCAACGAACTTGCCAACGAAAAGATTTGAAATTTCCTTGGCCAATTTTCGCATGTCAGGCAAGTCGCATAAATAGTTTCCTGTTTGTTACGACGGACGGACACGAGGAACCAGCAACTCAACTCAACTCAACTCAACTGAAGGGAGGCAGCCAACGCTGCGCTGGACAGCAACAACAACAACAACCACAACAACAACATCAGCAAGAAAATTTATGAAAAATCAGTAGCGCATAAAATTTCCGCCGTTATTTGTTGATTTGTTGGCTGTCGCGGTTGCTGTTGTTGTTGCTGCTTCTGTTGTTGAGTTGTTTCTGATATGACTGTCGTTGTTGTTGTTGTTGTGGTTGTTGTTGCATTGACTTTTCACAAGAATTTCCAACAGCGGCAATCTCATTGTGCATGCATTGCATGCAGCCAAGAAGCCAAGAAGCCGAAAAGACAATGCGCCATAAATCAACAGACGGCAAAGCCAGCCAACGGTAAAATGCATAGCCAGAAGTTACACCAACAACAACAACAATAACAATAACAATGTGACAGCACCAACAACAATAACAATTACATACATGCAATAACGAACGTGTCTGACACACATTTTGGGCTCTGGGCTTTGGGCTTTGTGCCATATCTAGTCGTAATCCAGGCTCCCAAGCTCAACCAGTTCTGCTGGGGGAAAAAGCACTTGACTGTGTAGAAAAGCCACAAAGAAAGAAGGCTTAGTCAAAGGGGGGAATGGAAAGGTAAGGCGGCGGAGAGTTCAAGTGGGCGTGATGAAAGCGTGGGCAGAAACCGAAGCACTTGTTTCGGATGACCCAATTGAAGACAAACTTGCCAAAATGTGTCTTCAATTAGACAGAGAGAACAAAAAAGTATAAATTAAATTAAATTAGATTTCGACTAAATACTAAACATATACAGAAAACTATATTTTTATAATTATATACTACTACATTGAAAATACAACATAGAGTAGTATATTTTGAATGTAGTAGTAGTAAAATATACCAAAGAATAGTATATTTTGAATGTAGTAGTAGTAAAATAGAGCGAAGAATTTAAAACCAGACAGCTGCAGCCGATTGAATTAAGAAACCACATAAAAAGAAGGAAAAGAAGGAGGGGAAGGAGAAGATAAGGCGGCGGAGAGTTCAAGTGGGCGTGATGAAAGCGTGGGCAGAAACCGAAGCACTTGTTTCGGATGACCCAATTGAAGACAAACTTGCCAAAATGTGTCTTCAATTAGACAGAGAGAACAAAAAAGTATAAATTAAATTAAATTAGATTTCGACTAAATACTAAACATATACAGAAAACTATATTTATATATTAATCTACTTCAACATTGAAAATACAACATAGATTACTCCATTTTGAATCCAGTAGTAGTAAAATATACCAAAGAATTTAAGACTCGTCTGCTATAGCACAAACACTAAAATATACCCCAATTAAATGCTGTACAAAATTTAAAATATACCAAAAGCTATATTTATTATATCACTTTAATACCACATTCAAAATATACCAAAACTGTTGAGACCCGACAACTGCAACCGATTCATAGATAGAAATAGGGGAAAAACGAAGGCAAAGGGAAGACGGTGAAGAGTTCAAGTGAAGGCAAACTTGCCAAAATGTGTCTTCAATTAGACAGAGAGAACAAAAAAGTATAAATTAAATTAAATTAGATTTCGACTAAATACTAAACATATACAGAAAACTATATTTTTATATTAATATACTACTACATTGAAAATACAACATAGAATAGTATATTTTGAATGTAGTAGTAGTAAAATATACCAAAGAATAGTATATTTTGAATGTAGTAGTAGTAAAATAGAGCGAAGAATTTAAAACCAGACAGCTGCAGCCGATTGAATCAAAAAACCACATAAAAAGAAGGCAAAGAAGGAGGGGAAGGGGAAGGTAAGGCGGCGGAGAGTTCAAGTGGGCGTGATGAGAGCGTGGGCGGAAACCCAAGCACATGTATCGGATGACCCAATTGGAGAATTAAAGAACTTGCCAAAATATGTCTTCAATTATACAGAGAGAACAAGGGCACAAAAAGAACTGCAAATGGAGAGATTGAGAGCATCCAAAGAGAGATGATCAAAGCAACAATTAATTGGCGTAAAAATAAAGCAAAAACCTACAGGCAAGAAATCAACCTATTTTTATTTTAAGAAATATCTAACTACAAAAAGCGGCAGCTAATAAGATTATTTATTGAAAAGATTCTCAGAAGCAAAAAAGAAAAATAGAATGTGATGATTAAAATGGGTCAAAGTTGATAATAGAAACTTATAATAAAAATATACAAAATAAACTCGTTAAAGTTAGAAATAACAACTTGCCAACGACTTAAAAAAAGATACAAAATTTAATAGAAAAAAATCAATCAATGCGATGATTTTAAACGATAAAAGTTAACAAGAGCAAAAAAATAAACAAAACAGAAATTTCAATAGTAAAAATCAATCCCATGCTTAGAAATAATAAAAAAAAAATAATAAGAACAGAATAGCAATTTGATTGAAAAGAACATTTAAACTAAAATTAGACTTAATTCTATGATTAAAACAATAGAAATGGAGAGGATATTGAACTTATGACAAAAATACACAAATGCCAATATAACAAAATAATATACTTAAGTAAGTTAGGAATAGCAGCTAAAAAGAAAAGATACAAAATTCACTCCCGAAGGAAAAACAATTCGATCAAAAAAACGATTAAAGTAAGGAAATGAAATTGATTCAACTTTTGCATATACTTATGATAAAAATATTCAAATTTTAGTATCAACAAAGAATCAACTCGCAAGAAACAAAAATTAAAAATATATAATAAACAAGTTATAAAACTACAGTCGAGAGTGATCAATTTTGAGATAACTTTAAGTTAAATATGGCGTTATTATTATTGAAATATTCCGAATGAATATACCAAAAAATACAAAAATATACCAAAGACTATATTTGGTATACATACAAGTATATACTATACAATTCAAAATATATCACTTAATAGCAAGAAAAGATTAAAGTCTAGAAAATCTATGAACCTGAACTGCGGGTTAGTTAAACACAACAAATCGTGCAACACAGCTAAGAAGCTGTTGGCAACCACCTCAACACAACACAGCAGAACACAACACATAATAAATCAACAACCGGAAGAGCAGAGAGTGAAGAGTGAAGAGTGAAAGAGAGAACTCGGAGTGAAGTGGGGTCAATTGGGAAAGCGTAGGAAGCTAGCTCACATGACCCAATTCATGAGACAAGCACACAGTTATGACACTTGGAATAGAGAATAGAAGCCTCCAATTACTACAGAGTATCATCGTATAAGTATCTAGCATTTATCTCAAGTAACTCGCATAACTCTCATTTTATACGACACAATTAAATGTGTTTTGTCTAGACTGCCAGATGAAACGGTTTAGACCGCAATTGTAGTGGGGATCACTTAACTAACCCGCCGGTAATGCCGATAACACTGTGCCACTGGATCACCATCTGCCCCAGAGACCTAAATACACTACAGACCAAACAATGCAATAAGATACAACATCCCCACCGAATGCCATGCAACATTGTTGACACCTTAAGAACGTTGATAATTGTGGCCAAGTGATAAATTATCTTTGTCCTCATTGTCGCAACTAGAAAGTGGAGAGAATCTGCAGAAAACCAGCTGAAAAACACACATAACGATAGTTCTCTATCGCAAATACTATCGGCATTTTGAAAAGAAATTCAAAGTCTCTGATAATTTGATAATACTACAAGAATATATAAAACAAAGAAAGTCTTTATAGTTAATCCTTAATTAATTTATTTTAATGGTAAATCATAACTTCAAAGTGAAAGGAGTTTTAAGCTTAGCGACTGAAAAGCACTCAGAACGATAACAATTACTATCGGCATTCTTAAAAGTAGCTCAAAGACCTTGATAAATTGATAATAATACAAGAATACATAGAACGATGTTAGACTTCAGTTACCTCTCAAACAATTTATTTTAATGCAAAATCATAACTTGAAAGAGGAAGGATTTTTAAGCTTAGCACATATAACGATAGTTCTCTATCGCAAATACTATCGGCATTTTGAAAAGAAATTCAAAGTCTCTGATAATTTGATAATACTACAAGAATATATAAAACAAAGAAAGTCTTTATAGTTAATCCTTAATTAATTTATTTTAATGGTAAATCATAACTTCAAGGTGAAAGGAGTTTTAAGCTTAGCGACTGAAAAGCACTCAGAACGATAACAATTACTATCGGCATTCTTAAAAGTAGCTCAAAGACCTTGATAAATTGATAATACTACAAGAATATATAGAACGATGTTAGACTTCAGTTACCTTTCAAACAATTTATTTTAATGCAAAATCATAACTTGAAAGAGGAAGGATTTTTAAGCTTAGCACATATAGCGATAGTTCTCTATCGCAAATACTATCGGCATTATTAAGAATAGCTCCAAATTCTTCATTATTTCAGTTATTTCTTGAATAACATGCTTTAATTGTAAATCTATGCAGAACTAATTAAATTATCATTATATTAAATTATCAAATATTAAATACAACTTTTTTAATTACTTAGTTATCTATATATAAACATCGCTCATTTTAGTTAATAAAAAATACCTTTATTTTATAGATAAATTCAGAATTCATTTTGAAGACTCATTCACTGCATTTTCATAATTTGAAAGCTTGTGGATTTTGATTTAAGTTTTCCACTTGTTGAGCTCAATTGACTCGTGACCTTGCGGATGTCAACAACCACAGCAGCGCCAACAGCAATCAAACTAACAACATCAACAACATCAACTCGAGCTGGTCTCAATCATTGGCTGTTAACTGCAGGTGAATTATGTTAACTCAAAAGCGACAATCACAACAATAAAGTGTTTAACTAAATTTAAATTTGTTGTCGTTGTCGTTATAGTTGTTGTTGTTGTTGTTGTTGTTGTTATTGTTGCTGTTGTTATGCATGGCATTGAAGGAATTTATGCAGTTTAATTGAAAACAATTTTCGTCATATGAGAGTGCTTCAACATGAGATGCTCATATGCAAAATACCCTATACACCATCTCGGAATAGTAAAGCAAGTTACTAAAATTGAAATAAAAAACTACACTTGGATTTAATTGAGATCTTACAAATTGAGAGATCAATCAATCAATCTCATTTTCACTTTTTACAGGGTATTAACAGCTACTGGTCTTTGGGACTTTAGTTTGCACTTTTGTTGATTTAGACTTTACACCATGAATTTGTTTGTTGCTATCAAAATTGGCTGCCTTTTGTTTGGTCTCTGCAATTCGTGTCAATGTCAGCATGATTTTTTTTCTTAATATTTTTTTTGTTCAGCTATGTTTTTTTTTTTTTGTATACATATGTCCAATGCTTTATGAAGCTGCAGGGGAAGGGGGTAGAAGAAGGTGCCTTGTAATGCGCTGCAAACGAGTTTCAGCAAAGAAGCAAAAAAAAGGCATGCATAATAGCAAGCAGTGCAAGCAGTGCCTAAAAGACTTAAGCGACAAACTTGAAATGCAACAGGTGCAAAAGAAAAAAGACTGCACAAAATGGACACGAAGTAGGTGAGAAAATTATGCGAAAAATGTCTGCCTAATGCATACAACATAAAAAAAAACAAAAACAATATGTTAAACTGCTCATTTGTGATAAGCAACAATAGCAAATCCCAGCAAAACAACAACAACAACACAATCATCGCCATCATCATCATCATAATGATCTGCGGCTGCTGGTTTTGGGGCCCAGCTCACAGTTTCACTTGAGGCGCGTGAAAGTTGCGCTTCATAGCAAAAACAAAAATCAAAAAATCAAAAACAAAATAAAATACGAAAAAAATAAAACACACACACACACAGACTCACACATGCACAGTGGCACAATTGAAAGACAGTTTACAATAAAAAAGGGCGGGCGCACTCCAAAGCCAAAGCCAAAGGCAAAGCCAAAGACAAAGACAAACAACAAACGCACACTGCCTGCAATTAATATACGCACATTTTTGTGTTGTGTTGTCCGTTTGTAGTATTTGATATTATAGTATTATGATTGTTGTTGTCGTTAAATATCAATGCTCGCAACACACAAAAAAAAAACAACAACAATAATAACTTGCGCAAAGCGGCGGCGACCGGACAAAACCAAAAACAAAAAACCTGAAGATGCAACGCACGAAGCCGACGGCAGCGACGTCAAGCTGCAGCAGCGATCAACGATAAACGGAATAAAAGTAAAATGAAGAAAACAGTGCCCGAACGAACAGGCGACGAAACACGAACCGCAGACCGTCGCGGCTGTAGATCAACTGAACTGCCCGAAACGCACAATGCAAGAGCAGCAAGCAAGCACGAGCTCGGCTCGGCTCGGCTCGGCACGTCGTTTATCATCGGCTGCTGTCGGCAAAAGCTCGGCTTCTTGGCACTGCCAGACCATGATACAATAACACAAGGTAGTCTCGTCGGAAAAGCTGCCCCTTATCGACAGTAGAGCTTTGCGATTAACCCTTCAATTGCGCATAGGGTTTAATTGTTCCACTATATTAAAAAGAGTTGAAATGTTTTTTATAATTTAATTTTTAATAGTTTAGAAGTTGAAAGTAATCGTTATTTTTGTTTTTGATTACTAATTATTTTGTTCAGGTTCTTAATTCTATCATAAAGTTCAAATATATATATAATATAATTGCAATCTGACATTTTTGTCTTGCGCAAGGGTTAATCTCCACAAAAAAAATCGTCCGCGCACAACCTTTCGCTTCAACAAGCACGAGCGCACTGACGATAGTGGCTCGAAGCCGAACGTTAAGGCACGCGACGAGACTACCTTGTGTTATTGTATCATGTGCCAGACTGTCATCGGGTCGACTGATCCACTGGTGGCCTGGCCCCATGATACAATTATACAAGGTAGTCCCGTCGTCAAAAAGCTGTCCGTAATCGACACCGTACATAAGTGCGAGTGAAACGACTGCGCCTAGTGAGTGCGAAAGAATCGACAGTAGAGCTTTGTGATTAACCCTTCAATGGCGCATAGGGTTTAATTGTTCCACTATATTAAAAACAGTTGAAATGTTTTTTATAATTTAATTTTTAATAGTTTGGAATTGGATAGTAATCGTTGTTTTTGTTTTTGATTACCAATTATTTACTTCAGGTTCTTAATTCTATCATAAAGTTCATATTTATATATAATATAATTGCAATCTGACATTTTTGTCTTGCACAAGGGTTAATATTTAGGGAAAAAATCGTCCGCATACAACCTTTCGCTTCAACAAGCACGAGCGCACTGGTCGATAACACTCTGTAGCCGAACGAAAAAACGTACGACGGCACTACCTTGTATAATTGTATCATGGCCTGGCCATTGGCATCGTCGTCACAAGTCGCGACACGTACGATTGCCAAAAGCCACCAACAACAACAGCAGCGACAAGAAACTACAGAAAAACCAGCAAGTTGCCAAAGCAATGCGAATGTTGTTGGAGTGGGAGCGAGAAAGGGAAACTGCTGGATGCATTACTAGGGCCGTCGATTGGCCGCCGATATCGATGTGCACTGGCAATAAGCCAAAAGAGAGCAAAGCAAAGCACGCGTGCTGCTCGGCTGCCCACAGAAAGTTCTTCTCATTTGACCCAGTTAAATGGCTCGCAAATCTGAACACGCTCCAAAAAATGCCACCGCCACAAATACCGCTTAAGTGCTTACTAAAACGGGGTATGACAAACCAACGCTATCTTCACTTTGCAATATGAAGTCTACTCTTCGCAACTGTAGCATACTTTTGGGCATCAACTCTTATTGTTGCCTTATCTTTGCTGTACAGGGTATCTTTTCGTCCAGCATTCGGAGTCAAAGCATTTAACAACTTCGCGTTAGTCAGCAGTGACCTGTTATCGCATTAATCATCACATTGGCTATACATATAGAAAGTACTATAGTATGGAAGTCCCCCATCGAGGCTAACAGCTCAACTTCATATCATTATCGAATCGAACCACAATTCACAATTTCTGTCGCTCTTTTTAATTACGTGCCATACAAATATAGTTAACCAGCACAAATCTTGGAGAATTGCCCTATTTATGCTAATCGTTACAAAGTAATCGACCAATTAAACAATTGTGTTGAAATACTCAAAGTCTATTGAATTACATCTCTTTAGTTTATTACTCTAATTAATTTGAAAAAATATATATTCATAAAACTAACACTAATAAAAGAACTAAAATAACAAAAAAAAACAAAATTTTATTTTTAACTTCAGTTATAATTTGGTAGTAAAGTTACCGACTAATTAAAATTTAATTGTGCTGAAATGCTTAATAGTTTGTATTTATGACTGTAATTATTAAATAAAAAAAAACAAGAAAAAAATGGATATCTAATCTACATCTAATGAAGCGACCAACAAAATACAACATAAAAGAATATTAAAGCGTGAACGAATTGTAGTTGTGTTGAAATGTTCGAGATTGTATAAATAATTGCAATTAAAAATAAAATAATAAATATTAATAAAGTAATGAAAAGTTTGCTATAATAAGAGTCCTAAATTTTTAGCGTAAAACAAAAGATATTCAGAAGAAAAAAACTGTTGCAATATTGGAGTTATACATGTATTTATCATGATTTGGTGATTCTTAAACTAAAGTTGAGTTTAAAAGCTATAATTGATCCAAAGAGATTATATTTAAATTAATATTTTGGATTTATTGCTAGCAATAGAAAATAAACACCAAAAATATCATTAAAACGACTACTGATAAAGTAAATAAAAGTATATTAATAAAAAGTAAATCGATTTTCCTCAAAACAAAAAAAAAAAATAAATTCAAAATAGAAATACAATAAAATTTAAATCGTAAATCTAAATTCATATGGTACAAAACTTAATTACGGGTCTAAAAATATTACACAATGAATTAAATTCCAAATGGCGTTATCGGAACTCAAACAAAAAAAAAATAATAATAATATTTCACTCCTGAAAACCAATACACTTCAAACATCTCTGTAAAATTATATTTCACTTCTTATACTGAAAACAATATACAATAAATAACTCTGTAAAATTTGCCCGCAGTTGAAATAAAGTTACATTTTTCATTTGATAATGATTATTCGATTAGATTCATAATAAGTTTATTTAACAATTGAAAATATATATTTTTTTTTGTTTGATGCCAAATCGAAGAAAAATTGAAAAGCCAATTCGAGACCGACAGTCTCTACAGGGTATCTGTGAGTCGCGTTGCAGTTTTGTTTCAATTTCAAGCTGTTTTGTCCATACGAGTTTATAAATTTTATATCGTTTATTTGTTGTTTCTCGATAGTTTACAATTAAAATTAAGATTGGTTTTGCTGGTTGTTTCTCGCTGTTTGATTAACTGGCTAACTGGCCAGCAGGCCAACTGGCAATTTGACCAGTCTTGGTGTACCAGGAGTGAAGGCAATCGAATGTGGCGCCACACACAGACACAAACAAGCACACACACACACACACACACACACACACACTCACACAGCTAGAGACACACTATATCGATCTGTATATAACATTCGGCTCCATTTCGGGTTTACGACTTAACAATAAGAGTATAAAAAATACATCAACATCTTTTACAATTTGTTTCTTCTTTTTTCATTTTCAGTTTGCCAGCTGCTGCAAGGCTTTTAGTTGTGTGTGAGGAGGAGGTTGTGGTGGTTATTTGGAGGCGTGGCTGTGGTGTTGTTGTTGTTGTTGTAACTGGATCAGCATTACGACAAAAAGTTGCAATCATAATAAACTAATTAACTCACAGAACACATTCGACGACGAAAGGAGAAAGAAACGAGTTTAGAAACTATACAAGATATATAAGATGTTTATATATAGTTGTATGTATGTGTATGTAAATCTTGATCTGTTTGCAGATCCATCTCTATATAGAACCAGGGCTGATCTTGTTCGTTTTCTTTTTCTTTTTCGATTTATGCAATAGGCAACAATTAGAATTAGCTGATGGTGTTGTTTTGGTTCGCTTCCATGTTCATGTTGGCTGGCTTTCTCCTTCTCCCTCTCTCTCGTGCTCTCTCCCTCTCTTTCTTTGTGAATCCTGCAGCTGTGTTTAACCCTCCTGACCAAAGTCCTCTGTGAATTTGCGCAGCTTCGTTAAATCATCCTCGTTGACCGTGGGTTTCGTGCGTGACAACGACTTCAGCATGTCGCGCTGCAAATCAATCGAAATGTAAATATGAACCACGAGAAAAATTCAAATTCCAAATCTCACCATGGTGACGGGCGGTTCGAAGAGCTTGTCGCTGGGCACATCCATCCAGTTCATTTCAACGGCGCCGGCATCGCCCGGCGAGCAAGGCACCAGCAGATCATCGACAATCAGATCCTTGTTGGTTGGACTCGGTCCCGAGACGTGCTTGAAATGCGTGGCTGTCTGCACTTTGCGCACTGGCTCCATCAACGCATCCCGCACCACAATCGATATATCAGCGCCAGAGTAGCTGTTATATAAATAGAAATAGAAAGAGTATGAGTGTGTCTGCGAGTAGAATAGTCCAGTGTGTTTACCCTTCGGTCTTGCCAGCCAACTCCTTGAGATCCTGCTCGGTCAGCACGTGTGTCGTATTGCCCAAATGTATCTTGAACATAACGAGACGCGCATGCGCCTCCGGCAGCGGAATGTAGATACGCTTCTCGAAACGCCTGCGAATCGCAGAGTCCAACACCCATGGGATATTGGTGGCGCCCAGCACAAGAATGCCATCGGTATCGTTGCCCACGCCCTGCATCTGCACCAGAAACTCCGTTTTGATGCGACGCACACTGTCGTTCTCGTTATCCGAACGGGCCGAGCACATCGAATCGATTTCATCGATGAATATAATCGATGGCTTGTGCTGACGGGCCAGCTCAAAGAGATTCTTCACCAGTTTCTCGGATTCACCCAGCCATTTGGACATCAGATCCGAACTGGATACCGAAAAGAATGTGGAACGATTCGCCTCGGTTGCCACAGCTTTGGCCAAATACGATTTACCCGTACCGGGTGGACCAAACAACAGAATGCCCTTCCAGGGGATGCGTTTGCCCGTAAACAGCTGGGGAAACTTGATCGGCAAGATGACAGCCTCCTTGAGGGCCTCTTTGGCGGCATCGAGACCAGCGACATCGGACCATTGCACTTTCGGTTTCTCAATCACAATGGCATCGGCGATTTTGCTTTGCAATTTCTTTTTCTCTGGATCATCGCCGTCTTCATCGTCACTGTCGCTCTTTTTGTCCTTGTCATCTTTGGAGCTGCTGCTGTCGCTGCCGCCCTCCTTCAGTGGTTTCTTCTTGCCCTTCTTCAGATACTCCTTCAGCTTCTCGGCCCGATCCAAATACTGTAGGCATTTGGCGCGTATCGAATCCTTGGCCTTCTCGCCCTGTGCCTCATCTAAACGAGAGAACGCGATTAGCGATTAGCTGGATTTCTTTATATGTAGGCAAGAAGAAAAGGGGGCGTTGCTTTGCCCGAAACTCACATTTGATGGTGTGGAGGAAATACTCGACGCCGTGCTCGTAAAGACGCAATGCCTCCGCATAGTTCTTGTTGCGATCCTCCTCGGTGGCCTTTGTCACCAGATCGATGGCCTTCTGCAGTGTGGTGCCGGCTGCCATTATTGCTGTCTCTGTCTCTTTATTTGGCTGCAAGAGGCACAAAAAGAGCAACACAGACACAATTAACAAGTATCAATTGCCAGTGGCGTCACGGGCACGAGCGCGAGAGAGAAGCGAGAAATAAGGTGAACGAGAGCAAGCGAGAGCATGAGAGTCAGGCGTGGACCATTTGTTGTTTATCGATTTTGGCATTGACAAATTAGCTAACCAAATGCAATTATTGTTATCCTTCTTCTCACGCACACACAATATTGCTTTATTCACGAACAACGAATTTTGTGTGTATGACTAAGCGGCAACAACACCAACCAACATTGGCAAAAACAAAGTGCTGATGGACACACACAAACACCAAACGCACACACACACACACACACACATGCACAAGGAATGTTTGTCGATGTGTGGTGACGTTAGATGAGCAAAACTGAAATCGCCTGCTATTTGGTTTTGGTTTTTTCTATTGCACGTTTCAATTGATTTCAATGCGCACTTACAATTTGTTCCTCGAGTGTTGTTGTTTGTTTGGCAGCACTTTAATTTGATCGGGTTTGTTGTTAATATGCCGTATGCGTCAGTCGAACAAAAAAAAATAAATAAGGAATTGAGGAATTTCAACGGCGAATGACGATGTCGTCGTCCAATATCAGTTTGTGTGTGTGTGGGTGTTAGGTTGCTTATAAATGCGCAACAGTGGCGGTATAACGATACATATCGATTCCAATAAGTCGTGGCGGTCGGTCGATAGCTGTGCAACATATGATTTTGATATTATTAATATAACAAACAATAAAATCTATAACACGGCTTTCTTAAAACAAATTAGTGGTGATTTTTGATAGATCTATTTACAATACAATACAATACAATACAGCACAATACCATTAATATAAAAAAGATTGTTTGTGCTGCATGAGTTAAAAGTAAACAGAGTGAGATTACAGAGTGTGAACGCACGTTTGCCGCTGTTAACGCAATTTGCTGCTCGCTACTCTGTTGACGCAGTAAATATGTTGCTTAGCAGAAATTTGCGCTTTAAGCTTGCGCCCTCTAGCGGAAATAATATAAACTAGTTTCGTGTTTTCCAAAAGCTTTCAAAGGCTTAACAGCAAATCTTGGCGCAAAATTTGAATAGTTATATTTAAAAATGATCGTGAACTACAATTATTTATTCTAATAGTTATACTAATAGTTAACAATTACCTAACTAAATAAAGTAGTTTTCAAGCACAGAACTGTTGTGTATGCGGAATATTTATTGTGATTTGCATATTTGCAACAAAACACGAAAACTAGACAAAATCCTCAATAAAAGAAATCAGGCATCTAAAATCACTTTGTTGTTGTTGACGAGTAGCCTGTCCCTGCATTAGCATGACAGTGAAGCAGTCAAGTACACACACACACATACACACACACACACACCCTTAGACAGACATCTCACATGCTCGCACTCACACATGCATAGAGAACAATCGTCACACGCATTTCGGGAGAGTTATTTAAAGCGAGTGGCTGCGTCTCGCTCGCACTTGCTGCCCATAAGCATGCAGTCTCTCATGCAGGACTTGTAGGCCACGCCCACATTTGTGTGCCATGTACGTATGTGCGTGTGTGTGACTGTGTGCGTGTTTATAGTCGTGAAACTCGTTTCACCCCTATACACGCAGACATACAAACACACATGTGTGACGTGAGTTTTTTGGACTCGCACACAAGCGAGTGGTACATGTGCATGTGTGTGTGTGTGTGTGTGTGTGTGTGTGTGTGTGTTTTTGCAGGGATGTGTGGCCGTTTATGTATTGCAGGACTCACAGGACTCGCGCAGCAGTCATTCTATATACTTGACTACGCATCTATGTATGCGTGTATGTGTGTGTGTGTGTGTGTGTGTGTGTGTGGTACGTACACACAGTACACACACACACGGAGAAGGAACACACATCCTTTTGCCTGTTAATACAACTGGCAACTGTTAACTAATTACGAAAGCCAAATGAAAGTTTTGTGTTTTCTCTTCTTCGTTTTCTGTTTTCCGTCTTGCGTCAATTACAGCGCGTGCAAGAGCGAGATAGCCTATCACATATGAACACACATACACCTGTGTGTGTGTGTGTGTGTGTTTGTGAATTCATTAACATTTGCAGTATTTTACAGTTTCGTATTTGTCGTTAATTTCAATTTGGCATTTTTTAAATGAAGAATTTACAATTCACCGTTAACTGATTTATCTTTATCTTTGTTTTGCCTGCGTCTTTGTGCGTATTTGTTTTTGTGTCATTTTTGCAATTCTCCGCTTTTCTTGATTCTCTTTCTGCACTTTCGCTTTCGTCATGTCGTCGTCATCGCCGTCTGCCGCCTTCTCAACAGATTTAGAACAATTCCTGCATTTTTATTTTTTCAAATTGCGTTTTTTTTCTCTCTCTCTCTCTTCCCTTCTCTTCACTTCTTCTTCTTCTTCTCTTTGCCTAGAGATGCATTTCAAAACTGGCGGCTGGCAGCGGTGTGAAAGAGACGGCACATGTAATAAACGGCGTGGGAAAGTCACTGTCAAAAAAAAAAAGAAAAGGAAAGAAAAAGAAATGAAAATAAAAACGTGAAGCGCATCACATTTACCGGCATCGCGAACAATGCAGAGCGCATTTTTAGGAACACTTGAAAACACTTTTAAGAAAAGCCAAATACAATATTTTCTGTTCTCTAAAATAATAGCCTAAAATAATATATTTTATTAGAAATAAATTGCAAATTTTATTTCTGCAATATAAATTTGAAGTATGTCACAGATAAACTAAAATAAAATAAAATAAATAAATAAATGTTTAATAATAGTATTTTAAGTATTTTACCTACAAAATTATAGCATTTTCAAATGCAACTTAATATTTACAACATTTCAACTTAATATTTACAACATTTCTATATAATAGAATACAAATTTTAGGATTTTGTAACATTTAGCTTTGAATTTTTTTTTTTTTAGAAAAAATCAGTTATTTATGTTATTATTATGTTAAATTCATTGTACTATGCAGATTTACCATCATAACTATGGTAATGTATTATTATTATTTTTTTTTTGTATTTAAATAATGTCCATACAATTTCTTTACAAAGAAAACTTTCAAATATCAAAGCAGGAACTGAATTTATATACATATATTCTTTTTAATGTAATGATATTATTGTTATTAAACGACATTTTTACAATAATATAAAAATATAATAAAAAAATAATAATCATACAGTAATCACAAAAAAAAAGTGGTATAAACGTTCCATTTTTGAGTTGCGCTTTATAAGAAAGTTTATTTTATATTTATATATTAATTCTGTTGTAATCAAACAAATATTTAATTCTTAAACAGGTACTGATTTTATGTAATTAATGTTAATTTTTATGAAATATTCTCTATTAAAAATGTCATACTATGGCATAATTTAATAAGGAGCACAAAACAATAGAAGCTGATGTTAATTATGTAAGAAGTGCTGTATAAGGCGGATGGGACTGGAAGACTTTTCCTTCGGCATGCACAACTGGGTGGCGCGTGCAGAGTGAATCTTTTTTTTGTTTTATAAGAGTCATGGAATAAGCCAAGAGACGAGCCATGAGGGAAGGCAGACTGGCAAAGGGAAGAGCTAGGTGTTTGGGGTAAAAAGAGAGCGAACGCGTTGGAGCACAAAACATTTGCTGCGTGGTGTAAACTTGACTTTGAAATTTGCCTCATTTGCACCTGCTGCATTTGCACTTGCCACCTGAAGGCGCTGCTCTAGCCGCATTATGTTTATTATTTATTTTTTGTTCTTCTCTTTCTGCTGATTTAGTTAAACATGGGAAATACTTTCGACACAATGAAAACAAGTGGCGAGAAAAAGAAAGCAAAAGAAAAAAAACACTGTTGCATTCTTTTGGGCGTCTCTCGTCAATCAAAAAAAAACTTTTAAGCCCCGAACTGGTTTCGTGCGAATGGATAACTGGCTACGTTTTATTTGAATTTATCAGAAATACAATCAACTTGTTAATGAAATTGCGTTTCAGTTTCAATGTAAGAGAGAGATCGCGATAAATAACAACCGGTTCTTTAGATTAGAGCCAAGAACTGAGCTTCGTTATAATTTTATCATGTTATAGGCATGTCTTTGAAATATTTAGCATTTGTAGCACACTTTTTTTGGAAAGGGTGCTACAGACTTGAAAAAAAATAACTTTCATAAAAGACATTATCTATTAAAATGTAAACGATCCTATACTATCAACATGAAACAATTTTATTTTATGGTGAAAACAAAAGATTTAAATCACTTCATAACAAAAATTGTCTGCTAAAGATTTGGTGAACATTCCAATTTAGCTTTGAATAACTGACATATATGTACATATATTATAAATAAAATTTAAATTATTTTTTCCAAGAACAATTTAATGAAAATATATATTATTATTAATATATATAAATTAAAAGAAAACATATGTGGAAAATTATGGTTTTGACAAATATGTTAACAGTATTTTCTTTATCAATAATATAGTTTCAAAAAGATTGTGAATAAAATCAAAACTATGCGGTATTCATTTTAAAATATACAAAATTAATATACCTAAAATACTCAAAATACACAAAAGACCACATTTAGTATAATGAAGTAGTACTAAACTCAAAATATACCATAAACTTCAAAATATACCAGATTGTCTGCGAAAGACAAAGCCCATACAAAAGTATTTTTGAATATCTTCTACACTTTTTGTCTGTTCACAACCAAATCAGGAATCATAAGAATTATAGTTATTATTGTATGCACCAAAAATCGCGACTCTAGCTTAAAAATTACGCTGGTTATTCGATTTCTATCGACTTGCGGGGGCGTGGCAAAAGTTTAAAACAAACTTGATCTGAGTGCAAACATAACAAACGCTGTCAAAAAATTATATCTCTATCTTATATAGTCTCTGAGATCTATATATTCATACAAACGGACGGACAGACAGACAGACAGACACACAGACATGGCTATATCGTCTTGAATGTTGACTCTGATAACGAATATATATACTTTATGGGCTCGGAGATGCCTCCTTCTGCCTGTTACATACATTTCCTTAATGCACAAAGTTATTATACCCTTCTACCCTATGAGTAACGGGTATAAAAATGCTTTGTTAAGTTGCTATTCCAATTTAAGAGACACACTTTTGCATGTTGTAAGTATTTACATTTGATTTTTAAAGTCTGTTATTATATTGTGCACCTCATACAAGTATTTGCTTGTGTGTGTACAATATACGTGAATGCACTTTTCTTTGCACTTGCCGCATTTGTGCAAGCAATAAAAACGAAAAGAAGTATGGCAATAAAAAAAGGGAAATCTCTGCCGCGTTTGCCATAAAAGAGGCGCTTGGAGGAGGGTCCAATAAGCTTTGCAGCATGATTTGGGGTTGTGTAGCTAGTTACCAGTTGTATACTACGTAACTAGTGATTTCTCCAGTTACCAGCAGAGGGAACTCTTCTTTGTGAGTGCCTGTAAAAAAATTATAAGCAAAATTTTAGTTGCATACAAATAAATATTTTTATTTTCTTTGCTCATCATTCAAATTGATTGCCGAAATTCTTTGAAAAATGTGCATTTGCTTTTGCTCTAATTCGCAACTGATGAAATTAACGTAATACGTGCATTACAATTTTCTTTCGGTCGTTAATCTGTGCGTTTAACAAATAAATATAAACCAATAAAATTAAAATACTAGTAAAAAACGTTTTAAAATTGTTTTATTAATTCATTAAATGCCAAACAAATTATAGAAGTTGTTTAATACATTTAAAAAATATTATAAAACATTGTAAGATTCCTATTAATAATATATATTAAATTATAATGCTCATTTATGTAGACCTGAAAATTTCTTAAAAATACATAACAAACCTATTAAAATCAGGAAAATCTTTATGCCATAGAGCGAACTGATCATTGTCTAATAAGTAATTGAAAATAAAGCATATTTTCGATATAGAATATTTTTAAGACTTTAAAAGATAATAAAGTAGTCTGTTAAGCTAACTGCTTACTAGTTATGTAATTAAACAATATACAATATACTAATAGTATAGTTGTTGATTGCCATATGAACATTTTAAGCATAAAATATATAATATAAATGCAATGAAAACAATTGCAACTGTTATATAGTTAATTCTATATTCAAGACAATTAAGTAATATGTCTGAAAAGCATTTGCAATTTTTCTTTAATTAAATATATAAATAACAGGTAAAAGAGTAATTTTAAAATAAATGTGTTAAAAGAATAGAAGAAAAAAGTACAGTTCTAGTTTTCTTTATCCACTTAGAAAGTTAAACTTAATGAAAAAAAATGTAATGTAATGTATTATACAATTTATATAGAAACAAGTAAGAAAGCTACAGTCGAGTGTACTCGACTGTGAGATACCAGCTACCCATTTTGAATTAAAGCAATATATTTTGCGGTATTATTCTCAAAATATACCAAATATACTACAAAAATACTAAAAATATACCAAATGGTATATGTGGTATATCGATTTAGTACCGCATTCAAAATATACCATAGACGGCACAAAACACCAGATTGTCAGCCAAAGCAACTTAGACCCCTAGTAAGTAGGCGTTTTTGCCCATACAAAAGTATTTCTTTAATAACTTCCACAATTTTTATCTGATCGCAACCAAACCAGGAATCATAACTACTATAGTTATTACTGTATATACCAAAATTCGTAACTCTAGTTTTAAAATTACGCTTGTTATTCGGAAGTGGGCGTGGCAAAAATTTGAAACAAACTTGATCTGCGTGCAAACATAACAAATGCTGTCGAAAAAAAAATTATAGCTCTATCTCTTATAGTCTCTGAGATCTAGGTGCTCATACGGACAGACGGACAGACGGACGGACGCACAGACGGACAGACGGACATGGCTATATCGTCTCGGCTGTTGACGCTGATCAAGAATATATATACTTTATAGGGTCGGAGATTCCTCCTTCTACCTGTTACATACATTTCCTGCCGGCACAAAGTTATAATACCCTTCTACCCTATGGGTAGCGGGTATAAAAAGTATAAGTTTATACAAAATATTCACAATGCTTAAAACCTTTCAACAGGGATTGAATTATTATTTTTTTTACAAAAATGAATTGTTAATTATTACTGTTCTGATACATAAATAAGAGTAAAAATAATAATAATACCAAATATCGCCTTCGGTATATTTGAGTATTCTTCGGTATATTATTTTTGGTATATTTTTAGAATAATACTGCATTACTTTACTTTTATTTAAAAGGGTAAGCTGGTGTCTATCTCATAGTCAAGTACACTGGGCTGTTTTTGTTTAAAAATATGAAAATAATCATGCGGTCTGTGCTGATAAACAAAAAATTAGCTGCGTTGCTTATTCATTTTGAATTTGGCTTGAATTTGCGGTGCGATTAATCAACTGCAATTGCGCGGCACATAAATCAAAGGGCCAAATGATGTTTGGCCAGCTCATTGAGCATGCGTCGACAGCTAGTGACCCAAAAGTTCCGGTTGCCCGCTCCGTATTTTTCTCATTCTCATTTTTTTTTACGATGGGCACGAACTGAACGCACGCGTAACCTTTGCCACTGCCTCGTACCACGAACATGTTCCACAGTCGTTGTCGCCGTTGTTGTTGTTCTCGTTGTTGTTGTTGCAATCGCAGTTGTCATATTTCACAACCCGATTTGCAGCTTAGGCTTCGCTTCGCATCGCTTCGAGTTGAGTTGAGTTGAGTTGCCTCCCCACTTTTCAGTTTTGTGTATTTTGACCAGTTGGTCGTGCCATCCCAGTGGTGGACAGGGGTCACTTGTGGTATTAAATATTTTGAAGAGGGTCGCTCGACTCGATTCCTCAACTTGATTTATACACACACATATGTATATACGTACCAATGGCATCTCCCTATATCCTATATCCTTTATCCTGTCACGCCCAGCACTTGAAGCGCTGCCCATCAACATGGCAACAGACGCAAACGCAGAAGTTCGAGGCGATCAGTCATTCGTCTGTCTGTCCGTCTGTCTGTCCGTCTGTCTGTCTAACTGTCTGTCCTTTCACTCCCTGGACTTGTTTGCTCTCTGGCTTTTGTCGAGGATATCATGGTTAAAAGTACCCAAAATATGTACATATCCCAAGAGTGTCGAGGTTAATGCTTGGTCAATTAAAATGGCAAATTAAATTCACAGATATTTGTTGGGAAATACAACTTATAAATTGAGCAACAACTTTATTAGATCATCTTGCACTTTCTTAAGGGTATTTTTTAAGGGTTGCATTGCAATATGATAAAAAAAAAAGAATTTTTCGCTTATTATTATAAGAGTAAACGATTTAACAGTAATTTTATGCAAACTGAACATCTAAGAAATTTTCTAGACTTGTTTAAATATTATTATGCGAATCACTAAAGCATTTTGTACTTTTTGTTTAACTTTTATTAACAGATTTTTTAACAACTTTATATAGACTTAATATTCATGGTAACTGAAAGAATTTGGAGACACTTTGAAGAGTTGTCTAAGAATTATTGTGTACTTTTACTTTTAGTAACAGACTTTTTAATAAAACCTTGACGTCAACTCAATTTTTGAGGTAGCTGAAAATATTATGACAACTTTTCTAAAATTATCTGAATATTATTTTGCGAATCACTTAAGTGTTTTGTGATTTATTAAAAGATTTTCTATAGTAACTTTATATAAACTTGACATTTGTATATGAATTCAGTTTTTATATGGAAATGTTTAATTTCATCTAACTTTATATGTATTTATTTTAATTTATAAACAACAAACATCTTCAACAGATTTTACAAAGTGTTTTAAATCAAATTCTAATTTTTAAATGCCACAAGCACTTGAAAACTTGTTATCTCAAATATTTATCGCTAACATACATTGAACATTATAATAATTTTGTATTGATGGCCAAAATAGGGAATCGAAAAGTCACTGAAGGGCAAGAATGTTGGATTTTTGATTATGTTTTGCATTTATTATGGCAAGTTCTTATTGTTGTTGTTGTTGCTGTTGTTTCACCTGTTCACCTGTTCGGCTGCTCGGCATCAATTTCGAATGCGTAGCAGAAGAATCAAAGTGCCTTTCGAGTTTTCCATCGATAAGTATGAAAATTGAGCCAACTTCAGTGCCAAAACATCAGCATAATTTTATCGGGTCATCGAAGCGTGCAATGAATGCCTGCCAGGCTCGCTTCCTTTCCCTCCTTCCATCCCAGTATCCCAGTATCCATTCATTTGAATCCATTCCACTCCATTCTATCCATCTATCTATCTATCTATCTATCCATCTATACATCCATCCAACCATTCGGGGCAAGTGTTTCGCACAGTTGCGAGTCGCGACCCGCTGACGAACGCACATCAATCTGCGCATAATGGCGCCAGGATAATAGTGTTTGTTTTCAGTATGCAAAGGTATGCAAAATACATTCACAATTTCCACAGACACATACATAAACCATGTGCTGTTATCTCTTCATGTGCCATACTCTATCCCATGCTCTCTAAACATTGTGGTGCCATCAGCTAGGCCATCGAGTGCACTTGAATTATTTCTCTAAATCGTCGTTATTGATAGTTGACAGTTATTTATCAAATACACTTGCGGAGATATGTCACTGCACCACTTTTGAACCGGTTCAGTGAGCCACGAAGTCTAAATCTGAGAATCCGATATACTAATTTCTTTGGCATCTAAAACCATTATTTTGTTAAACCATAAGAGCGAACCATTTAGTTGCAGCTACTTGGAATATAATATATCTTTGAACCGTTTTTGAACCGGTTCTGTGAGCAATGTAGTTCAAATCAGAGAATCCAAGATATCTAGCTATTTGTTTAGAAGCATCTCATATTAGGCCATGAGCTTGAACAATTTTGTTGCAACTCTTTAAAAATTATTTCTGCCTGGATATGTCGTTGAACCACTTTCGAACCGGTTCACTGAGCCACGAAGTTAAAATCTGAGAATCCGAGATACTAATTTGTCTCCCATAGAAAACGTTCATTTGTTAAACCATAAGAGTGAACCATTTGGTTGCAGCTATTTGGCGTATTCATATCGAAATATATCGTTGAACCATTTTTGAACCGGTTCAGTAAGCAATTTAGTTAAATCTGGGAATCCCGAATATCTAGCTATTTATTTGAATCACTGAGGAGCATTATTTGTGTCGCCATAAGCGTGAACCATTTTGTTGCACCTATTTAGCAATTATACTTCAAAAATATGCTAATAAACAGCTTTCGAATCTCTTTAGTGAGCAACGTAGTTTAAATCCAAGAGTCCAAGATATTATCTAGCTATTTAGTTAAGATCATAAAAGCCGCTCAAATCTAAGTTTCAAGAAAATGTATCTATTCTCACCTGACACTTTGATTTTCAGCTAGATTCTTTGAACATTTGTCGAGATATGCAGTAGACCCACTTTTGAACCGATGAAGTGATCAATATTTTGTCATTATTCGTCAATCAAAGGCGTGAACCATATTAAAAACCGGTTCACAAAACGCTTTGTTGTATTTGTAAACTGATTCAAGGTTCAAATTAAGTGCACACCAAGGGTCAAAGAAATCTATTTATTTATTTCGCATGAACCAATTCTAAAAAGCGGTTCACACATAATTTCGCCTTGCAGTTAGAGTATTTGCAAATTCAGCGCTCGCCCATTCGAAATCAATTCAATTTTTGGGAGCAACACGGCGTATGCGCGATGATGGCAATCTGTTATGCAGTCCCAGCATCAACATCAACGTCGCTGTCGGCGTCGGCGTCGGCGTCAACGTCGCTGCCGACATCTCAGTCGCAGTCGAGGTGAGCGCAGCGGCAGCATTGCTATATTTTATGCGTGATTGTTATTGTTTGCAGTTTGTTGGAATAAGGTTTTTGAGTTATCCGTTGCGCCTCATGTGCCACAGCGACTGCTACACAATATTCGGCCGCAATTATGGAGTGTA